>NC_059427.1:88972164-89278961 GCF_021028975.2 Sphaerodactylus townsendi
TATTTTTGTCAAGCAGTTTTGTTCCTGAATTCCTCTGGAATTATTATGTACTGATATAATTTTTTTTAAAATTAACCTTCTCTGTATTATTGGAGAAATTACATATCTTCAAATGCAATGTCAGGAAGTTCTTCCTAATGCTTAGGTGGAATCTCTTCTCCATATTAAACATACACAGCTCCTTAAATCTCTCCTCATAGGGCATGGATTCCAGATCTTTTACCATTTTGGTAAATGGTAAATGGCTCCTCTGGACCCATTTCAGCTTGTCAGTATCTTTCTTGAAGTGATGTTTTATATATATCCAAAGTTTGAGCAATATGCATATGGGGAATGGGTATCAGATACCTTTCTAAATATTAAATATGTATCATTTTTCTTACAGGGATCCAGAAGCTTTGATGTCACAAGAAGAAAAGGTAAGTGAGCAGCAGTTTTTTTTCCCTCTGTAAATTTGTAACCATTGAGTAATATTCTCATACGTTGTTTCAGAAAAAATGATCTTCCAAGGTTTAAATAGGCTTCTTCTTTCAAATGCTGAATGCTTACTAAGTAAGCGAAGTAAAATATAGAAAAACATATCAGTTTTAAATGTTCTCCAGATGTTTGCCTGAAACAATAGCTTTTCGTTAGAGTATTTGCTGTGTTGGGTTGTTTTCATGGATGAAACTTTATACTGTATTGGTTTTTAACAAATAGACTTCATTTGGGAAATAGACTTCATATAACTTCATTACTATAGATATTTGTGGAACTTATATAAAAAGTGTAACATTTATGATGGTTGGTATTTGGTTAACTCTCTTGTCCCCACCAACACACACCTTTTCCACACCATGCCTCTAATCTAAATAAAGATCTCCTTGGAGAAGTCCTTGGAGGAACTTATTTAGAGGAAAAAATAATTTGTAAAGCTACTCACAGGTCTGTTATCAAGTCTGTTATCAAGTCTAGTTTGGAAGTGACAGCATAAACTCTGATGTTCATTTGTTCAGTGCTTCTGTATAGAGATTTTCTGTTACGATGATCTGACATATTAATTAATTTAACTTTATCCAACTGTAATGTTTCCAGCTTTTAAAATGGAAAGCAAATTTCAACAACTAAGAAGAAATCTTGATCCAAGTAACTTGCAAAGATTTCTCTAGTAGGTTTGTTTTACAATATTGTGGTGTGCAGAAAGATCCTATAACAGGCATCTTGGTTTCATCTTGGTTTCATAGTTTAATTGAAAGTGGTTTAACAAAGAGAGGTGCTGGACTAGAGAAACTTTATGGGAAATGAGATTTGTTTGTAAATGTTGCCTGTAAAGATGCTAGACTAGTTACAAAAGAAACATGATTATAGTTGGCATGTTTGGCTTATGTTACCAAATCCCCTTTGTATTTTCCCTCTTGCTCCAAGACTTGATAAAAACAGAGAGGATTATATATTAGAACATGCTGTATGTTGTAATCATAACCAGTGTCTATCTGAACCCTGTTGCAGTGAAGAACTATTCACTTCATTTCTCTTTCCCTTTCACTGGAGAGAGGGAAGCCAACAGAACAAGTAAAGAAAGCAGCTGTTTTAATTCAGCATTTGTCAATTGCCTCTCAAATTGAAACCAAAAAACTTATTGGCAAACTATCCCAGACAGTTGTGTGATTGCTTTGTGATTGATGACTGTCTAAAGACTCGAAGAAGCCGTGAGGTGCTGACTAATAGCAACCATCTTTAAAACATATATACATCCCTGCAAGCATGTGGTTGAAGCCAGTAGACTGAAACGTAGCGAGGGAAAAGTGAACAGGTGACAGACAATAGAAACAATAACTGGTAACAACATACGGTTGGTTGTACGCAAATTGTCATGGACCAAATTGGAACAATATGTTCATGAATCTGTAAAGGTGAATATCCTTAGATTTTTCTGTTCCATTATTAATTGGCAGCTGGCTTGAGCTGTTCTTTATTAATCGGCAGCTGGCTGAAGATCAGCCATCAAAGATCTTCTGTTTACTGCTTAACTTATGGTTTTGTTTAGCAGATGTTTTCTGGAATGTCTAATCAATCTCTGTACAAATGTGAAGTGGAAAACTGTTCTTCATTAAACAGATTGCTACAATTCCCAGTACTGTTTACAAAGCATTTTGAATTAGGCTGTAAAACATCAGGGAGACATACTTCCTTGTAATTAAAGGGTACCATGTGGGCATGTATGCTGCTATTGTATGTCCACTGCAATTGGTTCAAATAAGAGAGAAGGCAGACAGCTATGACTCGTTAAAACAGGATTGTATTGAACTCCAAAAAAATCACTCTTTTAATATTGCTTTGCTATACATAGTCCAGCAAGCAGATCAACAGTGTGTTGCCAAAGTTACTCAAGTTTGTCAGTGCAGCATCTTCCCCCACCTCCTGATCATACACCTTTTTTTAAATGAGGCTGCCTTTAATCTGTGGAAGATTAGGATTGGTGTTGTAGGCATTGCCACCTTCAAATCTATACGTGCAGTATAGCTGCTTAGTATAGCCATCCTTGCCCATGAAGCACACATTTATTATTTGTGTTCTGTTGTGGTCTCTTGTCAACTTGTTTTTGCAGATTTTCTTACCATTTCAAGTCTACCTTAATAAACCTGAAGCTGTAAGTGTGCTGTGATGATAAATGCATAGTCTTTTCCATACTCACATACGGAAATAAGGGCATGTATAAGGGCATGTTTGCTCAAAGTGCACTGTATAATTTATTTTAAACCAAAATATTAATGCTTAACTATCTATAGATTTCTCTGGTTAGCCAACCTTCCAAAGTGATGGAAGTATAGTGTTTTTTTAATTGTGAATGTTCTACTCAAAAAAAGGCTCACATATTTCCTATATAATTAAAGTCCACTCAAGTAAAGCAGTATCTCAATTCCTGTACAGTTCACAAATCCATTTATGCAAAGACTTCCATCCCTTGGGATCAGTTCTGTCTACATTTCCTAGATGTGTATTTGGTGTTCTTCATTGTGCACCAAATTAAATTCCTAAAATAGAATCAGGACATGTGCCATTTGAAGTTCATAGCTATTTTATGCTATATGTTTTTAGCTCACACTAAACCTTAATTCATTTGAATCAACTCCCTTAATTCTCTCTGATAGCTTCTGATCAGGTTGGGTAGATGTGGTTGAGAATAAAATTTTATTTATTTTATTTATTTTTTATTTCTTGGATTTTTATACCGCCCCATCCCTGAAGGGCTCTGGGCGGTGTACAACATAAAATCCATACAGCATCAGATAAAATTCAACTTCTTAACTTCTCCCCCATAGCAATATGCCATCTTGGATTATCGAGTGCTAGAGAAACACTTAAACAACTGATCAGGAATACAGCTCTTTAGACTGATAGAGCTCAGGCACACCTCTACCCAGTGGTGGGATTCAAATAATTTAACAACCGGTTCTGGTGGTGGAATTCAAATAATTTAACAACTGGTTGTTTACAAGCACCATTTACCAACCGGTTCTGCTGATGTGGTGCAAACCTGCTGAATCCCCCCACTGCCTCTACCCAAGAATTGTAGGGAAATCACAGGCAAAAAATTGTGACAGTGAACTACCTTGAGACTTCAGAATCCCCCAAATACTGAAGAGCTTTCACCTAGTCCATTTGAACTGCCAGCTCTCAGCAATGCATCTGTGTTCCAGTCAATTGAATGCAGCCAAAACTGTGGAACATATTGTATTGTCTATTTTATAAGGACACCTGTTCCACATATTTCACCCCTTCTCTATCTAAGGGTCCAGAAAGATCTGGGAAATTCTACACATATTTCCTCCTTGTAAATCACTCCCGTGAGACTGCCTCTAAAGTGGCCAAATTCTGTGCTGAGACTGGGTCCATTATAAAGCAGATATTCCAAACATTTTAATAATTTTAATGTATAATTAATTAGAACACAATAAGGTTATGAATTTTAATTTCTGTATATTAATTTTGTATGTAAGTTGAGCAATTAAATTGATATTGACTGATCTTTTGGTCATAATAATTGTTGATTGAATGAAACTGTGAATAGCCATTGGGTTGGTTCTGTGTGGGCAGTTATGCTATCCTTATGCAATGAATTTGGAAAGAACTAATAACTGAAAGGAGCAGAAACACTGAAATATCCCCTCCAGTATTCACAGTTGCACTTGTCCTATTCTGTTAAATCATGCCTGCTTTCATAAAACACTTTTTCCAATACCATTTGTCAAAGCAAGCATCCTGAATTGTAGACAGCCGCACAAATACTAGATGTGAAGAGATTCTTCAGTGCCAACCTGAACTATGTCTATCTGTAATCAAAGTGCATTTGGAGATTTACAAGCAGTGGCACTGAAGTCAAGAACAGAATGTTATCAAGCTTGGTAAATAGATAGCTGGTCACAGAGAATATCCAAGAGGATTTGTTAAACTAGAGAAGGCATTTTTTTCTGTGCTTGCGGAAGATCCTGCCAGTGTCAGCCCTCAGAAATTTCCATACCAGGAGTTCCATTATAATAGGGCTATAATATATTATACAGTACTATTATAATATATATTATAATGCCTTCTATTATAATAGGACATTACAATAGGACTATTATAATAGGACATTATAATAGGACTACTTTAAAAAAGGAAGAGGAAAAGAAACAAGTGGTCAGTTCTTGGGTGACAAAGATCTGAAGTGTTCAGTGTATTGTCAAAGGCTTTCACGGCCAGATTCAATTGGTTCTGGTGGGTTTTCCGGGCTGTGTGGCTGTAGTCTGGTGGATCTTGCTCCTAACGTCTCACCTGAATCTGTGGCTGGTATCTTCAGAGGTGTATCACAGAGGGAAGTCACAGGCCTCATCAGACTTCATCCTCCCTCAGCTCAACCCCACACGTCATGGGTGGGGCCATGGGACGCAGAAGTCTGATGAGGCATGGAGCTTCCTCAGACTTCATCCTCCCAGCCTTGGCCCTGGGGTGATGTGGCAGAAGTCTGACAAGGATCCCTCATCAGACTTCGTCCTCCATTGGCCCCACCCACATCATCAAAGAGGATGACATTGGCGGGGCTGGGGATGGCCGAAGTCTGATGAGGCTCCATGCCTCGTCAGACTTCTGCCTCCCTCGGCCCAACTTTCTGGTCACATGTTGGGCTGATTTTGCGCCCCCTACGTGACGGGAATGGTTGCACCCGGGGACATAGGGTATATAATGTACCCCATGTGCCTAGGCAGATACACCTCTGATGATCTCTTTGTTGATTTCCCATTCATACACAAAGTCTGTGTACACTGTAAAATTAATATACATAGCTTTAGAGCAGCTCTGTGGATCCAAATTCATTTCCCTTCCATTCTGTATGCATCCAGTCTCTCCAGGCTGAACATCTACAAAGGGTTTAAGACTACTATTTCAAATGCCCCAAACTAAAAGATAATTGAGACAAACCTTTCCTGTATTGTGCCACTTCAAACTGACTGTGTGTGGGAATCATCCAATTAAACACCTTCCACATTACAAAGTTGCCAAATCTTTGTTGGGAGATTCCTGAAGAGCTGAAGTGGAGCCTGGGGATAGTGGAGTTTAGGGAGGGGAGGGTACTCCCCCACCCTCCCCCACCCTCCCCTACAATCTTCCATTCAAAGCTTCCATTTCTTATTGGGGAAGTGATCTGTGTAGTTTAGAGATCATTTGTAATTCTCAAAGACTCCAGACTCCACCTACAGGTTGGGAACCCTGTTCATATAACACTTACTACTTTCACAGAAAAATTTAGACATGGGGAGAAAGATTAGCAAAGGATTCTCTATAAGACTGATTATTTTCTTTGTAGGATTTTAAAATGGAAATATCCTGATATGTACCTGTCTCTTACTACATTCTTGAATAGTACAATTAATGTATCATTGTACTGTGTGTCCTGCGTGTTGTTGACCAGTAGTTTAAACCCTGCAGAAAACCAAGTGTGTCTGCATTGTAAAAATACCCATGTGGGAGTTGGAAAGAAAAAAAATATATGTTGCATTTATTCTTTCTAAACCCTTTCCCTCCTTTTAAATCAGGATTCTAATAAAGATTCAAAATTTCTGCTTGCATTACATTTATTTCCCATATTTTTGATATCTTCTACAGTCCAGAAATACATAAGTCATTGAGTTTCCTTTTTTAATAAAATAATTACCAGTTAATTGTTCCAACTCATAACCATGCTGCTCATTTCTACTATCCAGGGGGTGTATTAGAAAGAGGAAGATTTTAAGTTGTGTGGTCATTAACCTTTTAATAAAACCATCCTTTTACCAAATATAGTTGCTTTTGTGGTGGTGCTTCATACGGCACTACAATGGATTAGAGAGGAAGGCAGTTTTCAAACATGAAAGCAAAACAAATTTGTCTCCATCAAATGCCACTCATCCAGCTAATTCATTATTACATCCTTAATGACTTGTTCCACGTAGTTAGGAACCAACCTTGCAAAGTTCTTGGAAGTCTGCAGGAGGCTCTGAATTGCTGTTCTTCGCTCCTGCTATCCTTGTGCAAAAGACTACTTTTGACATCTTGAAAGATGCATGAATAATTGCACTAAGCTCAACAGATCTGAATTCTCAGTCTTCAACACTGGGCGGTACTTATCTGGAAATTGCAACACTGTCATTGTCAATGAATCTACAGAATCTGGCTTAGAGACTTCAGCCACTATTATTCATTTGTTTTCAAGCAGCTCACAGTCATCCATTCAAAAAATTGGTGTCAAATGATGATGTTTTAAGCCAGTCAGCCAAGAAATGATCAAGGCAGTTTTTCCTTCTCTGCTTATCTGTCTTAACATGAACAAATGAGATGTATCTTGAGCTTGATAAGCAGATGAATAAGACCAAAATGTGTTGCTAGGGAAAACTGGCGAAAGTCTTTTTTAAAAATAGTGATTCCTGCCTAGGAATTAAGAGGTTGCAGTGTATTTGTCACAGTTAGGTGGATTCCACACGGGCGTTTTTACCGTCCCTGGGGCCCACGATGAGGCAGCACCATGCTTCCTCCTGCCCCCTGTTTTCCTGCCTTGCTCAATGAGTGATGCTTTTGGGAAACAGTGTTTCCCTGCTGGCGCCGTGCAAATGGCACTGGCTTTTCGGTGCCTCCATTTCCCCCCACAAAAACCAGCAGGGAGAGGAGGTAAGTGTGGGGAAACAAAATGGAGCCACAGAGGTGGCCATGGCTGCTCAGGGGCTACTTGCACCTCAGTGGGAAGCCGCTGTAGTAGCCTATGCAGAATCCGCCTTAGTTAAGCAGTTATTAGGCAGGAGCCATGGTAGAGGGACTGAGCCTTGCCGTCTCTTCCGATAGGAGGAGGCTCCTTAAGTGTCTTGGGGGGCTGAGTATTCAGATCAGTATCACCCAATGATGGCTGTTGGTTAAATAATTGTTAATGCAGCAGCTATGACTGGCAGAAAGAACCGATAAATCCAGTTTGTTAAAAATTTATTTCATATGCCAAAAGGTTTGTTGGATCTTGTACGGAGAAGAAACAGCTGCCAAGCTGGAGTGAGATCATACACTGTGTTATTAAAATATGTAAATTGTCAAAGCTAGCACTCTTAGTTTGTGATGTTTTGACACTCTGCACAGAAATGGATTCTGAATACTATTTTGCTCCAATGAGGTTCACATCTCAAGGGAAAGTAGAATAAGGAATCTGACAAAGGTAACACTTTTTCACAGTGCTATTAGAATGAGTTTTACTTTGTGTGTGTGTGTGAGAGAGAGAGGGACAGAGGGACAGAGAAACAGAGATCAAAAGCCAGTTCCCAGCTGACCCTCCATCAGTTGCAAGTAAGTTTCTCACCTCATCTCACATTCATTTGTCCCAGCAAAAGCTCCAGAACAGGGTCGGGAACCGCTGCTCTGCAGCCGCTGCTGCTGTTCTGCTGCTCCATGAGCCAGCGCCGCTGGGTCCCATCTTCACCCCGCCTTTGTAGTGAGAGCAGGGCGTGGGCGCTTCACTGCCTCGGGCGGCCGGCTTGTGGCCGAAGCCGGGCCGGGATCCTTCATTCGGGCCTGCAAGGGAGCAGGGCGACTTCGGCGGGCTCGCCAGGCCTTTGCTTCGCCGTGGACCCCTCTTCCTCAGCCTCTGCTCTCGCAGGCTGGCTGGCTCTCGCCTCAAGGCGGCCAGGCCGTGAGCCGCCGGAACCCTTCCTCGGCTTCTGCTTCTCCAGGCGGCGCTTACCTCGCCTCGGGCGTTTGCTGCGCCGAGCCTTCAGCTGACCCTCTTCCCCGGGCCTGCCTTTGGTGCAGGGCGGGCGCTATCACTCGGCTCGCTTACCCTGACCCTTCGCTTAATTAATTGGATTAGCAGTGGCACAGGTAGCTGGGCCCACTCCACCCTAAAGAGGGACCTCTCCTTTCCTCTTTGGATCCATTCTTCTACCAGGAGCCTGATAAGATTTATTTGTAATCTCTTTTAAGCACGGGCCACCCTTTTGCCTTTGAGGCAGTGGCTCCAGAGACTGGCATATCTCGGCATCTTTGCTTCCCCTTCAATGCCTCTGTGGTTTGCTTGGAGTTTCAAGCAAGGGCAGCGACATTATCTCTCAATTCTTAGTTCTAAATGGGCAGGACGGCCTCTTCTCGCGGACTTCTCCGACCTTTCCTGGCAGGTGCCTTAGAAGGCTCAGTTGGATGACTGTGGTGCCCTGAATAGGTATTGATTGAGGCTGTTTCTAAGGTCTCTTTTGCCCCCCCCCTGGAAGGTTTTCGCACGCTCTCCCCACAAGCCTTGGGAGAGAAGCAAGCGATGGCTCTGTTGTTGGCTGAACTTATCCTGCTTTCTGGTCCATTATGAAAGTGGACGGAGTAGGAGACGGCATTCTAGCTGCTGGGTCAGGCACCGCGTGTGGTGTCATTTGCAAGGGTTTGTTTTGGGGTGGGGGAGGGATACGGTAGTCATCAGTGCTGGAGAGGGAAGGCACGTGTCGGTTGGATGGGAAACTGTTGAAAGAGAGAGATCAAACTGTTTCTCCTGTGCTGGTGACTATTGGAGAAAACTTTTGTCAATAAAACAAACATTCCTTGCAGGGCGGGCGCCACTGCCTCGGGGCGGGTCGGCCAGGTCACGGGCTCATCTACTCCTGCCCCAGGGGTGGGAGGCATGGTGGGGCTGAAACAGCAAGTGGTGGGGAGCTGGGAGGGTGAGCCAAATGGCTCTTTGAGGGGAAAAGGTTCCCGACCCCTGGCCTAGAATATAAAGAAATGCTGAAAGAACCCAACTCCCAGCTGATGCTGCCCAACAAGAAAACTTGTTTGATAGATGTTTTTCTTCAGTGCAAGTTGAACATATCCTTGATTGAATCTCAGTCTGATTATAAATGTTGAACAGGACATATTTGACTGCCAAAGAGGTACGCCGTGAAATTCTCAAAATTCTTACCTATGCAGGATAGGAATGCCCTTCATGAAGTGGGGGCACAAAGTGGAACCACTTGCTATGCAAAGGTGTGGTTGACTGTACTGTATTGCGGAAGGGGTTTTCAGTCCATTAACATTTGTATTTACATTTGCATTCCCTGCAGCAGCAGTAGTATTAGTGAATACAAATCCTGTGTCTCAGTGGAATCCATTGTCCATGAACCTTTCATGAACCTAGATAACCCCTCCCGCAATACAATTCAGTCAACTACACCTTTGCGTAGCAAGTTCCACCCAAACACTTACTGATTAGTTTCCAACCCTGGGACATGGACAATATATACCCTACTAAGCATTCCGTTCTTACTGAACACAGTGTGTAACTTCTCTCTGTGATACACCTCTAAAAATGCCAGCCACAGATTCAGGCAAAATGTTAGGAACCAGATCTACCAGACTATGGCCACACAGCCCGGACAACCCACAACAACCAGTTGAATCTAGCCGTGAAAGCCTTCGACAATACATTTTTTACAAGCTTCATGCTGCCACCACCATTTTGCTTATATTTGCTGGAATTTCCTCTTCTTTCAGCTCTCATGATAACCATTGTAATGTCAAAAATAGATGAATAAAAATTGTTGTTTCTTGCAATCTTGTGCATCTCTCTCTCTATTTGTAAAGAAGACATTTGTGAAGCTTCACAGAGTTGATATAAGATGATCAAAGCTGCTCAGAGTGTTGGTCTACCTCCCAAAGAGTGCCAGTCTACTCAGTGCTTCTTAATGGGTGGTAGCTTAACCCTCTAAGAACCTGTGATTCTTATATGTTGTTGTTTGGAACAGGTAAATGTAGAAAAGTTTGTGTGAATGCATTGGACTGTATGCTTGCAAATATTTAGACTAGGTGACAGTTATACTCTCTCACACCCTAGCCTGACTTGCAGAGTTGTTGTGAGGCTACACTGGAGGAGAAAAGACAACAGGTGACATTCCATCTCACAGGATCAGATTGCAGGGAAACCTCATACAGTGGTTTCAATGGGTGCAGTGTGTTACAGGCAATGGATGTTACAGCAATGGCTGGCCAGGCCTCCGGAGCAGGCAGGGAAGCCCATTTCTCCTGCTGCTTCATTGGCCATTTGCTATACAAAGGGAAATGTCTCCAAGTGAAAAGAGGCAAGTTTTCACCAGTGCTTGTTTATGGCAGAAGGATAGCAATTCCATATGATTAATATAATAGAGTTCTCCGTGGCTCATATAGTGGCTCATATAGTGTTCTCTGTGGCTCATATAGTGATATTTTCATATGACAAATGATGCTTTCATTCAGAGTTACAGATTATGGCAGTTTACACCTGATGCAATAGGATCATCTCCAAAGAGAGGACCCCAACATCAAAGCATTTAACAAGACAATTACTACTGATACACAATCTGAGCCGTATAATAAATAATAGACAAATCATTTTGCTCTCAGGTTTGGCAATATATAGTGCTGAAAGAAAAAGCAGCTATTTTCCATGATATTTATTGTTCCAGTTTTAATAACTATTATTTTTAAGAATTTTTATAAAGTCTGAACTCTCATTACAGACTCTCTCTAGCTGTTATCATGTGTAGAAAATGAATACAATGTTCAACCAAATCATTCCCATGTATGTTTCAAAGAAGACAATCTGACAAGGATAAAATGGTCCATAGGTTTAAAACATGTACATTCTGAACAATATCCAGTTTTATAAAATTTTATTTGTGTCCTCTGTATACCGAAAGGCTTACACTATCATTAAACTCTTTAAGTTCTACAAAACTTACCATACAACAATGAAGCAAAGGTCACACACAGCCAGGAACCATCTCAGCAAAAACTGTCAGCACTAATCAGCTATCATGCTTGCAATAACATATAGCCTATATTTTATTGTTACAGAAAATTAAATAGAAAATGTGCATAAAAATGTCTATGCTTAAAGACATTTCCATTTATTATTCTTACCAAGTTATCCAGTAAGGCAGCAAAAAAATGTAAATATAAAACACACATCTAGTAGCTTGATAGGCATAAAAGTGTACCTTCTAAAAACAGTAGGTGGGCAGCTCAATCCAGATTGGGTGGGGAGACTCACTTTGGAGGTGGTGCGACCTTGCCAATGGAAAAAGCTTCTGGAAGACTTACCATATGCATTGATTTGAATCTTTGTACAATTTAATTAGTCCAACAGTATTTAATTAGTCCAATAGTATGCTATCTTTATTCATGTGGATGAATTACTATGATCCTTCTTACCCACCCAGGTAATAGAATCAGGGAGAATTAGCATCATGACCAGGGGGGTTTAGAATAATGCTTCAGAGATTGGAGTAGTATTTTTGTCTAGTCCCCTGTCGTTTTTCATCAATTGATGGGGTGTATAAGCCGACTCGTGTATAAACCGAGGCACCTAATTTTTACTAGCAAAACCGGGGGAAACCTATTGACTCCCATATAAGCTGAAGGTGGGAAGCCAGGAGTGAGGGAGTTCCTTATTTGGGCAGTGATGCCCCCTGATGTCATTGCCCAAATAAGGAGCTCCCTCCACCTCCTGGCTGGGTTTGAGGAAGCCCAGGCAACCAGGAGGGAGCTCCTTATTTGGGTAATAACATCAGGAGGAGTCACTGCCTAAATAAGGAGCTCCCTCCACCTCCCAGCTGCTTGGGCTTCCTCAAACCCAGCCGGGAGGTGGAGGAAGCAATAAGCTGCTTGTGCAGCCGCAGGGAGGTCCTCCCAGCCACGCGCTCTCAGCCTCGGCAGAGGCCTGAAGAGCTGGCTGGTAAACAGGACTCATGTATAAGCCGAGGGGGCATTTTCAGCCTTAAAACAGGGCTGAAAAACTCGGCTTATACGCGAGTATATACGGTAAAATGATGTCTGGAGCAAACACTGAAATTATGCCCCCCTGCCTGGATTCCACTGCCCCAGCACAGTCTTCACAGATCTTCCTGGGGCAATGGAGTATGGAAGGGGGGAGGAGTTAATTAGAAAGATTTGGCTTGGTTCTTGAGACTTCCTTCGAAGCCAAGCTGAGTTCTTTTAGTTAAGTCTAGTTGGGCAGAGGGGAGGGGAGGTGGAGCACAGGGAGGCAAGCGGCTGGGATGAGACTGTGGGTGGGGACATTCAAAATTGAAGAAAAATAAAGCAGTTGTGCTAGCATGGCTGAGGTGGGGGCCAGTCATGGAACACCTAGTCAACTGGTCCCCAGGGCAAGAGCCCTGATTTGACATACACTCATTACATCTCTGCAGTTGCTTTTCACTCATTTTAGTACTTTGTTCATAATGCTTCCTTCCCGGCTAGAAGAAATTGTCAGGAAAGTATGGCAAATGAAGAGTGTTTGGTGCCTCGGATTATTTTTTTTATTGCCAGTATCTCCATGACATTGCAGAAAAAAGTAACAGTTGCTCCTTTTGACCAACCAGGCTATTAAAATTGGCATTAGAAGACTCAATGTTTATTTTCCCTCTTGTCAGAAAAGCAGACTCTAGAATGATCTCTACCTGATATATTTCAGCTGGCTTGAATGTGTTTTATAAATACCAAAATGTCACTGTTACTAATAATAAATGTGGGGGGAAACCAGAATGCAACAGTTTTCATTACATTAATGCTACTCAGAACCAACCACCAATAGTACACTCAAGTTGATATACGTAGTGTCTGTCCACTATGCATTCCTAGTACATGAGAACAAATAGTTTTCAAGGCTTCTGGCTACTGTTAGCCAATATCTCATGTAATCACATTTTCTTGTTTCCATCAATGAGCTGGTTTCACTGCAATCTAGAGAGAAAGTGGTGCCACCACTACTTTTGAAGGTTGAGGTAACAGTTGTGATAAATGTACCAAGGTGGCAGTGTATTTATCCTTCTTTAGTTAGAAATATGTAGGACCTTTGTTAGCTTTATTTGCCCACTATGGGCTATGTCAATGCAAACAGAATCCCAGGTCTGTAATTAGTATGTACGTGTGTGTGTGTGCATGTGTATTTTTATAAGTTGAGTCTGTAGAATGGTCTAGTTACTTTTGGAGCTAAGGGAAGAAAAATGTTCTGCATGTATAGTAATGCAATTACTTTTTTCAGAAATTTCATAAGGGTTTTTAAATTATGTGCCTGAATACATATTTACTGCAGTTAGTAGACCAAAGCAAACCTGAATAAGCTATTTTGGTCCAGTGTGTATAAATAAGGCATTGAGAAACTCCACAGAATCCAATCATAACAACTAAGTGCATGCTGTTATCAAGTATTTACAACAAATAATACACATGTAATATTCCCCATTATATTTAATGAGATCAATGCAGTATGGATTAGGGAACAGGGTTTTAATGGAAACCCATTCAAACCAAAACACTTTATACTGTTCTGAGAAATCTTGGAAATCTGGAATTGCTTCAAAATAGGGCTCACCTGTACAACATTGCCTCCAGCTATCCCTGTTTCTGCCAGCTCCCCCTCCCTCCTCGAACAGCAACAAAATCTTTATCAGTGGAACTAGCTTCTTTGAGACCTATTCATACCACAATTATGCAATTCCCTTCTTTCTCAGCCATAATTTTTGCTAGCAGTGATGAGATTTGTCACTTCTTCAGTCTTCCAAATTAATGAGAAAATATATATGTTGCATCTGTATTGATTTAGAAATCTGTCAGAAAATCTTCACACAGCAGTAAAAAGAAATGGAACTTGTTTAAAACTAATAAATATTACTTCTAAAAATTATAATGAATATAACAAATAAAGATGTCTAAATCAAAATGTCAGTCGCTTACAGCTCAGACGTCTGGCAGGATATGAATGGGGAAGAGCTTCTAAATGGGCCAGTGGTATGAATTTGGCAAAACTTTTTTGGGATGGAATTTGGGGACCAGCACAGCTACCGTGTTTCCCTGAAAATAAGTGTCTTATATTAATTTTTGCTCCCAAAGATGTGCTATGTCTTATTTTCAGGGGATATCTTATTTTTCCGCTCCACAGCTGCATGCTCTGGTGTTCTGTTCGACGGACATGCTTCCAAACAAAAACTTTGCTACATCTTACTTTCGGGGGACGCTTTATATTTAGCACTTCAGCAAAACCTCTACTATGTCTTATTTTCAGGGGAAACAGGGTAGTTCCAGTAATAACTAATCTTCAGGTGGTAATATGAAATCTCAGTTCATGGTGAGAATGATATGGGGGAATGATTCCCTGACTGAGATGAATGATCACTCACTGAGGGGTTTCCACCTATCCTGGCCCAGGTCACTGGGTATGCTGTCCCTCCTTCTCTTTTCCCGGGCAGTCTATGGCCCATTCTCACTCCTGATAGATTGGGAGTGGAGGGTGGCCATATCCTCTCTTTTTGTGTCCCTGAGCAGGCCTAGTTGGTGGGTTCACCACTTTGGGTAGTCACAGGTTGTGGGCCTCACAGTGAATTGGGGTGGAGGTGGAAGAGCACCCTCAACCCTTCCCATGTCCATGTTGATGATGACATGGGCAGGATCAAGGGCACTCATATACGATGGCAGGAGGAAGTCCTGCTACCTTGTCGTTTTCGAGCGCCCTTGACCCTGCCCATGTGTCATCGACATCGTCTTTGAACACCCTCAGCCCTGCCCATGTTTCATTGATATGGACAGGGTCAAAGGCGCCTGGCTCCGCCTCCCCACTACCATCTTCCTGGTCATGTGGGGGGGCAATTTTGTGCCTCCCACATGGCCAGAAGAGTGGTGCCTGGGGGCAAGGGGTACCCCTTGTCTCTAGGCAAATACACCACTGCCCAAAAAAAATATTTTGACTCTATCTGGATGTGAAAGAAGTGTGTCTTAACACTATCCTAATAATATCCATTTTGCCTTATTCAGTGTTCACTCATGAATGATTTCATACCACAAATACTTTACCCATCACATTCTTGCATAGTTTTTCCATGGCTGTTCCCATCTCCTCCTATCCAGGTATCACACCTGACCAAAAAAACCTTTACAAATGAGATTATTTTCTTTGTTGGCTCACTCTTGCTTGAAGAGGGGGCATGTTCCATGGCTAATTCCAGCTTTGTTCAGTGTACCTGACTGAGAGCTAAGCAGGGGTGGATTGGCCATTGTGGCCACCAGGAAAATTCCCAGTTGATCAGTGATCTAGGAAGCAGCCTCTTCTGAACCCCCTGCCTGCCAGGGCTGCTCAGGCCTAGGGCAAGACTCACATATAGGGGCCACTACCTTTGATACTATAGATTGTGCCATTTTATTGGTATTGGGGGAATGTGTGTTGAACTGGTTCAAATAATTTGGAATTTATTTATTTATTTATTTATTTATTTATTATTTCATTTTTATACTGCCCTCCCCCGGAGGGCTCAGGGCGGTGTACAACATTAACAAACAGATAAAGCAAGAAGTTTAAAAATTTTAAAATGCAGCATACAATTTTCAAATCCAAGTAAGTTTAAATATTTAAAATAGATGGCATCCAGCTATTTAAAACTCCTCTTAAAAAGGGGGGGGGTGTCTCAGAATATTTCTTAAGCTGTTTTGGGTACCCATATCAGCGGATGGTCTCACCAAAGGCCCGGTGGAATAGCTCGGTCTTACAGGCCCTGTGGAACTCGTTGAGATCCCGCAGGGCCCAGACAGATGGAGGAAGAGCATTCCACCAGGCAGGGGCCAGGGCCGTAAAAGCCCTGGCCCTAGTAGAGGCCAGCCGCATCATAGAGGGGTCGGGGGTTACCAGCAAGTTGGCCTCTGCTGATCGCAGGGACCGACGTGGGACATATGGGGCCAGACGGTCTCGTAGGTACGAGGGTCCCAGGCCACGCAAGGCCTTAAAGGTTAAAACCAATACCTTGAAGACGATCCGGAACTCAACTGGGAGCCAGTGCAGGTGATGTAACACGGGCATGATGTGATCTCTAAAGGCACCGCCTGTGAGCAAGCGTGCCGCCGCATGTTGGACCAGTTTTAATTTCCGGATCAGCCGCAAGGGAAGGCCCACGTAGAGTGAGTTGCAATAGTCTAGCCTGGAGGTGACCGTTGCATGGACCACTGTGGCCAGATCCGCCTGGGAGAGGAAGGGGGCCAGTCGCAGGCCTGGCAAAGATGGAAAAACGCAACCCGGGTTACATGGGCCACCTGGGTCTCCATTGAAAGAGACGAATCCAGATGGACCCCCAGGCTGCGAACTGAGGGGGTCGGTGCCAATGAGACCCCCTCCCACACCGGCGGCTGAAAATCCCCCACCTCCCCCCCACGGCCTAGCCAAAGGATCTTCGTCTTCGTTGGATTCAGCTTTAACCTGCTCTGTTTCAACCAACCAGCAACTGCCTCCAAACAATGCTGTAGAGCTGCAGGGGCGGTGACGGCTCCCCCCTCCATCGACAGAATGAGCTGGGTGTCATCGGCATACTGATGACATACCAGCCCAAAGCTCCGTACCAGCTGAGCAAGGGGTCGCATATAGATGTTAAATAACAGTGGGGACAGCAGCGCTCCCTGAGGTACACCGCAATGAAGCGGGTACCCTTGGGAGGCTTTGTCCCCACACCACACTTGCTGACTCCGGTCCCGGAGAAATGAGGCAATCCATTGAAGGACAGTGTCCCGCACCCCGGAAGCGGCCAGGTGGTGGGCCAAAAGATCGTGATCGACCACATCAAACGCTGCGGTAAGATCCAATAATACCAGCAGCGCCGATCCGCCTCGGTTAAGCTGCATACGGAGCGTGTCTGTGACAGCGACGAGAACAGTCTCCGTCCCATGCCCAGCACGGAAGCCGGACTGGAAGGGATCGAAGGCCGATGTGTCCTCCAGAAAACCCTGAAGCTGCTCCAACACCACTCTCTCAATTACCTTCCCCAGAAACGAAAGATTTGAGACGGGGCGGTAATTGGCCAGATTGCCAGGATCTAATTATGGTCTTTTCAAGAGTGGGCGGACCATTGCCTCCTTCAACCCACCCGGAAAGGCTCCTTGCTCAAGGGAGCCATTGATGATCTTCAACAGGTGGGGTCGTAGCTCCTCCTGGCAAAGTTTAACAAGCCAGGAGGGGCACGGATCCAGAGGACAGGTAGTAGGTCTAACAGCAGCCAAGGCCCTATCAACAGCAGCTTCGGAGAGCAGGGAAAACTAGGCCAAACATGGACCTGAAGACGGCAAGGGAGCCTCTAGTTCACTAATTGTAGACAAAGTGTGGGGAAGGTCCTGGCGAAGTGATGCGACTTTATCCACAAAAAAGCTCATAAATGCCTCACAGAGAATAGTCAATTGATCATTTTTTGAACTCTCCAATAAAGAGGTAAGCGACCGAATAGTACGGAACAGTTGCGCTGGGCGAGAGCTAGCAGATGCGAGAGAGGAGGAGAAGAATGCTCTCTTCGCCTCCTTCATCGCCATCTCATAAGCCTTCATAAACGTCCTATAAGATGTTCGCGCAGCCTCGTCACGAGACTTCCGCCACACTCGCTCTAGCCATCTAAGCTCCCGTTTCAGACAGCGTAGCTCCTCGTTATACCAAGGAGCCAGCCGAGATCGGGGTCGTAGAGGGCGCCGGGGAGCAACAACCTCGATGGCATTAAAGAGGTGGGTATTCCAGTCCGCCACTAGTCCATCAAGGGTGCTGGTGGGTTCAGGATCCCATAGAACATTCAGGAATCCAACAGGATCCATAAGTCTCTGCGGGCGAGCAAAAATCCGCTCGTCGCCTAGTCGGGGTTGTTGCGGCATGTTCAACCGAACCTTCAGGGCATAGTGATCAGACCATGGCACTCTATCACAAGAGGATAAGACCACATTTACACCTGACCCAAAGATCAAATCCAGAGTGTGACCGGCCTCATGAGTGGGGCCAGAGTTTACCAAAGAGAGGCCCAGCGTCGCCATGGATGACACCAGGTCCGCGGCTACTGTGCATGAGGCAGCGTCGACATGGACGTTGAAGTCCCCCAGAACAATAAGTCTGGGGAACCGCAGCGCCCAGTCTGCCACCACCTCCAGCAGCCGCGGAAGGCCATCCCCTGGAGCGCTAGGCGACCGGTACACCAGAAGGACAGCCAACCTCTCCGATGCCACCCACTCCAGGCCGACACACTCCATGCCAGTGATCTCCAGGACAGGGATAGCCCTAAAAGGGATGGAATCACAGATGAACATCGCCACGCCTCCCCCCCGGCCCTGTGTTCGTGAATGGTGGAGACACGCGAAACCTGGTGGCGCGACCTCGCCCAAGGCAATGGTCTCGCCTTCTCGCACCCAGGTTTCGGTGACACAGAATTGCTTCTGGAAACCAGTTGTCATTGGTATGAGATCTATCTTGTGGAAATCCACAGGGTGCAGTTCTAGTCCCCATGCTTTTAAAACTTTATGTAAAGTCTTTAGGACAAATCATTCACTGGGGTTGGTTATTATCAATATGCTAACAATACTCAGTTCTATAAATATCCTTAACCAAATTTCCTAGTGATAGGGTAAAAGTAATAAATCATTGTCTGACTATGGTGGATAAATGGCTAACAGTGAACTAATTTAAACTGTGAGTGTCCCTTCGCTGGCCACCCCATCAGGGTAGGCCACCTTGGCCTTCTAAGGGTTCAGCTACCCTCTTCAGTCAAATAAGATATGACTCCAGTTTCTGTTCAGATGTGACTCCAGTTTCTAATAGCACCCCTGCAAGCTTGAGCCCCAACCAACTTCCCTCATGTTTTGCTTCCCTTTTATCAGGAATTTCCCTCCCCCCTTGTTCCAGCCTCCTTTTCAGCCTTCCTGGCCTTTCTCTTTGATTGCAGCCTGGTTGGAGCTGTGCAAACTCTCTAAAGCTGCTGATTGCAACTTGGCTAGGCTGTGCTGCCTCTACCCTTTTCCCTGTAACTGCTGAGGTTTCTCCTTGTTGCTGAGGCTCTCCTGCCATTCCTCTGCAGTCTCTCTGAGCCCCTGGCTTCCTAACCCAGGGAGAAACAGAAAATGGCTGCCAAGAATCATTTGAAGGGGATGAGGGCAAATAAAAGGAGAGGGATTGAAAACATTTTGCAAACATTTCAGGAGATTTGTGCAGAAGGGGCCAAGGGGATTCATTTAAAATGTTCTGAGGCTAGAAACAACATTTCCAGGAAAAACTGCAGACTTCCACTCCAAATGCTTTTTTTCAGACTTGAATTTTTTATGTATCCTGTGCATAAAAGGTCTGTAAATAACATAAATAAAAAATAACCTGATCCTCCCTGAGTCTTCCCAGTCCCCTCCTGCTGTCACAATTAAGAGTTTCATGCTTACTGAATGTTCCACACAATGGCCATTGCACAGTTGACAGAGTATTGGACTGGTTAAAAATAGAGGAGAGGAGAACAATATAAGACACTTTGGGTCTCCATGGGGAAGAAAAGTGGGATAAAATTGAAGGAAATAAACAAAATGGTAAATGCTACTGAGCAAATATAGAAGTTACTGATATCCCTCAATTTAGTTTCAAACCCAAATGGAGTTTGAATGGTCCTGGTCAGCTACTTTGTTATACCACTGTTACCAGACCAACCCGGATGGGTGGGTGGGTGGGTGGGGAAGACTACTTCAAGACAACAGTGACTCTATCGAGGTGCCAACCTTCGTGGTACCTAGCAGTGCCATGCCAAAATGAGGAGCGCATTCTCTGCATTGGCTAGTGAACCCACGAGGACAGTAAAATCTTGTCTGAACTTGTCCTTGCCCATACCTGACTTTGAAAATACCTGCCTCACACCATACCTAAAGGGTTGATGAGGAAACAATGACTCTACCTTGGAAAGCATTCCCATCTTCAGACCTGAACTACCTGCCTTGCTAAGACAATACTTGCTAATATATTTGCCCAGCCCTCTCACTCTGACTTCTTTCTCTCTAAAGATCAGTGTATTTACATTGTCATTGTTTCATAGTTGTAATTTAATTAGCTACCTTTCCCCTTTTGGGCTCTCCCAGCTTTGTCACTTAAGTCAAGTGCTCAAACCATTAGACTAAAACTTAATGCTTAAGTTTTATGTCTCTCCCTGGCTTTCCCAGAAAGGCAAGAATTCCCTTTGTTCAAAAAGATTAAGGCTCTCTTAGCATCACCAGAGGGCCCATTTCTCCCAGCACCCAGTGCCCAATACTTCTGTGACTGCTTTTGGGTTCAATTGCTGCTGTGTTCCACATTATTTTTATTCCATTTCTTTGGAGCCCAGTGCAGTTGGTGGACTCTGCTTCACAGACCCAAAGCCACTTCAGAATCTGGTACAGTATTACCCCTAAGAATTCCCCCAATTCCTCCACTATTCCCAACCTATCCCCTCAATTCTGCTTATATCCTAGGACTGTGTGTGTGTGTGTGTGTGTTCTGCTACTTTAATTATTGTGTACTTGTATTTTTATTATTTTTCCATTAATAAAATTGCTAAACTTTAATTTGCTGTCCTGCAGATGTCTTGCAAAAGCGGACTTCTAGATACATAGGCAACAAAGATCTCGAGCTTGCCTGATATTTACTAAGCCAAGAGTCTGCTGTCACTAATTTTGCAATTCTAAAAAGGACAGACTCCCACCATTTCAGGTAACAACTCTGGCATTCTTAAAGTACTTCACATCACTTCAGACACAATGCTCTTCAGTGGTCAGCTGAATTTGCTTGCTTGTATACTATTTAACATCTTTATTTATGTATTGTCGAAGGCTTTCACGACCAAAATCACTAAAGTGTTGTGTGGTTTCCAGGTTGTATGGCCATCCTCTGAAGATGCTAGCCACAGATGCAGGTGAAACATCATGAGAAAATGCCTCTAGAACACGGCCATACAGCATGGAAACCACACAACATCTTTATTTGTACTTGCCAAACTGAAGAAAATGTTTCCTGTCTTTATTCCAAAATAGTTTACATGTGATGAATGAATGTCTTCAGTTACAGATTCAAGTCCAGTAGCACCTTAGAGACCAACAAGATATTTGGCCTATAAGCTGTCAAAAATCAAAGCTTTCTTCATCAGAAACTATCTTCAGTTCTGTTTAATTATTTTGATGGATACTTTCTGAGTTCTGCTTTATCACAAATGTCTCTTATATACAGAAGATGTGTTGTCAACCCAGTCCACACATATTCTGACTCTCTGTTGTTCTCATTATAATTAATTGCATTTGTTTTTTCCCCTTCTGGGGTATTATTTTATTTTCTTCTATTACATTGGTTTCCATGATTTCATGCTGAATATTCAGATTAAATCATGGAATATTATATTCCTCAAGAATAATGCAAGCAATGCTAGAGATTGTATTTGGTATTGGGAACTATCTATGTTCCAAACATGGACAAATGTATTTTGCATCAGTGTAACATAAGAGATCATCCTCTGTCAAAAAAGGGGTTATGGGTGGAGAACAGTAGATCATAGGAGCTGGAAAGATTTTTCAATTTCAAGAGATAATGCTGCTGAGCAGATGCACAATTACCATGTAGGAAAGAAAATGGATAGCATGGATGCAGCATGCTTGATGGAAGACTGCCTGGAGTTCTATCAACTGTGAACGTAAACACAGTGGTAAAATGGCCTTTTTAGTCACATGATTCAGCAAGAACTAAGTATATTCAGCAAGAACTAAGTATATTCACAAGAACTAAGTATATTCAGCAAGAAGCAAGAACTTTTAGTCATAAATTCAGCAATACCTTAAGTATGATACCACAGAGCTTTCTTGGATCTGACAAACAAATTTCAGATGGAATAGTTCAGCTGCCATGGGGAAGAGGAAACAATTTTTCAAGCAGCTCCAGCAGAAGTAGCCAAATGGATTTGGCTAAAGAGCAGATGGAACCACTTGGGTACAAAGTCAGGCAGCAGACCTCACTGTCTCATGATTATGTGCCCCATTAAACAAATGCCAGGTGGAAAGAGTTGAATGGTCTGATCAAATGCAGAGATGAAGACTCTGCTCACAAACCTGGGCAGCTAAAAAAAAGTTTGACTTTTAAGTTTATTAATAAATAAAAGTGAGCAGGGAAAGGGTTACATAATTATGTTTGGTGTAAAGAAGCCAGCAATATTCTCAGAATTGTTATGTAATATATTTTATTAAAACAAAACAATACAACACATTGGACAAATTTTTGAATTTTCTAGAATTCTCCATCAGGCTGCATGTTAGAAAAAAAATTCAAAGTGTGTGTTTGTGTGTGAAATCTTAAGGTCATGATCAAAGACCTTTGTCTGCATCCAGTGTGGGATGCTTTGCCAATATTATTGGGCATAAGGAGTGTATCTCTTGTATTAGCTATACCTTAGTATTATTAGGTATACTTTAGAATACTACTCCAAAAAAAGCAAAAATGGAAGCCATCCTATTGAAAATTTCTCTCTGTTACCAAATGGAGCACACAAGTCCCTTAAACAGGCTGAGGGCAAAGATAAAACATATCAATCCTTTTATTAACAATCCTGGGAAACAATTTTAGTTGGTCACCAAGTAAACAGTCATATAGGCTAAATTGTGAAAGCATTATCTAGAGAAATTTCACAGATTCTTCTTTACCCTGCTTGGATTGTTAGACATATTTACAAAAACCATTAGTTTCTTTAAAATTCCTGGAGTTTCTCACTATGTTGTCTGCAATGTGATGTCATGAATGGACATCAGGACTGATACTGAAGCACTCCACTGATTCACTCAGAAGACATTGACAGCCTCCATTGAAAAATTCAACACAGCAAATTTTTATTCATAGACAAGGCCATGCTTTGCATGCAGAACATTTAAAGTTAAAAGGAACAGTTAGTAGATGATGTGACAGTCTACTGGAATGCTGCTGCTAGTCAGAGTAGACAATTCTGACCTTGATAAACCAATTGTCTCTATTGGTGTAAGGCAACTTCATCTGTTTCTATGTAGTGATAGACTGAGGATTTTCTATAAGGTACAAGTAAGTAGTATGTTATTGGATCAATACTTGATGGAGGTACATAAAAGATCAGCCAATATTTGCTAGCTTATAGTGGCCAATAACTGGCATCAGCTTCACTCCAACATGAAACTGAAAAGAACAGCCACACCTGTGAGGTGCACAAAGAAGTGTTCTAAAGTGCCTATTTGCTCCTCTCCCACTACTTGAGAGACAATTGCAAGCAATGAGTTGCATACAAAGGGACAAGATCTTGCTGGGGAAGAGTGAAGCTCTCTTGTTCAAAGGCCAAATAGAATTTGGAGGTAACACAGCTTCTTCCTGAAAGCTTAAGGAAAACAATTTATACCACTGAAAGCACTGCTATTTTTTATCATTTGATTACTGTGGAGAAAAAAAATCTTCTCTGTCAATTATGCTAGTGATTAATGTTACAAATAAGTTAATTGAAATCTATTTTTCTTCAACAAAAAGTGTTAATAGCTTGCAATTCACTTTGTAGAATTTCATGTAAGGAACAGAAATTTAGCTGGGTGTGATAATGATACACTTTCTTTTTCTGAATTTAGTTTACTTTGATGTATTTAGATCTTTCCTTCTAATCTTCCAATTGAATGAGTTCCTAATAGTCAGTGGAATTGTCATGGGAATTGTTTTCAAAACCAAATTCAAAGACAGAAAGAGGTGATATTGCAGTTTATTTTCCTTTCAGCTTTCTCTTATATTTGTTAATGGATAAAAGTTATGGAGAAGGATCACTTCAGAAAGGCAGCTGTGGATATTCATCCTCTTTAAGGTCCATGGATTTGACAAAAAGATATGGGTTTTGCAATTTCTTTCATTACATCTCGGTAGAATTATTATATTTCCATCATATGGCACAATAGAGCTTACAAAAGTAATCTCATAGTCTTCTTGTATAATATGTATGGTCCAGCAGTTTCTGAAGGGAATAGTATGTGAAATGTCTCCATATGTGTATAGAATTACACATATACACTACCAACTGTGAAGATCATCTGTTTTGCACCATGTATACTATTTCCCTTATGTGTGTGCACACTAATGCAAGAAAACTGTTGAAAGATCTTTAGTTATTCAGTGAAGTCTTGTTCAGTGGAGCCTTGTTCAGTTTCAGTAAAACTTATTTCCAAGTAAATGCATAAGTTGACAGCCTGAGCTGATTTTGGCTCCACCCCTGGGATACTGCCAGCATGTTCTCCTATTCCAGCATATCTGTGGGGTTATGGACCCTTCTGGGTTTGAGGGCCACAAAGCTGTGATGCAGTCGTCTATCAACATATTAGCTCTGTCTGCTGACATAAGTCCTCATTATGCTGACAGGGTGGGCAAACATGCCAGTGCAGGCTTCCATAACTCCCACAACCTGTTTCTCTTCCCCACATCTGAATTGAACTGTAAATCAATATTAAAGCAAGACTAAGACTTGTTTACTTTCATCCACCCCTTTACTTGATCCAAGCACTGGTTCTAAACATCAACAGCATCCTTGGAATTAGATAGGAAAGGTAGAGCTGGGTATCATTCACATATTAGTGACACCACAGCCCAAATGTCTTGAAGACTTTTCCCCATGGCTTCACATAGGCCGTTTCCGCACGGGAGCTTTCCTGTCGCCTTCCACGCCCGGGCCGAGAATTCGGCCGGGCGGAGGCGAGCGTCGTCAGCATGCACGCGCGGCGGCCACAGCAGCAGAGGCTGGCAAGCGGCAGGCTGCTCCGCGACGAGCCGCTTGGTTTCGCCCGTCCCACTCTTGCCCGCCGTCGCCTGCTGGCCGTCGAAGCCCCGCCCAAGCTGCCCTCCGACCTCCAGGGGTTGGAGGACAGCGTGGGCGGGGCTTCAACAGTTAGCAGGCGACGACGGGGACAAGGTGAGTGGGACGGGCCAGGGAGATAGCGTGTTCCCAGCGGCGCGGTTCTCACCACGCCGCCGGGAAGACGCTTTCCCCCCAACAACAAAGGGTTGTTGTTTAGGGCAGCCTGACGCCACCCTGGGGGGGGGGAAGCGCAGTCAGGTCGGCGCTGCTGCAACGCAGCAGCGCCGCCTGTTAACGGGCGGCCTGGGCGTTTTACCGCCTCAGGTTGCCGCTTTGGCCCATGCGAAAGGGCCATAGATATTAAACAGCATGGAGGATTTGTTCGATCAAATGGTCATAGAGCAGAGCAAGAATCCTCCAATACCACCCTGGCCTGAAGGAAGATTGAAATAGGCCCAGAAAATTAAGAGCCCTGGGAGCTGAGAAGTAGCCATCTGGAACAACCTCCATCCTCAAGGAAGCATTTACCTTTTATGCACTTATCCAGCCCCCTCCTGGCAACTTTTAGCAGCCAGGAAGGGCTGACAGAAAGGAAGATCAGGAACATAAGTTGTAGGTCTCCCTTCTCCAAGTTTGGTAGTAGTTTGTGTTCATCTGTTTCCTAGAGTTGCTGATGTCTGCCTCTGCAAGTGAAAATTAAAACAGGCAACATAAGGCAATAAAAAGTGAGAAACATGTTCTTATTTTTTACTTTTTATAGGCATCAGTTACCTGCAGGTTAGACTACTGTAACTCACTTTAAACAAAGCCACCCTTGAGGCAATTCCAGAGATTACAACTGGTCCAGGGACTCCTTGGAGAGCACATATACAACTAGTGTTCCACTAGTTGCACTGGCTCCAGATTAAGTAGTAGATCAGGTTCAAGATATTAACCTTCAAAGCCCTAAATGATCTGGGACTGGCACATCTCTGGAATTACCTCTCCTGCTGCACTGCCCTTCAAGACCATTACATTCAACCAGAAATAACCTTATGATGGTTCCTAGTCCAAGAAATGTCCAGCTGTCCTCAACCAGAAACAGAAGTTTTTTTCAGCTCTGTCTCTAGCCTGGTGGAACTGTCTGTCAAATGAGACTCAAGCCCTGTGGAACTTGGCTCAGTTCTACGAAGCTTGCAAGAAAGAGATGTTCCTCTGGGCCTACAATTGGGAACAGCAATGGCTCAACATTTTCCAGTCACCCACCCCTTTCCCTTTCCCTTTTACTTCCCTTTCTGCTTTTCCTTTTCCCTCCTACCTGTGTTTGCTTCCCTTGTTTTTCCTTTTCCTAGACTTCTCTGCTGGACCCTATTATATCCTTATATTCCTTACTTGTTTTCTGGGTCTCCCATTCACATGCCCTGGGGTTAATTTAATCCATGTGAATTATGATTTCCTCCACCTTTAAATTCAATTGAAATTATATACAAAAGGAAATCATTATTTGGGTGTTACTTTAATTAGAGTAAAGATGTTATAAGCCAACAGCATCTTTATTTTTGTGATAGTCAGAAAAAAACTTAAAACCCTTGAGGTCTGAATCCACAAACCCAAGCTTTGCCACCAGCATCTTTGTCTATCTAAACAGCCAGAAGACAAGGGGCAAGCTTCCAACCTTCCTGAGTAACCCCTGCAAAGTAGACCTCTTACCAAGTGAGTTTCACAAACAACCTGATAGGTGTAGCTATGAAGGTCTCAGACTGGATTTGGATTGAAGCTACTTAAACACCACAATATATGATGAAAGGAAAATATGATTAAAGGAAATGTATTAAATGTACAAGATACAATCAAAAGAACATTGGCAGTGAGGAATAAAATATGAAAACCTAACTCAAAATGGACTAACTGCACAGTAAAAGAACATTGGTTCAAAAGGAAAGATTCAAAGCAAGAGGTTACCATTTACAGCTTAAACCCTTTAGCTTCACACAGGCCCTTCTATCCAAAGCAAGAGTCCCAAGGTATCAGGGAGCCATAGTGTCAGGCACCAAGATCAAGCTTATTGAAATCTAGACTGTGTATCAAGAAATCATAGTGAAAGGTACCAGAATACCTTTATAGACAGAAGGTTTTGAGGTGGTCAGGGCACAATGACTAATCAAATCCTTGCCTGCTGATCTAAGACAGTCATGCAACTTACATCCCAATCCAGATTCGGGAGGGGAGGGCTCCATGGCAGCTGAGGACAACTTAGGGGAAGTCAGCCCTACACTGCCTCCAATGGTGAAACAGCAAGCAGTGAGAGGGGGGGGGGGCACCATTGAAAAAAGTAACTTGGAATCATTGAGTTGAAAGAGACTACAAGAGCCATACATTCAAATCCCCTGTCATGCAGGAACACACAATCAAAGCACTCCTGACAGATGTGTCAACATTACTCTCACAGCCCATTCCATCCACCATCTGGATTTGGTTCTTAAGGGTCAGAATGAGATAACAGATAGGATTTATTCTGCAGCCATAAACCCTCCCCTCTCATGATGACACAGTAATAATTTTATCAGCTTAATTAGTTGGAATGTGGTGCTGTGATTCTGTGACCTTGGAAGCATAGTGAGTTAAGCTTGAGATCATATTTTACTCCCAGCACCTCGTCCCTTATCAGTTTCTCAAGGTCAAAGCCTTGCTGAATTACTGCACAATTTATTCCACTCTATTAGAATGTAGGTCTCAACGTCTGAACCAGTGTTTAAAAGAACAAGGAATAGTATATATGTTTTGTGTTTTATTTTGTTGACAAACTGTATAAATTTATACTGTGGCTAGCTGCCCTGAGCCCAGCTTATGCCAGGAAAGTGTGCGGAAGAAATAAAATAAAATAAACATCACTGGATCTAGTCTGCATTTGTTTTAAAATAAATTGTACTAGCTAGTAGACACCTTACATCTTTGTTAGCATCATAACAAACTATTTCCACAAGGAAACAGGAAATAATTGCCTTTTCTCTAGGGTTAAACTGCCTTTTTTCCCACCTAAATCTTAAGGGGATAGTTAACCTTTGCACTACTAGTCCAGTTGATTTTGAGATGATGAACAAATTTAAGATGCTAATTTAGTATTCACCATAGTTAATTAGTCTCTGACATTCTGAGGCATTGTGGTTGTACCCATTGAAGCTACATTTCACTTAATTTGTTAAAAAATTATTCAACTGTGATTCTTCAGAAGTAAGATTTTAGTCTTGCAGAGTTTATAACTTCAAAAAAAAGATGGGTCATTAAGATAAAGAAAAGTAAATGTTTTGGCCAGAGATGTTTCCTGATTTTTGTCAAGCATCTCAGATAAATTATTTCCAGACCAAAGAAATATATGATAATTACTGGGAGAGGGCAGTATCTACAGGTCTCAGGATAGATACTTCAGTAGGCAAGCTAACAAAACAGAATCACTTGTACAAATGATATGAATACAATTTGGCTATTTGGAGATAATGTTTATCATTATCAGAAATTTTTTTATGGCATCATGCAGTAGGAAGTATAAATATTGTGGGAGATATTTTCTGATGCCTTCAGACTGCAGATCAAGTATTGATTTCAGAGTCTAATCTGTCCTTTAGATAAATTATAGTCACTGGGTGAAAATTAATAAACTGACCTGACCCCATTGACACTATGTAGTCACAATAACATACCTGTATAAACTGGGCCAGGCTTTTGTCCAGTTAGTGCCCAACCCCACATAAATAGCTTTGTATAAGGAAGCAACCTTCTTCCTGCCACCTATTCACTCCTTTACTAGGAGGTTACTAGATTATGGCTTAACTCTGGCCAAAGTGAACAAGCACAATATTTACCAAATAACCCACAAATCAATTATAAAGGATCTATGACAAAACAGAGAAATATGAGTACAAGTTCTGAAAGACGGATAGTGAGACATGGATAGTGAAAATCAGAAATAAAGTTAATTGAGTAATACAAATATCTGGACAATAATACAGATATCTTGTAGACAAGTTATCACTATGGTGGGAAGACATGAGGCCAGAAAGAAAAAAATATAACTGCTGATTCCAAAGGTCCAAATAGTGGTCCAACATTGATTATGAGGCCCCTGATTCTGGAGAACAAATTTATCTAAAGGAAGAAGCGGGAAAACTTGCCATCTATCGGTGGTGCTTCTGTAACTAGACAAGGTGAAGTGGTGGTGGGGGGGGGTACAGATACCTAGAAACCAAAATTAAGTGAAATAAATATTCTGGATGCTGGATATTGTAAACTGCACAAATGGGAAGTTCTGATCAGCTAGTTTAAATGAAATGAATCAGAAGTCATTTCTGCACAGCAAAAATAAAATATCTGTAGGATGTAAAAAGAATTTTGCACAGCATTTTCCCCAAGACATCTTCAGGGTGTTTTATTTCTGTTCAACCTGGATGTTTTTTTTAAAAGAAAACACTAAACTATTGATCTTTTTTCCCTCCAAGATGGGGTTAAGACATTTACTACTTGCTTTGCAGAAAGCAGGAAATGTCTTATTTTTCCCACCCGATTTCCAAAAACTTTTATTTTCATTTTTGCCAGTTTTTGCCATCATTTTCTCCAGCTTGTGATTCTGCATGACACCTGCTCTGTGGTGAAAGTTTCCCTTGGAGGTTTCCTCTGCTTGCAGCTCATCCACCCAGCATTTCCATGTGAACAGTACATGAATTTTGACTGCCAATTTGGCACATGTATCATTTTCCCTCCCTCCCTCCCTCCCTTTCTTTTTGAGGGAGGTGTCTTTGAAGCTATGATGACTTGAAATGTGCACCTATTGCAGATTCTCATATTGTGTCATCATAGCTTTGAAGACACCTCCCTCAAAACAAAAACAAAAAAGAAAAAAACATGTGCACAAAATTGGCCATCAAAATTGACTTTATTCATACACTTTTTACATGGAAATGGTGAGCAGAGGAATTGCAGGGCAGAGGAAATCTGCAAGGTAAACCTACCCGAATGGTGGGCAGCATAAATCATAAGTGGGGGAAAATGGTGGGCATGAACTGCATTGAAAATGGAAATGAGAGCTTGTTGAGGGGAGGTGGGAAAGGGACTACATCCCTTGGCATTGCTTTTTTTGTCCACATAATGCAGACAAAAAAGCCAAAACAGTTCTTTTAAAACATCTGCAAGACATTTTATTTGTGCTGTGCAGAAAGGACCAGAGGCTGATCCAAATATGGACATGGATCATGTTATTAGGTAATTGAAATGTTAACAGTGACAGGTTCTGTTTGTGACTAAACTCATACCAATTAATCACTGGGGATCCCTTATTCAAGATCTGAATGTCAAACTGGGCAAGTCAAGGATTTTCCAAAAAAACCCACACCTTTTGGGGTGTAAAATTAACTGGAGGAAATTAACAATGATGCCAGTCAGATGGTCCTATCATTTTCTTAACAATATACTGGCCCTTCAGTAACTATACAACAATTTATTTAAAGTTACTAATCTCTACAAACATAGAGGTCATGGTTTCATTAAATATCATACATCATAAAAATATAATGTACAACTAGTTAAATCTCTCAAATTCTTTAGTGCAGGTTTCCCAAAGGTCTTTTCCAATAAGTTTCCAGCATTCAGGCAATTCTATCCTGACTTGGAACTCAGCCTGGCAGTTCTCCTTTATCCTTTCTCTTCCTTGTCTGCATAAAACCTGTGCCAAGAGACACGAACCATCTACACCAGGCAGCATGATCATTTATTATTGACATACATAACCTAGGGACTGGTTGTTAATGGTTTTCTGGGCTGTGTGGCCGTGGTGTGGTAGATCTTGTTCCTAACGTTTCACTGGCATCTGTGGCTGGCATCTTCAAAGGTGTATCACAGAGAGAAATCTGTTACACTCTGTGATACACCTCTGAAGATGCCAGTCACAGATGCAGGAGAAACATTAGAAACAAGATCAACCAGACCACGGCCACACAGCCTGGAAAACCCACAACTAGTTGAATCCAGCTGTGAAAGCCTTTGATAACCTAGGGAGTTTCTTTTGAGTCCTGTCAGCTATGTAAATCTATCTTGGGTACCCCTTCCAGTAGTAAATGCTGCAGGATGCTCTCCAACCTGACTGAAACTTCCAGCCAGGTTCCCTAAATAAAGCCTAAGCAATCTCACTGAAATCATATCTATATAAATATCTGGCACGCGTGCGCACACACATACCGCACACAGACAAAACTCCAGTGTGAACCAATTGAAAAACAGTCTTTCTCCTGCCAATTTAAATACAAAAAAATTCCTGCTTAGACTTGAGGTGATTCTCTAATTGTACATTGCTCCCTTGAAAGGTCAGAAGGTTAGAAACTAACAGAGCAAAAGCATAGTGCAGTGAGATGTTATGGCTTTATATTGTTTCTCTTTCATATAACTAGATATGCAGCACCAGGCAGCCTGCTCAGCTTTACTCCCTCAGCAATCCTGCACACAATTTCTAATGGGACTAAAAATGGCTCTCATTCTGTGAGAGGATGGGAAGCACGCTTGCTATTAATCTTTAGAACCAACAATGCAACAAGTTTTCATTCCAAATGGTAAGTCAGGCTAATGTTACAGAGTAGATGTAAATAGTTTTCTTCCCATTTGAGATATCCATCATTATCTAACATGGACATATGTCCTGGAAGAGGAATCTACAATCATGCAGTGCATGCTTAGTAAAGATAATAACTCTTGACATTATTTACAGCAGACACATTGTATTGCATATCATAAGATTATAGCTGGATGGAAGACTATTCTAACTGAAATCTCTTTATCAGCAGATAAGTTTCTTATTGCAAATGTTAACAGAATTGAATAACACTGTCTGCAGACTCCTAATCTTACATGGTTTATATAAGTAATTCCCAATTTATTGCAGATATGTTATGTAGTACTTGATTCATATGGCAAGATCTAAGTCAATTGCTCCTTTTGTACTCACCCTCCTCAATTGTTTTCATTCTTGCCTACACTGTTGAATTATGAACTCCAACCCATGACTTTATTCTTTTATCAGTAGTAGTATTCATTTGCTGTATACCAATAATGATTAGGACAAGTGTACAAGATACCAATTATAAATGTGGAAAACACCGCCAGTCCTACTGCTACTACAGTCTATACCCATGGGTATAGATTGTGGTAGCATTCATTTGCCCTAGTAGCCTAAGTATGGAGAACAAAGCATGGGTTAATTAGTGTATTAAAATAAGCTGATTTACATGATCACCAATTAAATATGCTAATATTTAATTAGGAAGGCTTTGCTAGGCAGCTTAATCATGACTACCTTTTGTTTGGTAAATCTATTCTGGCTCCAGTTTTGGCCAGGAGCATCTACTGGTCTTGTTTATCCTTTCCTCCACATGATCTCCTTTCTTTGAGGTTTGGAAAGATACCCCATCTTTGAGGTTTGGAAAGATACCCCGCCTCATATGCTCCTTCCTATGCCCCATTCTACCCTAAAGCTGGTGATGGTCTATTCAGAGCACATCCTCCATCATGCCCAATGTCTCAGGGTACTCACTGATCATCTCTGCCTATCACGAGCTACCTGCCCTGTCCTTGCAAAAAAACACCACAACCCCTTAGTCTAGCTTAACACCCCTTCCATCACTGGATGATTATAACATCTTGCAGATCTTGATGTAGATAAATAGATATCACATCCCTCAGCAGGGAGATGTACACCATTTTCTCTGTATAGGTGGGACATATTGTATCTGATGACTATCCAATATAACTACAAATCACTTTGAAATGCTTTCCTAAAAATTCTGTTATAGGACCAACATGGGGGTCTTCCTAAGGACCTGAGAAAGGCAAGCATGTGAAATTCTTTAGTCTGAGCAGAAAATATATGTCTACAAGATGTTACCTGAAGTAGACTATGGAGCTGCTGCTCATATTTGATACTGGTTTATTTTCTCTTGGATATCTCAAATTATTAGAAAACAATTGCTGTACCTGTCAGTCTTTTTACCTCAGCCCACCATATCTGCAGTATGAGGATAATAAGACTCATTTATCTTACAAAATTCTTTTAAAGATTACAGTAAAGCTGAAGGATTTGGATACTCAAAAAAAGCAAACAAATGCTTAGTATTTTTTTCTTCTAGTAAGTAGTTACTTCTAGTCTGCTTCCATGTGAAACTTCTGATCAGGTTTTGCACCAAACAGGAACAGGTATGTGTTCATTATTACACAGCAGTTTTTTTTTAATGGAATGACTTTGGGATTGTTAACTTACCCATTCTGTGTCAGCTTTCAGTTTTTACCCCCAACAATTTCATATTATCTACTTTTCCTCTTAAGAAGAAATTTATAAGGAAACACATTTTAAAGGGATTATTTATAGTATTATTTGGGAGGGTTAATGTAACAAATATTTTATTATAAAACACAATGCCATATATGCAAGAACACTTTGGAGAACATCTGCTTATATTGTCCATTTTTGTCAAGTCTAAAATCTGATTTAGTTTGTACTGATACAATATATATGAATATTTTAGTGATTTTAAATAACAGGTACTTGTGAAAATATGACCTTTTACTGATATCAATGTCTGTATGCATCATTTTCAAGAGCCAGCAGTGGTTAAGAGCAGGTGGATTCTAATCTGGAGAACTGGGTTTGATTCCTCACTCCTCCACCTGTGTGGTAGAGGCTTATCTGGTCAACCAGATGTGTTTCCACACTCCTATATTCCTACTGGGTGACCTTGGGCTAGTCACAGTTCTTCAGAACTCTCTCAGCCCCACCTACCTCACAAGGGGTCTGTTGTGGGGAGAGGAAGGGAAAGACATTTGTAAGGCTCCCTGAGTCTTCTTACAGGAGAGAAAGATGGGGTATCAATGCAAACTCATCCTCCACCTCCACCTCCTCATTCTCCTCATTCTCCTCATTCTCCTCCTCTTCCTCTTCTTCTCCATTAGTCTCAGTAGAAGTCTTCATATATAGCATATTTAAATAGAGTTTAAATTCTTTCTAGGGCCTCACCAAACTGTACATCTTAATTCTGAAGTTGGCCTCAGAGCGTAAATCAAAGTATCTGTATGATAGTACAGAACAGGGATGTAGGTATAGATTTTATGGGGAGTTGGGGGTGGGGAGTTGAGGGGGACGATACAAAATTTTAAATATGGATATTTTAAACCCTCAAATGGATAAATAACGGCTGCACAAGTGCAGATATTGCAGAAAGTTTTTTTTTAAAGACAAATGAGTTCTCTCAACACTGTGCCTCAGGGTTTGCTAAAAGAGCTGGTGGCAGTAAACAGAAAACAAAAACCAGGTGCTATATTATCGTGATGAAAGAGCTTCAGTGCAAGTGAAGTCATAATTTTGTTTTCTCCTCCCTGCCACGTGACTCTGTGCTTCCTGTCATGTACTTGCTTCCTGTCATGTACTTGCAGTCCTGTCATGTGCTTGCAGCTCAGTGCTTCCTGTCATGTACTTGCAGCTCAGTGGGTCCTTGGTCTGGAAAGGGATTTTTATGGAAAGTGATGTTCAGAGGTGGTTTGCCATTGTCTGTGTCTAGTCTGACATTTTAACAGTGCTTCACTGGGTTTCTGTGTTCTAATTAATACCATGTAATTTCAGGCAAGATAAAATGTGGACTTCTAAAAAATTTTTTACTTATATTTTATTTTATTTATTTTCACACATTGTCACTTTCATTTGTTCCCGTTGATGTATGATAAGACTTTGCTATGTATGAAAATGGCCAAGGAGCCAACAAATTATTCTGCTTCAGTTAAAAAAGATGTAGCTGATTCTTTTCTGAATAAAAAAGAATATCGCCATTCAGCAACAATAATTTACTGATTTCTCATTTGCACTTCCATAAGGGATTTGCAAAATAATTATCATTTTTAAGAGGAAGGATTGGGTCCCTGAACCTTCTGTTCCAGAAACAGTACTTTTAAAATGTGACAGTTCTCTAATGGAGTATATTAATACAATTAATTCTGCCTCTGTGCTATACAGTTGAGACTGAGAAGATAATCTTCAGAATGGTTATAGGAGAATCTCTTTTTCTAGTATTTCAATTTAAATGCAGAGATCTCTAAAACAGTCTCAGATAAACTATAAAGAACATTGTTACACAGACAGTTAAAGAGAAAACCTTTATAACTTGTGTTGAAAATAAATTACTAGGGCAAACAACTCGGAATTGCTTTTAAAGGAATGTTCTATAGCACATTTTGAATATCAACATGGCAATCCCAAAACCATCAAGGAAGTAATTTATAATAGTACCTGTCTGCTATAATTACAATGCAGTCATTTAAAGCTATTGAACTGGTTCCCTGCACGTACAAAAAACCAAGCAAACCCAAGTTGTACCCTCTACCACTGATATTGTTTGTTCTTAAGCATATATCAACTTTTTTTTTCACATTCTTCATCTCACTTTGGGAATTATGCAAAATTTCCTGTTCTTATGTCATTATCTATCTGTAGATATTGACTGATTTTCTATCTATCATTCCAAGCATCCACTGCATAAGAATGAACTGATATGCTGAAACTTTTGGAACTAAACCGGGGGGGGGGGGGGATCTGCTTCACAGCAATATTGGACAAAAGGTTCCCTGTTAGTATCCATGGTGACATTGTTAACCACTTGTAACAGAAGAGCTGGCTTCCTGCCACTCCTCAATCAAGAAAACGAGGTTGGGACTTTGTTAGTGCATGCAAAAATTCAGAAACAAACAGGTTTCAAATAAAATATATTTTGGGGTTTATTGAGGTCTGCACCTGCTCAATAAACAAAAAGGTGCATAAGGCAAAAAGTTAAAACAATATAACTTTAAAACAATCCGGTAGTGTAACTTTACAGACAAAATATAAGCAGAGACTAAATACAGTTAAATCAACTGGCAGAGATTAACAACATACAAAATTATTCAAGATAACAGGCAGAGTTTTCTCACATGGCAACAGCTAGAATAAAGAAAGAGAGATAGAGAGAATGCTAAACAAAGTACTGTAAGGCAATTATATGGAAAATGATTGGTCAGCTGACATAAATGGACCAATGATTCTTCCATCAAGATTTGCTGAGTCAGCTTTTCAAAATCATTGTTGCTAACAGGTGTTAATTTAACAAAGTGATTAGAGTCAGAAAGAACATAATTTACAGCTGGGGCTCTTTCATCTAGCCAGAGAAGCTAAAAATTAGAGAAATTTAAAGTGACATGGCAATTTCTCCACACCACTGGAAAAAAAATAGACAATTCTAGTGTTCAGTTGGAAAAGATCAACATAATTTTATCTGGGTATATACACTTCAGTAGGACCTGAAATTTACATTGGTATAACTACTGTCTGCTTGCCCAGGAGTACAACATTCCTTAAACAGTGTCATTTCATTTTGTGCAGTGAAAGTTCATCATGCTAGTGAATCACCAGCAGTTCAAACCTCAGCAAATCAGGGCATACAGACTAATTTCTGGAGAAAGAGTTATTCCCACCTTGTCACTATTTTTCCTGTTTGTTTTATATGCCGTTCTTATGCTCCTTAGAATGCTTGTAATGAAGAAGTCTGAATACCAAACTCTTCACATTCTTCTCATGAACCAGAAGGGCAAGTCTGAATGCTGATAATGTAAAAACAATTGACATTCAAGGGAACAGATTTTTATTTGCCTTCTTATATTGGCCGTATAAAGTGTCAATTTGCAATCTGAGGCCACAGCATTGTAGAAAGGAATCCTCTGGAGACTTCACAGACTTGGCTTTCCTGTCTAAAATACTAAAGATTTGACTGAAAAATAAGTCTTCAGACAGCAAAGTAAACAAACTCTAATGTTGGATTTTTTTGGAGAGGGGAAATGAGAAAAGAAGTGTGTAGATATGACTTAGCCATAGACAGGGGAAAAACTGGTAGGATTATGTTTAGACCTGCCATATCTTCCTCTTTTGAGGTGGATTCAAAATAATCATACTTTAATCCAGTTCAAAGGGGAAATTTTAGGAATCTTCATGGTGCATCCGAATGGATGCTCCACCCAAAGCCACTATGGAGCTAAAGTCAACATTTGAATTAAATAGAGTGCTGTTTATTTCTGTATTGGGGGGAGCACCGAATTATCTCTTGGCTCTTTCATACTGATAAAACAAGGAAAACAGGAAGGGATTGGGAAGTGTCTCTGAAGTTGTGGGCTTTGTGATGTGTGTGTGTGTGTGTGTGTGTCCACCACACTTGCTTTGCTGCTGCAAGAGTATGTTTTGTACATACAAAAGTAATATTAGTCTAAGAATACTGATGGAGATAAGTACTAAAGCATCTTTTCATTTATTAGGTTTGTTAATGAAGGGTATTATAAGCCGAGCCTCCCTCTGAAATGTGTAAGTCAAATGATGGCAAGACATGGAAGTGAATGTGCCAGTTGCAGTGGAGCAATATCATTTGTGCAAAGGAGCCAATAGAAACAAAGGAGACAAGAGCAATGGCTACATTCAATCAGAGTGTGGGCAACAAGTAACAGCCAATCAGATCACTGGAAAATTGGCATAGCTGTGAGGATTCCTGTCTTTGTGGCTTTGAAGCTATGCATGCATAGTTATCACAACCGGGCTGGCTCTTACAAAATGCTGCCACCAAAAGTATTATTTTATTTTCAACCCTTCACTGGTCACTGGTCACTGCCAAGCCTTGGGCCACGAATCTAATGTATTGGTCACCAAACACCCCCTCTTCTACACTCCCCTTTGACTGAAGGAGTAAAATCAACAGAGCCTCTGACAAAAATGGAGGGAAAGTCTGTGAGAGTGAGTTTTGGCTTATATGCAGACAGACACCACCCCTTGGTAAGCACACAGAAATTAGACTGGCACTTCTGGTAACATGAAGCAGATTTAACATTATTTACAGAAATGAACTGGCTTCTCAGATGGCGGAGAGAGGTTACTTAAGCATGCAGTTTCAGAAAGTTTGAGCTTCTATTTCACAGATTTTGAAGCAGTTTCACTGACCCAGACTTGGTCACACACAGGTGCCCACTGAGAGTACTCTTCCCTCTCACTAAAGTCTTCAGCTTTTTAGTTTCTAGCACCCCCACTGTCCCACACTACCAGCTGGATCTTAGAGGACTCTTGGCTCCCTAGCCTTCCTCTCTCACTAGTCCCTATTTGGGTTTCACTACCCCTGTGGACTTCACTCCCAGACTAGTTGGAACTGTGCACTGACAGACACACTCTGTCTGGATGCTAAGCTGTGGGTCACCTTCCACAGACTTAGATCCACCTCAGCTTAACAAAGCTTTTCACTGCTCAAAGAGCTCTTGCTGACAAAGTCAGACTTCTCTTCAAGATCCAAACGATTCAGATTTCAAGTGTGTTTCTCTGACAGGCTTTCTCCTGTTTATATAACCAGCACTTCTAGCTCCCCCTACCAGAGGCTCTTGGCAAACTGCGCCTTCTCCCAGCTAATCAGGCGGTATCTCCATATAAGGAGCAGGCTTTACACTTCCTGGCTTGCTGTTGCTAAGGCCAGCTAATTCTGCCCCTTAGAAAACACATTAACCCTTCAGTGTGGGCTAATCTGTCACGATGGTAATTAAATAAATAAATACACAAACAAAGAAACAAATAAATAAAAGGCCGTTTCCGCACGGCCCATTAACGACGGCCTGGGGGCGGTAAAAACACCGCCTCCAGGCCGCCGTTCGCACAGGCGCCGCTGCTGCAACGCAGCAGCGGCGACCTGACTGCGCTTCCCTCCCCCAGGGCGGCGTCAGGCCGCCCTAAACAACAACCCTTTAAAGGGTTGTTGTTGGGGAGGAAGCGTCTTCCCGGCGGCGCGGTGCGAACGCTGTCTCCCGTCCCCGCCCCACTCATGGTGTCCTCGTCGTCGCCTGCTGGGCGTCGCAGCCCCGCCCACACTGCCCTCCGACCTCCAGGGGTCAGAGGGCAGCGTGTGAACTCGGCGCTGTGGCGAGCACGTGACACCGCGGAGGGCGGCGACGTCTTGAGCCGCCTGTCACCCGACTTCCGGCCTCGCTGCTCATGCAGAGCGGGAGCTTCAATTCGCCGCCAGAACTCTTGGCGGCATGGGGGCGCATCCTGGCCATGCGGAAACGGCCAAAGTATTTTCTGTGCCATTGAGCTAAACCAACCTGAACAATTTTCAGGAGCTTTCAGGACAAATTATACAAGGTCCCTGTGAACAAAATCCATGAAAACGATTTTTAAATAGCATTTGCAAGACAATAAAAATGGGCTGTGTGGAAAAGACCTATGTGACAAGTCTTTTTCCCCCCACTGAGGGAGGCACACATAGCCTGCTAAGATTTTTGTGATCTAGGTTAGTTTTGAACTATAAACATTCCTCACAGTTTCCAGATGTTCTACAGGTAGCGAGTGTATAGGCTTTGGATTTGCTGCTGTGAGGTAAGTTTTTTGGTGCCTAAGGAGATTATTGATATCACTGATACTGGATTAGTATATGAATAACTAAGAACACATGTTTACTTCTGTCCTGGTTGGTTTAAAGGAACAAACCAGTAATAGAGGTATCCAGGAAGACCAAACAGAAACCTGGCTGAGTCACAAAAAATTAAACTGGTTGATCTCAAAGAGTAGTGAGACTTTTCTACAATGCTTTCAGGCATAAATAGACTTTTCTTGACTACTCATTCAGTTGGATCCTTTCTCACAAACAAGATTCAAATCCTCCTCTGCCCCTTTCCTCTGAGGTTTGGAGTCTCCTTCTCCTTTCCCCACCTTCTAGCAGCAGCCTAATTGGGGGAATGGGGGACATAATTAACTTTCATGTTGCTATCTTGAAAAGATACTTTGATCTTTTCTACAATACTGTCATTGCATTTTTGTGTTGATCTTGTAATTAAAGTGACTGTCGAAGTGTCTGTTAGCTGTATCAGTTTACACATCACACTGCCTCATGAGAAGTAATTTTTTTTCTTCTCCCATGCACAAGAGCTTCTTTTTAAAGGTTCTATGACACTAAAGCAGATGTGTCTCAGGGTTTGTCACTGTGCAGAATTTATGGCATGCCTCACTGACACTGAAAAATAAAATGAAAGGAAGCCCAGTAGTCATGACAGAAGACTAGTTCAAGTATGAACATTGTTATACTATCTCATGGGAATTGTAATTATTCTGCAAATCCATAGACATATGCCTACATCATGATGAGAAGCTGTTTTCATTGGCTACATTTGATGAGCTGTATATTTTCACTTTAAATAAGATGGAACCCAGCAGTAATGAAGAGCTTCAAGCATCCTCCAGGGCAAAAGTGGCCACAAACTTCAACACAGATGTTACTAATCTAACTTAATTATCCAGGCAGAACCAAGTACTAAGCTGCTTGGCATGGCAGTCAAACACTGAACAACAATACAGTCTGGCAAAGGAGAGTAGACTGCCATGAACATAAGGAAGTTCATCAAGATTAAGTTCAGCTGATGGTTGCTTTTACATCAATATTCTCAGTACTTTCTCAGTGCTTATTTTTCCCTCCCTTTCCCACATATTGCTGAAGAAATGCTTAGAGAAGGGTCCTTCAATTAGTCAATTCCACAGTGAAATTTGGAATAGTTTCAAAAACACTGAAAACATTATTGCTTTTGGTTGAAGTGTGAACAACTAATATGTATAACTCTTGAGGCTCATCCCTTCAGGCTTCTGCATTCTACAGAAAAGTGATAGGTGAAAAGGGGGCTGTTTATTCCCTTATTAAAATGTAGTAAAACATTGGAATAAATATTGCATAATATTGTCATTTTACCATCAGAGAACCCTCTGTTTGAATAAAACAACACTGTCTCATTCTCAAAGGACCTATTGAAGGATCTGTAGACCATGAAGCTGCCAATCTGTGTCTAATGCTAATGAAAGAATTCTAACCAGGGATTTCCCACTTATTTGTCCACAGTTTAATGCACTTTGGATAGGAAATTCATCTGAAATGCAAGGGAGAGAAGTCACTAAAGTGTGTACATCAAGACTTTTAACAGCCAAATCCACTTGATACTTTAACAAGTAAAGTTGAATGTAAATCCTCTCAGCCTATTAATTACCATCTTTAACCAGAAAGGCTAAAACGTCTTTTTGAAAGTTTTAAATTACTATATTTTGTTTTTTTAATTTAATATTTAATATCACAGCTGCCAATTCTTTAGCTGTTGTTGGCCTTTCATTACAATTGGAGCCTCACTCAGAGGCCTAGGATGTTGTAATGTATTAGTGTAGTATTTGTGCGGATCCAAACAATGCTACCTTCTGAATCTGGCAGCTGTTTATTTTGTTGATTTGAAGATGTTTTAAATGCTGCCCTAGTGTTTTCAGAATGGTGCCCAGGGTACTGATTACCACTGGGACAACCTCAGCTGGGTTTTTTTGGCTTGCATCTGAATAGTTACACAGGTGCAGATGGTCATATCGGGGGACACTGACATGGCTGTGGGGGTTCATTTGTGCTTGCCTGCATGTCTTCGCGTGACAGTGTGACAGCACCCCAGATTGTTTCCATGGCCTCCAACCACTGCTTGCACAGATGCATGTGAGTGCGACAACAGGAAAATGGGTTTCTTTATCCTGACTTCAACCCATAATTCATTTGTATGAAATACATGGGACATTACATATAAACAAAAACATGGGTAGTGAAAGGGTCAAGAAAATTAGATCATGAATAAAAAAATAGGTAATTCTGTGCAATAATAGCTCTAGACTTCAGTTTTAAATATATAACTGTACCAATTTCACAGACTTAAGGTTATTAAACATTTTTTAGAGGATGAGCAGATGTCATTGGTATGGCAATTGAAAGTCAAGTGGGACAAAAGACATGTTCTATGACTTTGTATAAACCTGATCCTCTGCAGTAAAGGATCAGAAAAGATCAGATATTGAGTGAATATTTCATTCTCCAGTGATACCTGTTAAAGATTGTTTTTTATTACTCCATTCAAAGGAGAAGATTTTGTCACCATGTGAAATTTATTGCAATTTTTCACAGGGCCAAACGTTCTTCCAAGCCTCAAGCTATATTGCCAAAGATACCTCCAGGGCTGAATATTTTTATAGAAGGAAACAGCAGTGCAAAGAAACAAAGGTTAATATTAAAAACAATATGTTCTATAATATCTCTCAACCATCCACTGTTCTGAGACTCATGGTAGTATACCGTTCTGTTTAATAGTTGCTTTTAGTCTGTCTATTGGGAAAGCTACCCTTGAGGCTAAGCTAGAGATATGATTGAAAGATTTACTGTGATCTTCCATTAAAAGAATTTCAATTGCCTGAAGTAAGTAAATAGTGCGGTAATGTTATTTCCCTCTTGCTCTCACCACTGAATATAAGCAAGTTTAAAGATGTAGGTACACATATATTTTATATTCAAATAGCAAAGTCAGTTAAATTTGAGGATATTTCAGTCTGGTGACTAGTGGTGTGAACGGGCAAGACAGACCATTCTACAAACCTGAAAGGGGCCCCAGGTTTTCAGAAAAATGTGAAATAAAAAATACATTGGGGGTTTAAAAAAACATTAATGATAAAAGAATTGCTGGCAGCTTTAAGTAATTGATTCCATCAGTAGCTGTTGCAAGAATGTAGGTAAGGGGGGGGGGGTTCCCTAGGTTTAACCCCCCCATTACATGTCCGAAGCTCTGCCCCGTTTGTGAGTTTTTTGTATTTGTAAGGTTTTTTTTCAGTTTTTAGCATGCAGGGGGCGCATTTTTTAGGCTTTTGGGAGACTGTCCTGATGATACCACCCAAGTCTGGTGAGGTTTGGGTCAGGGGGTCCAAAGTTATGGACTCCCAAAGGGGGTGCCCCTATGTCCCCCATTGTTTCCAATGGGAGCTAATAGTAGATCAGGGCTACTCCTTTGAGGGTCCATAACTTTGGACCCCCTGAACCAAAATTCACCAAACCTGGGTAGTATCATCAGGAGAGTCTCCTAAAGGTACCCTGAAATTTTGGTGCTGCTAGCTTAACAATTGCACCCCTGACAGCAGGCACCCCCCAAATTTCCCCAGATTCTCCTTTTAAATCCACCCCCTTCGGCATGGATTGAAAGGGAGAATCTGAGGTCCCCAGTTTAAACATTGAAAGTGATGCTGTGTCTGGGTAGGGGATAATCCATCCCAAACAGCATCACTTTCAATATTGTGTTAACTGGGGACCCCAGATTCTCCCTTTAAGATGGATTTAAAAGGAGAATCTGGGCTCCCTAGTTTAAACACCATTGAAAATTATGCTTTTTGGGGTTGGATTCCAGCATCACAGCAGCTGCCCATGGGGGGGGGCACTAAAATTTTGCACCGGGCTCCATTTTCCCTAGCCACGCCTCTGCCTGGAGGAAAGGGCAGAAGGGGCTGCTGGATGCCAGCTGGGAGCCCAGCCAGTTGGGGGGCAGGGGGGCAGGGGAGTCTGCCATCCCTGGCGTCAGAGAGCTGCTTTTATAAGTACTGAGGGTGGGGTGGGGCTTTGGGAGGTGTGGCCATGCCCCCGGGGGGGGCTGGGTTGTGGCCCCTCCCCTCGATCCCACCCCATCAAAAATCTATACCCCTGTCCCTGTGCTGTTGCTAGTCAGCCACAGCATTCCAAGGCTTGATTGTCAATAAAAGCAGGGGGGAAGGGGAAAAGTTCTTTCCAGGCCTATTTTCACCTTTGTGGGATGCCAACTTCAGGTTGGGAAATTCCTGGTGATTTTGTGGTGGAGTCTGAGGCCAGCAGGGTTTAGGGTAAGAAATGATCTCAGCTAGATATAATGAATCCACCCTTCAAACCAGCCATTTTCTCCTGTGGGAAAGATCTTTGCCATCTGGAGTTCAATTGATGAAGTAAATAAACAATAAATATAGATTACTATGTGAGGCTGATAAAATATAGATTATATAGATTACTATGTGAGGTTGATGAATGGCTGAGCAGTAGATGATGAGGCAGGAAAATAAAATATGGGAGTTGTCAAGAGTTGCCAAGAGGAGGGAAAAAGGGAATAGTGTTGCGAGGGGGATAAAGTGAGGTGTCTCTCCACAAGTCCTTGAGGGTTCTCTACCATACAAGTGGGTGTGGTCCTGTGGGTGGCACTACTCAACTAGGCCATAGTTCTCCTAGGAATAGGCTGGTGAGGGGAGGGTGTGAAGATGAAAAGCTTAAATCAGAGTGGCAGATAAAGGTAGGTTGGCTGTTGCGGGGGAAGGAAATGGATTCCATCAGTGTAATCAGTTGCCAGGTTAGGAAATTTCCAGAGATTTTGGGGCTGGAGCAAGGGGAGGGTGTGGTTAGATGAGGAAGAGAATACCTCAGAAGGGTATAATGCCATAGACTCTAATCTCCAAAGCAAACATTTCCTCCAGGGTTGCCAATCTGCAGGCTTGGGCTAAAGATCATCCAGAGTTACAACTGCTCTCCAGACAGCGGCATTTCTAGAGAAAAATAGCACCAAGGACAAGCATTGAAACTGTGTCCCTATCCAAAAATCTGACACTCATCTTTTAGATAACTTTACCATAATATCAGCTCAAAAATACAAGTCAAGCTTGTTAATGTTTTACTTAACAAATTATTGGACTACATGGAAACTGCACCTTCTACACAGCTTCCGGAAATCTTCTGTTTGGATTTGGTATAGTATGTCGGGGCCAGAGAGATTGTAGAGAGGAACACAAACCAGGAGCAAGCGGCACCTCAGGAAGCAAAGCAGAGCCTGACTCCCCAAAGAGATTCCTAGGTGAATGCAGCACATGATGCAAAAAAACAAAGGAAATTCCACTTTCCCTCTATGCCAGTGGTTCTCAACCTGGGGGTCGGGACCCCTTTGGGGGTTGAATGACCCTTTCACAGGGGTCACCTAAGACTCTCTGCATCAGTGTGGTCCATCTGTAAAATGGATAAATGTTAGGGTTGGGGGTCACCACAACGTGAGGAACTGTATTAAAGGGTCATGGCATTAGGAAGGTTGGGAACCATTTGCTCTAAGCTGTGGGGTATTGTGAACAAAAATTTTACTTGGTGAACCAAAATAGCCACCTCCATTAGAGGTGTGAACAAACTTAATTTGACTATCACATAAATTAGTTTTTTGGTTACCATTATTCTGTAGTATAATAGTGGTAATAATGTAAAAATCTCAGAATGAATTGTTTTAAACTATATTTAAGCATGACTTAAACATTATAAGTAAAAAAAGAATCTAGGCAAATTTCATTATAGAAAATGTTTTATTTTAACTCCTTTCTCTGTTTTCCAGAATCTGTAAACACTGTAAATATTAATATTATTCCCTGTAGATATATGTAGTTGGTAGTGTCTACATAAAAAGAAAGTACAGTTTATCCACTGGAAGAAAAAGACAGACATTGCTGAGCTGGCTGAAGCACCTTGGAGGTGTAAGGTCTCTCACTCTTGCTCTGGAGGTCTGATGTACAGAGGTGTATCAGGGGGAAATGGTGCCCTTCTCCCAGTGACCCCCATGCCCCCACTCCCCCCATGCTCTTCCCCACATTCCTTGGGGCAGCACTTGGTGGTGTGTGGCTGGGCACATGCTGTTTGATCACTTGGGGGCATTCAGCACCCCCCTATGTGACCAAAAGGCATGAGCCCAGGGACATGTGTGTCTAGGTTTCTCAGTCTGCAGTGTAGGTACTCTTGAGGTTTAGTTTAGCCCTTTCTTCCCCTGCACTTGATTGAAAATTGGAAACAAAGCAGCCATAAAACTATTTCAGTGGGGCCAGGCAGGGTTGCTTGGTTTTCTGATTTGCTCTCTGTCTTCTTCAACCTTCTTCAACTCTCCAGAATCTTCCTTTAGCCATCAGCTGCCCTTGCAGCAATCCCCCTTTCTCTCTTTTCTCACACAACATCCTGAAAAGGCGCACAGGCAGGACTGCCAGGCAGATGCTGGGTCCCCTCCCCCTCTCTCCCCTCCCTTGCATGCTACACCTGACTCCTTCCCCTCCCCAAACTCTACCCTTCAGGCTCCACCCCCAAAATCTCCAGGTATTTCCCAGCACACAGCTGACAACTCTATCAGTCTAGTACATTTTCATTCCACCCTTCTTCCATGGGGGCTAGAGTAGTATACATGACTCTTGTTTCCCCATTTTATTCTCGCAACAGCACAGTGAGGTAACGGAGACTGAGAATGTCTAGCAATCTTTATGGCAAAGTGGATCTACATAGACTCAAGCCAGCTCACAGTTCGGGGAAAGATATATCTCTGATGTGTATCCTTCAGTGAAGTAGTATACTGTGGGTTGAATCTAGACCAGTGGCATGGGTGCGGGGAAATGGTGCCTGGGGCAAAATGGTGCCAGAGCAGCTAGCTGAAAAAGCAGCCTAGCTGCGCCTCTGGCTGAACTAAGGTAAGTGGGGAAGGGCAGGAGGCATGGGCCCCCCATGCCCCCTGCCCTTCCACAGCTCCCCCTGCCCCCCACTTACCTTAGTTTAGCTGGATGCAAAGAGCAGCCAGCTGAAAAAGCAGCCTGGGTGGGTTGCAGCCCACCAGGCTGCTCTGGGCTGCAGGGCCTGGCTGATAGGACAGGGCTGGGTAGGAGCGCCCAGCAGCAGCCTCCGCTGGGCCTAGGCCGGCAAGGCTGGCCCAGAAGTGCGAGGCAGGAAGAGGGGGGAAGGGGAAGGGGAAGGGTGCAATTTTCCACCCCCACATTGAAGGAAGAGGTGGAATAATTTCTACTAAATTCTTATTTGTACTTCAGACCCCAATTTGCCTGTCAAGCTGTACTTGGCAGTCCCCTCTTTTTCAGGAGCAGCATGTTTGATAGATCTCTGTGTTGTATTGGGCAGGAACCTTCTGTTTCTATGGTAAAAATGCCTTAGGTGAGTAGAAAATTTTGTCTGAATCCTACTCAGCATTTTGTGCCTGCCTCGTATTTGTTGTTAACATGCTGATAATTACAGTTATACAAGTTGGTATACAGTTATACAAGTTCCTTCCTTCCTTCCTTCCTTCCTTCCTTCCTTCCTTCCTTCCTTCCTTCCTTCCTTCCTTCCTTCCTTCCTTCCTTCCTTCCTTCCTTCCTTCCTTCCTTCCTTCCTTCCTTCCTTTTTGCTTGAGTATTTATGGTGTCTTTGAGGAATGAAAAGTTCTATCAAAAATGAAAGATCATCAGTAATCTTGAAAGTGAACTAGTGCATTTCATGCATATAATTATACACTTTCATGTAAGATTACTGTAACTCATAAACTGTGTGAGAGTTGTCTTCTAATTATTGTGTCCTAAAGAGTGAAAATCTTCTTTTCTCTTGGGTTGGTGGATTAGGAGCTGCTGTAACTTTTGCTTGTTTTAATCAACATGTAGTAATTACCTACCCTGTTAATTCATTTGGCACCATTTTGTTTCATTACATTTTTCTATGCTGTCCTAGGACTTTCAGGATGACCGCCTACAAATACCACATGTAACAATAGACAGAGATTTGTATGTGTAAGACATTTTTCATAAATATTTTAAGAAATTAATAAGTTGTTCATTTATCAACAACTGACACTAGGTATAAAATAATAGCAAAAGGTCAAATAGTTAATTAGAAAATGACACAGATTTTGGAAAATCCTATTGATAGATTACAGTAGCTTTAGAAAAAATAAGGCAGGGTTCTGTTCTAGAATAATAAATGAGACACCAAACCAGAAATTAAAAATCATACTGTGTATATAACTTTATAAGAAAAACTACAATACAATTTAAGTCCTCAAAATGCCCTGTTTGTCTACTGTCTACTGTCAGGGGAGGGAAAAGATGCTGGACAGATTACAAACCTGTTTTCTCCTGGTAATTCAAGGGGGGTGGGGGTAACAACAATAAATATGTAACAGATTAAATAGTATATATTAAAATATCAAAGATGTTAAGTATTGAACATTGAAAACATAAAATTCATAGAAAGCTGCATTAAAATAGACACCATAAAACCACTTTGTATGTATTTATTTAAAACATTTATTCACTACCTTTTACCGTAGAGGAACTCAAGGCAGCTCACCATTTATTTATTTATTTTATTTATTTCTTCCATTTGTATCCTGCCATATCTCCAAAAACTTAAGGTGGCTCACAGTAAAACATACATAATAAATACAATAAATATCAGTTTGGGGCTGTGGTGACATCAATATGTGGGTGACACCCAGCTTCCTCACAATGACTGGCCACCCAACCTCGGCTCCTGGGGCTCTCCAGCATTGTTTACAAGCCGTAGCAAGCTGGCTGAAGCTACTACTACACACTACACACTTGATCTTAGCCAAAAGGCCAAGAAGTGATATCCAGCAAAGGTGAAGCTGAATCCAGCAAAGGCTGAAGCTGAACCCAGCAAAGGTGGAGGATCTGTGGGTGGGTTGGGGGGAGCAATGGTAGCCTTAAGTCTGCCTACACTCTAGATGGCAAGACTTTACACCTTGCCTCATCCATCAAAAGCCTGCAGGTCACTTTAGACTTGACACTTTCGTTAGAGTCCCATGTCACCAGGACTGCTCAGGTAGCCTTTTACCATCTGCGACAGGCACGGCAGTTGGCTCCATATCTCTCCCGTTGCAACATAGGCACAGTAATTCATGCAATAGTAACCTCCAGATTGGACTATTGTAACTTGCTCTACACTGGCCTGGCTTTGTCTGTGACCTGGAAATTGAAGCTCTTACAACATGCAGCAGCCAGGCTCCTTACCAGGGTGTCATAAAGGGACTATACAACCTCCACTGGTTGCCAATCAAGTACCAGATGATATTCAAAGTTCTGGTAATGACCTTTAAGTCTGTAAATGGTCTTGGGTCTGAATACTTGCAGATTGCATCTTCCCTTATTGCCCCTCAAGTTCCCTCTATTCTTTGGAGAAAAACCTGCTAGTGGTCCCTGGCCCAAAAGACATCCGGCTGGCCACTACACGGCCAGGATCTTTATAGCCCTGGCCCCCACCTGATGGAACAGTCTCCCCAGTGAGATCAGGGCCCCTCAGGACTTTAATTGGTTCTTCAGAGCCTCTAAGACGGAGCTATTCCACCATGTTTTTACATCTGGCCAACTGGTTTTGAATTGAATTAATTTCAACATTAGTGGTCCCCCATGGATGCAGAAGGAGGTGGGATGTTGTCATCTTGTTACTTTGGTTTATGATGATTGATTTTATGATTATTGATGTTTTATGTTGTTTTACATTGTTGTTTTAAATTGTTGTTGTATGCCACCCTGAGCCCTGTGGGGAAGGGCAGACTATACATTTTAAAAATATAAAATATATATAAAACATTTTAAATACAAAAATTACATAAATTTAAAAACCAAATACAAACAGATAGCATAAAAAACCCAACATGGGAGCACAAAAGAGACAGATGCATGCGCCATATCCAACGAGGACCAGAGATGGTTTAGAAAGAAAGGGAATGTCTGGCTGGCTCGACAGAGAAGGCTCAGCAAATATAAAAAATATATGAAATATAAAAAGTATAGATATAAAATATATGAAAATATAAAAAAAATAATAAAAACACAAAACAATATAAATAAAATAATAATTATAAAAATGCATTACAAGACAATTTGAAAACTTCAATTGGAATGGCCAATAAATAAAAAACTAACTCAGTTAAAGTCCTAAATAAATTTGTTTTCAACTGGGCTCCTTCAAATGTTCATACTTAGAAAATTGATCATTGGCTGCTAGGATTTTCCTAACCAAACTAGTCCATTAATCAAGCACTAGTCAGTAGAAATATTACAGTGTAATCCTGAGAGGGAGTGGCGAAACTGCTTAGGAAACAGTGTGACCCCGGTGTCAGCATAAATGCCGCTTGTGCTGACATAAGGGACAATCAAGTATGCCTGTGCTGGAGAGCTGTGCAGCTGCGTGATCCCGAAGCACCAGCACAACTGTAACAGCAATACTCCTCTGGTACAAGAGCCCTTAGTGGTGCTGAAGGGGGCATTCCCAGGATGGAGCCAGATTTAATCAGCTGCATTCCTCACAGTAACATGGACTTTCTTCTCCATCTGCAAGACTGGGTTCATACATTTAAATCAATCCATCAAAGCCATAGGTATTTCATCTAATGGTGGCCCAATGACCCATAGCAGAACATCAGCCTTTCCATCAAGCATATAGTGATTTTAAGATTAAAATGGTGGTGAAAGGGAAAGGTCTGGATTAATCATTTGGTGTGGTAAACATCAGAAATTCCCTCTGAACTGGTTGGCAGCTGTTGATTGATTTTCAGTGAAGGGACATAGGGATTCTGGATAAATGTTGCAACAAAATATTTCCTTTTTTTTTACTGTAACACTCAGAATTTCTTGGCCTTGGGGTCCTGCTGGCCACATCCTTGGAACATTGCTCTGTTTATTCAGTAATGATGAGAGAAATGCACTGTGCGTATCTGAACGAATCAGACAGTGTTATATCAGCTTTTGAATTGGTGAACGAGGGATATATGCACTGCATAGACACAATAAATGCATAGGCAAGCAGTTAAGGGGCACTGTGCATTTGAATGAGGAACATCCTTAATACCATCCATCCACAGTAAGTAGGGGTTCAAGGATGACAATAGCAACTCTCCTGACTTACACACACACAAGTACTCTTCTTGTATGTGTTCATCTCATGTTAACCCTATAAATGCATTCTAAAATGAAATCTGTTCATTTCAGAATTTAGAACAAAAAATAAATAAATGATGCAATGATTTTATTCTGTTTGCCAGAGAAATGCTCTAAAACCCAACAGGCACTTCTGTTATATGTTCAGGCAATTGTGTTATATGTTTTCCCTCTTCTATTTTAAGCACCTCAGTAAAAAGATGCAGAAAATCAATAATAATAATGCTGTTTATTGCTTAAATAGTGCCTGAAGTTGTTCTCACTTTAGTTTTGTTTGGCCCTCTTAAGTCTTTCTATATGATGCAGAAAATAGAAAAGGAACTTGTGGTATACAGCCCTGGGTTAGTTTCCTATAATATTATACCATGATATTAAATAAATTGCAACAGACCTGAATTGTCTTAATATTCACACAGCCCTATAATATGTTACCAAGCTGTTTTCCATCAACATTACCACAATTCCATTTGTCTTTTCATTTATTACTAATTTTTAGCAACTAGTTCTGTCTGCATATATCCTAAAATTTTAGGAAAGTATTTTAGGAAAGTATTTCAAAACAGGAATAGATTCAAAATGCAAGGTTTTCTAGAAAGACAGCACTAGATTTTTATCCTATGTGCGTTCCTTTACTGCCTTGGAATTGTCTTTTTAATTTTATTTAAACCACTCAGTTTCAGCAGGAAATGGGGACTATACTTGAAGTAAATAAAAATTAAATTAAAGCACAGCAATGTCTGTACCTTTGAAAGCCTTCATCAGTTTTATAGCACCTCTAAAGATATTCATCTAATTACTCTGCCTGAGCTTCAACAGTTGTATCCAACAATTCAGTGATGTGGGTGAATAATTGTGCAATCCAAAGGGTGTGGAGTGAAGCCGCATTGGAAATGGTGTGACCTGATCCCTGCACAGTTGCGTAGCTACCACGGGGCGAAGCCACCATGCCCTGGGCATGTGCCATTAGGGTCACATGGGGGCTGCCCTCACGCCCCTCCCCCTCCCCCTTGCCCTGCCAGGCCTAGCAGAAGCCGCTGCCAGCCGGGCCTTGCCGGGCCAGGCCTGTTGGAGGCTGCTGCTGGTGCCCCTGCCAGCAAAGCCCTGTGGCCCGAATCAGCCTAGTGGGGCTGGGGGCTGGGCTGGGCTGGGCAGTGGCCCAGCCAGGCTGCTTTTGCAGCCAGCTGAACTTAGGTAAGTGGGGGAAGGTGGGAGTGGGGGCAGGGCCTGTGGGCAGGGTCATGGAGGGTGCAGGTTCACCCCCATGCTTCTCCCTGCCCCCACTTACCTTAGTTCAGCCAGTGGTCAGCCAGGCTGCTTTTTCAGCCAGCTGCTGTTTACAGACAGCTGAACTAAGGTAAGTGGGGGGGGTGCAGAGGAGGGGTGGGACCCTGAGGGGGCAGGGTCCAGGGTCCATTTCCCCCCACCACCACACCACTGTCCCTGCACCAGCATCGATGCCACTTGTGTCACTCAAAAGAGCATGGATGCCAATGCAGGGGCCTTTGTTGGAACCAGGGGGTTCAACGCTGGTGCTACTCTTTGAGGCTGGAAAAAAATTGGGGATAAAAACAGTGTGGAACTCCAAGGAGGAAATATTTTATTTCCTGCCTCAAACCATTTTGAATGAATTGTGCAGAAAAGTCCCATTAAAGAACTAGGAAAGGTCACCCAGTGACTCAGAGTGAGGTATGATCAATATACAGATCACCTAGCTTTATTTCTCTGTATCAGCTAAGCAGGGTTGGTCTGTGGAAGTCCTGCATAGGTGCCTGGAGAAGGTAATGCAATAATTTGACACTCCATATAAGACTGAGAGGCTGCTGATCATTAGATGTTGTCCAGTATCTGTGAATTCAGCCTGTCCTGGAGGATGTTGCACTCCTGCTCAGAGGTGTAGCTACCAAGGGGACATCCAGGGACAAATGTCCCGGGTGCCCACCATTGGGGCGCAGAAAAATATGGGCTCATTTCTAATTTTGGGGGTATTAGTGTTTTATGTTGTCGACCAGCAGGGGGTGCAGTTTTTAGGTTAGTGACACCAAAATTTCAGGCTATTGTTAGGTGACACTCTTAATGATACCAGCCAGGTTTGGTGAAATTTAGTTCAGGGGGTCCAAAGTTATTGGCCCCCAAAGGGGGTGCCCCATCCCCCATTGTCTCCAATGGGAGCTAATGATAGATGGGGCTACCCTTTTGAGGGTGCATAACTTTGGACCCCATGAACCAAACTTCACTAAACTTAGATGGTTTCATCAAGATAGTCTATTGCCAATGCTACCCAGGTTTGGTGAAGTTTGGTTCAGGGGGTCCCAAGTTATGAACCCCCAAAAGGGATGCCCCATCCCCCATTGTTTCCAATGGGATCTAATAGTAGATGGGGCTACCCTTTTGAGGGTCAATAACTTTGGACCCCCTGAACCAAAATTCACTAAACCTGGGTGGTATCATCAGGAGAGTCTCTTGAAGATAGACTAAAATTTTGGTACTGTTAGCTGAAACATTGCTCCCCTGATGGGCACCCTCAAATTTTCCCCAGGTTCTCTCTTTAAATCCACGTCCTTTGGAGTAGATTTAAAGGGAGAATCTGGGCTCCCTAGATTAAATGGTGGATTTAAAAGGAGAATCTGGGCTCTCTAATATAAACAACATTAAAAGTGATGCTGTTTCAGGGTGGATCCCCCCCTTCAAAAAATAGCATCACTTTCAATGTTGTTTAAACTAGAAATCCCTGGCTGTGTTCAGATTTGTGTGTTGGGGCACGTTCTGTAATGTGATGGTGACTTTGAGATGACCTGGTGCAAAAAAAAGTTGTTTTATTGTGGTGAGGGAGGGTGGCCGCCCATGTGGGGGGCCCCCGCAAAACTCAGAGTTTGCCTGGGGCTCCATTTTCCCTAGCTACGTCTCTGCTCCTGCTGAAGGTTCATTACTCAAAAAGCTTAATTTGGCTACAGTGATCCATGTACTGAACACATACACACATTAAAGTGGGCTGTGTACCCCAAAGCATATACTAGTGAGGGAGAAGAGGTAGGTTTCAAGGTACATTTAAAAAAAAATCAAAATTGGTTGCCTGGTTGCTAAAGTTTGAGAACGGCTGGCCTACAGAATAAATTAAGCAAGCATGTCTAAAGTGCATTCAAAACAAAATATCTGTTTGCAGTCAAGCTCTTACATAAGCAGAGATGCAAGAAAAGAGTATGGTAGCCACTTGTGCTAAGTCATATTTATTGTATTTGACTTTGAGGAGGAGAATGTAGCCTCAGGGATGGACTTGCCTGGAAACAAAGGAGAACTAGGAGACCATCCAATGGGGCTGTTACCTTAAGCCCCACACTTCTGGGCTGGTAATGTCCTAATCAACAGGGTCAGCAGAGGTTTGTCCCTGGGCTGAGCTCAGGAAAGCTTTGATCTTCACTGTGAGGAAGGAAGCTGGGGTGGGGTAGAGCAGAATGACTGACATGAAAAGCAGTAGTGTTGGACCTACAGGGAAGCAGAGGACAGGGAAAGGCTTAGTCAGTCACAGGGGACGGGCGACAGGGTCCTCTTCTTATCTCCTTGTCTAGCCAATGGTGACAAATTTGTCACACTAGTTGGGGCAGGAGAGGCAGTGCTGACCAACAAGCTTAATGAGGAAGACTGTGGGGTGGCAGGCAGGGAAAGGAAGGGTGGGGAAACAGGTCACCAAAAACAAGCTCCATAGTGGCTGAGAAGGAAGGAGAAGAGAGGCTCTGGTATGAAGCAAACTGCAGTTCTGGAATGAGAAGGAAGAATCAGGTAGTGAGACATCCTTCCCTACCACACTCTGAGGCACAGAGTGCCTGTTGGAGTTATGTAGCAAGATGGCAGAGGGCAGCGGTCCAATGTTGGAAAAGGCAGAGCCTCACAATTTGATATAGTGATTTTATCTACTATTTTTATTTGCTGCTTTTATGTTTGTGTTGTATTTCATTGCCTGAGTGTTTGTATTGTTTTACTAGCGGGGCCCGGCCACGCGTTGCTGTGGCAATTGCCCTTCTCATCACAGTCCGCAACCCACACAGATGTCCATGCAGCTCCAATGATCCCCAGCATAGCCTTTTGGGAGCAGCACTGGCATAGTGGCTAAGAGCAGGTGCACTCTGATCTGGAGGAACTGGGTTTGATTCCCTGCTGTGCAGCTTGAGTTGTGGAGGCTTATCTGGGGAATTCAGATTAGCCTGTGCACTCCCACACACACCAGCTGTGTGACCTTGGGCTAGTCACAGCGTTTCAGAGCTCTCTCAGCCCCACCCACCTCTCAGAGTGTTTGTTGTGAGGGGTGAAGGGCAAGGAGGTTGTAAGCCCCTTTGAGTCTCCTACAGGAGAGAAAGGGAGGATATAAATCCAAACTACTCCTCCTCCTCCTCCTCCTCCTCCTCCTCCTCCTCCTCCTCCTCCTCCTCCTCCTCCTCCTCTTCTTCTTCTTCTTCTTCTTCTTCTTCCTCTTCCTCTTCTTCTTCTTCTTCTTCTTCTTTTTGGGTGGTCAAATGGAATCCCTCTTTCCCTTTTCAATTCACATTATTATATGGTGCTGTCTTGGTTTTTAGTATAAGGTAACCCTTTCCATTCCACAACTGAACTGTCCAGATTGTGAATCCCACTGTCCATGAGGCTGGTTGACATGCACAGTCCTGGCTTGGGTAAGGCAGAACTGGGGCAAGGAGGCTATCCCAGCCAGGCAGCAGAGGCAGGGTGGTGAGGCGCTCAGATTGAGGCCAGCTCCCTGGGTTTTTAAAGGGCCATGTGCAAAAGAAGCAGAGGCAGTAGTGTTGGTTCGCCCCCACCCTGCGGATTTTCTTAAAAGAAAAAGGCAAACGCCAGCTTGCTTTTAGTAAAAGAGAGCTATGGTGAATATGGATGAGGAAGTGGGTAAGTGGTGGTTGGATGTGAGGGAGGGCAGAGTGAGGTGTGTGAGGATGTGCTGGATGTGTATGAGAGTATGTGTGTTGGGTGGTAGTAGTGGGTGAGGCACAGAGAGTGAAAGTTACCTGCATGTGTGTGGGGGGGGAACCCCACCTGACGTCTCACACGGCAAAGTGTGTATGTGTTTCACTTTCACTTGTATTACATAACAGTATTACCTATTTACTGTTTTCACTGCTCATCTCTGCCCATCTGCATGAACATTCTAAGCCCTCATACCAAGGCCTCAGGTCACAGACAGACAGGCTGCACAAACATTCTAAGGGTGACAGTTAAACACAGCCAGCTTCATGGCCTGGTGCGCCAGGAAAAAGACGTTTTACCTGGCTCAGGTATGGACTTTTGGCGATTTGAAGGTCCAGTTACCTGCCCGCAACAGGGAGGGACGTCATGTGAAAATTTGGGGGTGATCCGTCTAGCCGTTTCGGCGTTAGGGAGTCACCAACAAACGGATGGTTAGCTTTTTAAATATATATAGATTTGAATACACTTCCTATGTATTACATACTAGAATTAAAAAACAACAACTGCCTAATAAGTTGCATGAGGTAGCACGTTACTTTTTGCCTTGTGAATTATGGTGCTGACTCCACAGGGACATTATTTCAATGGCAAAGCAAGATCATTTCACATAATACTCTTAATCTGATAGTATTCAAACAAATGCAATCTGTCTTATTCTAAATGTTAAACAAGTTTAAAAACAATTAAATATATAAGATGTTTCCTTGACATTAAAAATAATTTATTTTCCAGTATGCAATGTTTTGATTATAATATTAAAAATAATAGTTAATAAATAATCAGGACTAAATTGAATTGTATAGTTTATTTGCATGAATATGGTAATAGATATGCTTCATCATTTGTAAAGCACAAGTCTGTAAAATATCTTCTCGAATGAGGTTGTACTGAAACTGAACATTATCATAAATTACAATTTACAGTGTGTACTGATTTCTAAATAAGGGTTGAGTGAAATAATGATGATGGGACATAGTTAATTAAATGGGGCATGGGATGTCATAAACACCACAATGTTAATGATGGAAATGAAAAGCAATGTATTGGGGCAGTCATTAAAGTTTGAAGTCTCAAATGCATCTACACTATGTCTTCTTGACAAATACTAGTCAATTCTTCTACAAGTGCTTTTGAAGTGAAGTGATTCAAGGGCATCTTGAGGACCATGGTTGCTTTATCTAAACTCTCAGTCAAGACTGTAAAACATTTCATTTGCAAGGAAAACATTGGGAGAGAGGAATATATTTCATAAATATCAAGTAAACCACTACAAGCAATAGTGTTAGCAGAAAATACAATTTGCATTTGAAAGATTGATGACTATATTGTCACAGGTGTCAAATGTTCTTCAGATAAACACCTTCTAGGTTCAGGACAAATGCATATTTCATTACATGACACTGAGGAACATGATTTGATAGATTTTAGTGTGCCTTCTTGCACAGTAAAGTAGTAATTAAAATGTGGTCATATTATTCTAGCAAAAAACAAACCCACACACTCTATTGTAAAAGATCGCTTTTTATTGCAATCAACTCTAGAAGTTAATATGCTTGAGACAGAATGTTTTCATTATTGTGAGAAAAAGAAACTACCGTGTTTCCCTGAAAATAAGCCAGGATGTTATATTAATTTTTGCACCAAAAGATGCATTACGGCTTATTTTTGGGGTAGGGCTTATTTTAGGGGAAGCATGGTACCTTTCTCAATTCATTAAGGCGGGGTCTCGGCAGCCCTGCTTCCCTGTCACCTTTGATGCAAGCTGCATCCTCATTGGCAGGGAGCATGCTGCTGGATCACACCATCCTGATCTGTAACTATCGGTAGGGCTTATTTTTGGAGCAGGGCTTATATTTTAAGCCTCCTCCAAAAATCATGAAAAATCATGATAGGGTTTTATGGAGTATATTTTCAGGGAAATATGGTATGTTCCAATTTTGATATATTTAGCACACAAATTAATTGTTAAAGTATGTATGAATTCTCTTTTAAAAACTGTATTTCAGAAAGCAAAGCTGGACAATTATTCCGTATTTTTCAAGACATTGAAAAACAAAGGCTTTAATGCATTTGTTGTGCATGAAACTTAACTTTTCAGCACATACATTGTCATAACTTTAACCAGATGAAACTATGCTTGAGATTGCATCAACAGTCATATGCTTCTGAGCTTTGCAGACTGGACATTTAATGCTTTAAATTACATCAATACATTTAGGATATCTTCTTTTTAGTAGGTATAGTTTGAAAGTACATGATGTAACTGTCTTGCAGAAGTTTTTAGGCAGGCAGGGGTATGCACCAAGGAAAAAGCCTATATGGTGGGGGGAGGGGGGTGGCTTCTAGAATTTGGGACCATTAATTTAATTAAGCAACTATATGAACCATACAGCACCAAATGGTCCTCCCTGTATTCTAAACACCCGCACACATAGCTACCGGTATTTCAATCAAATTGGACCAAGGGATTCATTTTTACTGACCACCAAAGTAGGAACCTCTCAGCTCAAGTGGACTTCTCCCTACTTCATTATTTTCAATGAGGATACAATGCCACAGTCTGTTGCAGCTTTTTTCAAACCAATTATACCAAATTTGCATGGATCATAGTGTCCCCTCCCCTCATTTCAAGACCAATCAAGTTTCAAACACATCAAACAAAGGGGTTCAGCTTTACAGATCTGACAGGAAAAGAGTGTCACTTCAAAAGTATAGTTGTGAGTTTTTAAATAATATTTATATTAAATGTCTTAATTGTAATTTTTTTATTGTATGCTGCCCTGAGCCCTTTCGGGAATGGGCAGCCTAAAAGTTCAAAAATAAATAAATAAAACAACCAAAGTTTTATTTAGAACAGTCATGTATCTAGCTAATTAAAAATAGTCAATCGTATTTGAAACAATCTAGAATCTTCAAGGAGGAAAGCATCATTGCCTGAACTGACATGGGCTCAAAGTGTACTGGTCTGGATTTTTCAGGAAGTAACATTACTCTGTTGACTGATGGCCTGTTTTTTCCCTTCCTCTCTGAGAGGTGGAGGTAAATGCTAGCTGGGATCAGGCTGGTAACCCTAAAGTGGCTGCTAAAAACAGCTTTTAAAACATGTCCTCCCCAATGTATTTGCCAACTATTCTTTAGGATTACTTTCCCTGTCCCATATTTCTGTCACTATATCATAGATATCAGAGGAATGCATTACCATTACTTCAACAACACTCCTGTTCAAGTAGGATGTGTTTGTGTCCCTCACCATCCATGCTTTAACTTCATATTCATCTTCAGATACAGAGATATATCTATATACATTTTGGAGTTTTCCCATTACTGGTAATGAGATCAGGAGAATAGTTATTTAGTTTATTTCTATAGATGTACTTTTTTGCTTTTCTTTTTATGTATCTCTCATATGCACTTGCCTGAAAGTTGTTTTGCCTTGAGGAATTCTAGCACAGTATTAAACACTCAAGGGTAAGCTGCTTATTCAACCATCTGTTCTTATTCTCCACACTACCAGAAGCAGAAATATGAAACACATACACTATATTGCTGTATATTTGTAGTGTTTGAATAATTTTAAACAGAATAACACCATATGTCTATCTTCAGGCAACTGCTTCCTTTACAGTGTTCGGGGGGGGGGGGGGATTCCACAGAAACTCAAATCATTGTGAAAAGTAGAACTGTGCCTAATTTTTATAAGTGTAAGGGGGGGGGGGTTCTCATGAAAACCAGCCTTCTTGATAAGATAGAATCTTTTATGAAATCAGTATGCAAGTTATTTTTTAAAAACCCTGATTTTTAAATGCCTCTTTCAAGAATGTTATACAATTCTTTAATTTTAAGTCAACAAACCATGCAGAACCTACAAAGGACAGGAAAGTGCAGTCTACAAGATGTGACACTGGTGGCACCTTGGTCGTATGCCTCCTCTGGCATCCCCTAGAAGATATACCAGTGTCAACAGGCACCATGGAGCTCATACAGTGGTGGGATTCAAATAATCTAAAAACTGGTTGTTTACAAGCACCCTTATAACAACCAGTTCTGCCAAAGTGGTGTGAACCTGCTGAGTCCCACCACTGAGCTTATAGGTATCACATTGGGGACCCTGAACTAGAATTGCCATCCCAAGTCTAGGAACCAACCAAAGAGTTATGGGAGACTGGGATCTATTTCTGTCCTCCTGTTATTGCAGTCACTTCTGTTGTGAAAGTGATATCAACACATTGAGTCAATGCTCTAGGATGAACCCAAATTCTATGGTTGTATGCTTGATGTAACTTCTGGTTTGTGCCAGACATGATATCATAATATCAAAAGAGAATTGCTGATATCTCCACATTTCTCACCCCTCGCCCCAGCAAGCAGTGGCAGGGGCATCCGGAAGTGGGGAACATGGCATAATTGCAATTATCCCTGTAATAAGATGCTTTCCATGAAGAACTAAATGCTGAAAAGAATTCAATAATCTGACTTAATGAAGCTGTTAAGGTAAGTGACAACAAGATAATAGATGACTCGAGAGGTTGATAATAAAATGGGTTGAAGGCTACGCCATTTTAAAAAGAAGACTTCATATATTTAAATAAAATCACTATTGGTACTGGTAACTGATCCAGATCAGGCATTATTTATGGTTTTCTATGGGCTGGATCTAGGCAAACTGCTACTAAAGATTCTTGAGGGCTCCCCTTCCCTTTTCATACTAGATTGTTGTGAAAAAATATATACTTTGTTTACTCAAGAGGACTGTCTGTACACTACTGAATGACTGAATCTTAGTTACCTTTTACTTGTCAATGAAATAAATACATGGTTGCATGGAAAAAAGCAAACAACAAAACATGCTGGGAACTTTACTAACAAAGCAAGGAAAAGGCAGCAGAGTTGCAGATATGATGACTCAAATCTTAAGGTTCCCTTCATTTGTATATCTGTTTCAAAATTATGACTCAATCAACTTAATTGAGTGGGAATGCCAAGGTGCTAATTGTGGCCTATAATAAAATCTCAGCTCATTTTGACATTTCTCAGAAATGCTGGGGAACATCAAAAACCCCATCTCCAGTCCCATGACTGTCTATGAAGAGTTCCTTGGTGATATGAAAGAAAATTGCCTCTTGTAGTTAGATTGCAAAAGGGAATCTAAGCCTGTGTTGACTTGCATTGTCACTTCCATGGTAATAGGTTATTAGTTTGAATCACACTGAAGGCAAAGAAGACAGAATGAAAACCTTTTGGGATCTTTAAAGAAAAACAAATATATATATTACCTTTTTTGTCTCAGTTTTACAGGCAACTTGTTCTCTTTTGAAAGTAAAATGAACTGCAAAGTAAAGCCACTTATTATAAGGGACTTACACAAGGGAGAAGAGATATGAAATATGGAGAGAGGAAGAGTTGTTTGCCATCCAGTTTTCAGATTCAGTAGCTGAAGGATGATAGTTGCCTATGTTCTATGTAAATATTTCACAAGGTTATTTCAGCAGTGAGTTTGTCGGAAGGCATATACTGTGGATAAATAAAAGTTAATTCGAAGCACTTTTAAGCTGATTTAATTGGTCAACTGAATGCACCAATGTAACCCCAGTAACACTTACCTGGGAGTAAGCACCATTGGATAGATCTGAGTAATATTCTGAGTTGACCTGCTTAGGATTATGTTCGAAGACTATCTTAATGATCCTGATCCCAAGATCCATATTTTGATTTTCAGATGTTAAGCAGATGTCAATGTCTCTGAACTATATGCTCCAAAACATTCATGGCAACTTCAGAATCATCTTCCAGAGAACAACCATCAGTGAAAAAAAATCATCAAGCTGTTGCATGTGCTCTTGGATATATATACACGCAAGAAAAAGAATTATGAATTATGGCCAGTGCTACTGTTGATCAGTATATCCATTACATGTAATATGAGTAAAGTCACGGGTGTCCATTCTGATTCTTAGTCACATATTCTTTCTGGGATTAAACTTTAAAACCCTCAAAATGGTCCCAAACACTATGGGGGAAAGAAGAGACTTCAGATTTCTCTCCCAAGGTGTTTTTGCCTATGGAAATAGGCACTTTGGGGGCGGGGGGGAGTATCTGTCCCTTATTTGGTCTCCATGCAGAAGTGCACCTGGAGCGTACTCTGTGTTTTCTGTCCCCCACACCCCTCACCCCCTTCCCCCTGTGCCCCCCACTTACCTTTCCAGCTGTCAGAAAACAGCCATCAGAAAACCTTTTCCAGCCATCAGAAAACAGCTTTCTGCTGACTGGAAATGGGCCAGATTGGTGGGGCTGGGCCAGGCCTGGTGAGGTGAGGCAAGGGAGAAGGGGGGCAGTGGGGGTGATTTTCACACTCTCAGGCGTGCGCCTGGTGCAAAGCACACCCCTTCCCTTACTCCCTTGTAGCTCTGCCACTGGCTCCATGTGTCAATCCTAGGGCATGTGTACTCTGAGAATGGGTAAAACAACCCCGTCAAACTGTTTCTGCAGGCTGAACAGCATGGCTGCAAAACCAAAAAAACCTTCTTTTTCATTCTCTCAACATTTGGTGTGCTGCAAATAGAAATTTTTAAAAGAGTTTTTAAAGGTTAGTCCCCACATAAACATGTCACGGAGAGTCTGGCAACCTATGGACCTAAATAACATGTATATTAGCCATGTGTTATTGTATTGTTGAAGGCTTTCACGGCCGGAATCACTGGGGGGCTGTGTGGTTTCCGGGCTGTATGGCCGTGTTCTAGCAGCATTCTCTCCTAATGTTTCACCTAGGAGATCCTCTGAAGATGCCAGCCATAGATGCAGGCAAAACGTCAGGAGAGAATGCTGCTAGAACACGGCCATACAGCCCAGAAACCACACATCACCCATGTGTATATTTGTAAAAAAATGGTGACAAAATTTGTGACAAACTTCTGCAAGTGGAAAAGGCAATCTGACTTCAACTTTTCCAAAGATCCATTAGACAATTTAGCCCAAAGCTAACAGAAATAAACCTCTGTTAAGCAAATAGCATATTCAATAATATGTGGCCTGAGAGAGAGAGAGAGAGAGAGAGAGAGAGAGAGTAGAACAGAACCCCCTTTCCTTGGTGGTAGGATGACAGAGTTTAGGGAGATTGTCTCATGGGTGGTGAAGAATCACAGCTTTTAGACATAAATATGTAAATAACAACATAAATCCTGAGTCACTAACGGAGAATCCACAGAATTAGAAAATAAAATAGCCAATCAATTGTTCTGTATGATCCTGAATTGCTCCCAGGGACGTGTATCATTCTGTAGTCTTTAATTTGGCAAAGTTTTATTGCTGTGTAAATGGCACATAGTATGTTCATAAACCAGTTTAAGCCCAAGGATATGGACAAAAATGGCTTAGACTTGTTAGCTTCAGTGGGGTTTATCTTCTAAGCGAGTGTCAATGAATACCTTAATGCCATTACTATGACTGACAGAAACTTCTGCACCCAAGAATGAATGTTTGTTTGCTTGTTTGTTTGTAATGAGATTTTACTATTGCCTTTGTGCTGTCATAGGACCACCAAGGTAGCTAACAAATTGGAACATACAAATTAAAATCTCATTTTAAAAGCCATTAAAATCAACCTGCAAATGCATCATTAAAACAATTTAAAACCAAAGCTTAAAATAAGTACATTTTAAAAAAACAATTAAATTATTAGGGAAGAAGGAGGGATCACTGACGGAATGCCAAGCTAAACAAAAAAGTCTTCACCTTCTGGCAGAAGACACCACTAGAAGGGGCTGGCAAATCTCCCTGGGGAGAGCGTTCCAGAGTTTTGGTGCCACCACTGAGATGGCGTTCTGCTGGGTTACCACCTGCCTGATCACAGAAAGCAGGGCATCTGAAGAAGGGCCTCTGAAAAACACCACAGAGATAAGGGGTAGGTATCCCTTTCAGTATGTTGGTCCCAAACCATGTTATGAATAACACAGCTCTAAAATTAAAAAATTAATGAAACCAGGATTTTTTTTGTTTCGCTTGGTTGCTGCTGCAATCATAAGGCTGTTTACTGATTCATCAGGTTCATCACAAGAGTACAGGTTAATCAGGTTCATCAGAGCACTGCCAAACCCAATAACAGCCAGGTGTGTGGTGATTTTCACAAAGAATCACAAAGCCTCTCTAACTAGGTTATGCTATGTTGCCCATGGTTGCACACAAGCTGCACAAAGCTGACCAACGTCAAGATCTATTCACAGCTCCTGAAAAGGAGAGGAAAAACAGTCTTTTAAAAGTAGTTGATTTAGAGCAAATGCACGAAGAGCTATGTGAAATCATCAGTTTTCTTTAACAATAGCTAATAGACTGTGTCAGATCAATTAATATGCAGACACCAGTGCAAGAACTGAGAAAATCTCAGCCCATGCTGTGCTGTTAAAAATAGCTCATTAGTACAGGGAAAAGGATTTATACAAAATTGTTTAACTGCTGTGTCTGACAATCACAATGCATCACTATGATTTGAACACACTAAGCAATAGGAGTCAGAGTTAACTATGGCTTGTGAGATAGATTGAGGACAACTGAGTTCTTTTTCCCTTCCTTTTCTTACTTCACTGATCTAACCCAATACAATATTATTGATACTGATAGGTAAAGTGAACTGAACTAGTACAAGTATTTCATTTTTTATTTCGTTATGTTGGACTTACAATTAATCTACCATCCATGTGTGCTTGTTTTGTGGAGTCTGAATAAATTTTATCCTTCCATGGCATATTTGGTCCATCATGTTGCTCAATTAAGGGTTCCATTCTATGTCCTTCCATCCTATACCCAGAAATAGCTGGGGTGTTGGGGGTGTTGCAACATAAGGGTCATAATACAACCTAAGAACAATGGCAACAAATACAATAAAACCTGTTTTAAAAACTCATAATATTACCAAGGCAATGCCAAGAATAATAAGTGTGTCTTTACCAATTTCCTTAATACATATAAAGAAGATGCTTGACATGCCACAAGAGGAAGACCATTCCACAATCTCAGGGCCACCACTGAAAAAGCCTTGTCTCAAGGGCTTCATCTGCTAATCTTAAGAGCATAGGCAGGTCAATATGGGAGAGATGGTATTTTAAATATTTTGTGCCCAAGCCATTTAGGCCTTTGTAAGTCAAAGATAACACCTTGAGTTGAACTCAGTAGGAACTGGCAGCGAGTGCAGTTCTTCTAAGCTGTGCAATTGCAGCACCATCCCCAGCCACAGTGCAACTACTCCCCCCCCCCAAGACTGTACTGCTTGTATTTTACTGCTTTTCCCTTCTTGTTCTAATTTGAATCATTTTTGTGAATGTTTTCTGTAGATATATATCCGCTTATTTAGTATTCTGCATAGGTGAATACAATGGCCTCTCTGCTAAAATCTTATAGGAAGTAAGAATAAGTTTAAAAAATATCTTATGTCAGCTTTAGTAAGCATGGCTTGTGAAATAATACTGTGGGTGATCTAAAAAAATTCAGCGGCTTATCAAAATAATTTCAGTTCTTCAGGGGGGAAAAATCAAAATATAAGGGGAAAATATCATTATATATTAACTAAGGTGGACAGCAACAAGGTGGTCTTGTTGATGGGTGTGCAAACATGTACAATCCCCAAACTCTTAAGTTTACCCTTTATACTTATCTAGTGGCATTTCCTTATGTAAAAAAGGCACAAGGCAAAAATACTAGAAGGACTGCAGTGGATATTTCCAGCAGTGAACTATGCAATATTTGCTGTCAACAGTAACAACAAAGTCAACTAAGATCAAATGCGCAAAAAGCAAGAGTATATCTGATCTAGGTATGCACAAAACTTATGGCCATTCACTACCCCTTTGGATAATATTACATTAGCCATTTTTTGAAAGCATAATGGATATCGTTCTTGTTCAGACATAGTTGTCTTTAAAATAACCATAAAAATCCATCACCTGGATTTCCCATTGAGTGGTGAGAAAATTGCACGCAAAACTTTTATAAAATATTTTAATTATTAGTCTGCTACCCAATATAATTCCTGGACTTATCTCAATTTTTGTACCCTGGAAATATCTGCCTGCTTAATGAAACTCTGCTTTGTGCATTATTCATAGCTAGAAAACGGCTAATAAAAACTACCTGCTAACCTAGGAATATCACAGTTTAATATAAATACTCTGTATCTCAATACTCTTGGAGAATATAGAAGAGAGAAAATGTTTGATTTACCTGCAGTTTCAGCCACGTGGGTCCCCCATCCCTCGATGGATGCAGTTCAAGCACAAATGGTTCCTCCCTAGTACCTCCCTTGTCTTGTTGATGGGGGTGCAAACATGGATGATCCCAAAACTTCTAAAAATTGGTGAAAGTAACCACTAGATATTTGGGAGGGGATATAAGTGGGTGAAGGTACTGCCTTTTTACACACACACACTCATACACACAAACTTGACAGGGCCATTCAGGAGAGGGGGGATTCTGTAGCCTACTATATAGCAATCAGTGGATAGGTAATTCATAATATATGTTCAAGAATGCTGTGCCTATACAGCTACAGTTAAAGTTCTCGTCTCCATAATTTCTAGAAGCTAAAGACAACAGGCATTATCATCTTGAACCAGCATCCCTTCTGTATTATACAATTATTTCTGTTGACTAGAATGACAAAGATTTTAAAGGCACTGGATCTCCCACTATATGTTGTGTGTGTGTGTGTGTGTGTGTGAGAGAGAGAGAGAGAGAGAGAGAGAGAATTCTTGTAAATCTTCGGGCAATTCCAGGGGACGGTGGAATCTGGTAAGGTAATGAAGCTCAGCAGGGATGTAATTCCACAACATCCACCTTCCAAAGCTGCCATGTCTTCCAAGGAAACTGATCTCTGGTGGTCTTGAGATCACTTGTAATACCAGAAGAACTCTAGGCTCCACCTTGGTTGAGCCAATGTATACTTATTTACCACATATATTTATATCCGCTATATGTGCTTTAGTGAATACAAGGAACTGTACTCTGGTATATGATTATAGGTATTGACCCTGCAAGAAAGTAAAATACTTCAAATGTTGGGAAAATTACTCCATAGGCTTGAAAAGAGCGAATTTGTTGCTGCCACACACCTGATTATCCTTTAAAACATCATAGGTCACAGAACATACATATAACATTTCTGGAGGGTTTTATTCTGCCCTTTCTGTGCTTGAATAAACTTAACATTTTGTGTTAGCAACAAGATGGACCTCTCAAATGAACAAGATGCATTAGAATTTGTGAAGGGTGAGTAACTTTGAAGCCACAGTAGATATTATGACAACAATTTCACTGGAAGCATTCATTACCTGGTTTATTGCTACACTGTTCAGATAAAGGTTGGATTTTATGTGCAAGTTTAGAGGTATAAATTAGGGTTGCCAACTCTGGGTTTGGAAATACCTGAAGATTGGAGGCTGGAGGGGAGAGACCATTTTCTCCAGGAGTGCAATAAATGTTACAGACTGACAGAGAGAGACAGAGAGAGAGAGAAAGAGGGGGGGGAGAGAGAGAGAGAGAGAGAAGAGTTTGGATTTATATCCCCCCTTTCTCTCCCGCAGAAGACTCAAAGGGGCTTACAATCTCCTTGCCCTTCCCCCTTCACAACAAACACCCTGTGAGGTAGGTGGAGCTGAGAGAGCTCCGAGAAGCTGTGACTAGCCCAAGGTCACCCAGCTGGCGTGTGTGGGAGTGCACAGGCTAATCTGAATTCCCCAGATATGCCTCCATAACTCAGGCGGCAGAGCTTGGAATCAAACCCCGTTCCTCCAGATTAGATACACAAGCTCTTAACCTCCTACGCCACTGAGAGTTTTATGTAGTCTGGACCTCAACTGTAATTTCAGAAGAGCTTCAAGCCCCACCAGGAGGTTGGCAACTCTAGCTAGTTCAGATGAAAGCTGCAGTTTCCTTGCCTGCCTTAAAGCAAAATATGTTAGCTTTTAAAAATTAAATAGTACCAGAAACTTTCTGAACAATTGGTGATACTGTAAGTACATTATTATAAGAGCATTTTCAGAAGTTTTTTTTTAATTGTTCACCCTCTGTTATTTTGGGTTAGTCACAGTTCTGTCAGAACTCTTCCAACCCCCATCTACCTCACAAGGTGCCTGCGGTGGGGAGAGAAAGGTGGTATATGAATCCCAACTTTTCTTCTTCCTGTTTAAGCTGTTATTCTTGCAAACAAAGGCTCATTGTACCAGCTGAAAGCTCTGCACTTAGATGCTAAATCACCCTTTCAGCGTCTTTCTTCAGTGATAAGAAATAAATGTTGTCTTTTCCTTCTGCGCACGGACCTACATTCCACATGGCTTTTCTTAGTTTTTATGACAGCATATTTAAAGATTTATCTGCTAGGAGTTTACTTTTGTGAAGCAGGATCAATACTGTTTTCCAGTTTTTAGTTATATTATTTTATTCTATTTTTTGGCATAATACACCCAAAGTAGCTAGCAGTCTTGCTAAAACAAACAAACCTCCCCTTCCTCTGTACACCATGACTTTGCTGAGCCCCCAAAACAAGTTGGGGAGCAGGGTTCACTGGGCGTCAGTAGGAGGAGAAAACAGGAAAGGCCTTCAGGATCCAAAGATTGCACTGCAGGAGGATGGCATCAGCAGCTGTCCAATTTTAAAAATAATTTATCTTCTCACATCAGCCATTTCACCACTGACTAGAATTTCACATATATTTGACAGCTGAATTTTGTAACTCATATTTGAAGCAGCTGCGAAATCAATGCAGTAGGTCTGGCTGGGCAATTTATTTGTGATGAAATGTTGACATAAGGTTCCCACAAAGAAATTTTTTTTCATATATGGCAGAGGAATTAGCTAAATTCACAAAGTTTTTCTGCTGACCTCTTTTTATATGTTGACTTCAGGTGTGTAGACTAGTGGAACACAGGCATGATTTAGATTCCTCTGCAACTACTGGAAGAGAACAGATAAATCATGAGAGAAGTTAAATTATATTCCTCCTTTTTACCAATTTTCCCCTCCCCCAAATGTTGTAGAAAATTATATGCTGTAAATTGCACTTGAAGATTTTCTGTCTATGACAGTTTGTGTGGCTATGCTTGAAAGGGTTCATAGAAGCATATTTCAAATAACTTCCTCATCTTCTACAAATGAACTTTCCCCATGATTTGAAGGTCTCTGAACTTATGAAATAGATATTCCCAGGGTGTTTTTTTCCTGCAATTCTCCTTCATCCTCAGTTTGAAGTCTAATACTGTGTTTGCTCTTTTTTGTTAGCCTTTATTCTGTGAAACTGAGAGAGATCTGTTAGTCTCAGAAATAGCTCTGTGGCTAATGATGTTCAGAATTTACACAGCCAAGATATAGCTGTAATTCTGATCTGCAATATGATATATATCATATCTATATCATATCATATCTATATCATATATAGATGTGTCCTTTTCTGTATTTTTGTCTTCATTTATCTCATCTCCCCTATTTCTTTTATTCATATTCTTACCAGAATCTTAAGTTATTTAAGGATAGGGTGAGGTAACCAAACCAGATTCTTGAGGGTGTCCAATCTAAGTGCCTGGAAGAGAACACTTGCAGTATTGGTCATCCAGTGCCTGAACTCACATGGTGATTGGCATAATTGATTCACACTATCTGTTCAGTTTTGATGTTCAGTCAAAGCATAGCTGTTTTGTGTTCTGAATTTAGAGTCAGATAACTATCAGCAGACTTAAAGTGGAACTACTTAGAGTAGAGAAGAAGGTCTAGTAGTCTTCCTGCACACACTGCTGCCTCCTATCAGTTTAGGAAAAGAAAACTGTCCACGCAAGATGTTTCTTTCCAATTGGAAGGTTTAACTTAGCAGTTGCAAGGTTACACAAGACTATACTAGATAAGACTGCAATGCTATACAGAACACTTCAGCAATACTATAAGATAAGACTACAATGCTATACAGAACACTTCAGCAATACTATAACACTAAGCTAGAACAGGCTTGAAGGCTAGAATAGGAACAGAAGAGAATACTGCATATATACAGTGCACAGCTTTATACATTCAAGCTAGGTACTTTTCCTGGCAACAGTCTCCCATTGGACCAGAATCACAGTTGAATGCACCAATCACATTAAAGGTCAACTGTAGCTGGTTGCCTTCAGACTTCGTGGCTCCTGGCCCTTGTTGCTGGGCAATTTTTTTTTTTTGCTGCCTAGAAAATGACTTTGTGAACCTTTGTTTTATATATCATGACAATAACTTCCTGAAAGCCTCTTAAGGTTCTTCTACTGCTAAAGCAAATAGTCTACCCATTGCAGTTCAGCCTTTTACATTATTAATAAAAGTTTAATCCAGTCTTGGTGCATGATAAGGGACCAAAATATAAATGAGCAAGCATTTATAGCAGCGTATTTCCAATGGAATTAGTTTACACACTTATACTAAATACCGTATATACTCGTAAATAAGTTGAGTTTTTCAGCCCCTTTTTAAGGCTGAAAAATGCCCCCTTGACTTATACGCAAGTCAGTGATTCCCCCCATGACGCCCCCCCCGCTCACAGTTACTTTAACAAATGCAGCAGGCTTGAGAAGAGGCCTTGCCTGTGTTCCTTTCCAGGCTGAAACGGCCTGCTGGGGACTACATTTCCCAGGAGACTTTGGGAAATGTAGCTCCCACCAAGTCCGAATGACTTCCTGGAAGGCAACACAGGCAGCGGCCTCTTCTCAAGCCTGCTCCATTTGTTAAAGTAACTGTGGGGGGCGGGGGTGCCGCGGGGGGGGGGGCGGGGCACCAAGCAGGGAACCCCCTCTGACCCAGGGGAAAGGTGGCTGCTGTCTCCTTGGGGCAGAGGAAGAATGGCGGTGTCGCCCTGCTCTGTGCAGGGAACTCCTCTGCCCCAGACAAAAGGCAGCTGCCTTCTCCCTGGGGCAGAGTGGGAATGGCGGTGGTGCCCTGCTCTGTGCAGGGAACTCCTCTGCCCCAGAGAAAAGGCAGCTGGCTTCTCCCTGGGGCAGAGGGGGAATGGCAGCGGCACCCTGCTCTGTGCCGCTGGCTGCTGCATTTCCCACCCTCAACTTATACACGAGTCAGTAAGTTTTCCCAGTTTTTTGTGGTAAAACTATGTGCCTCGACTTATACTCAGGTCAATTTATACACGAGTATATACGGTACTTAATACACTTACTTCCTGACCTCTTCCTTTTCAATTTTATCAATGTGACATCTATATACTCCTTTTATAAGGTGATCACTGTAAGGAGAATACCCCAATTTTTATGTTTTGACAATATTGGTTTAGCGTTGCAAAGCATTGTTAAGAACTGAAAGTTGTAGATCAAAAATGCATGAATTACTAAAGCATCAGTAGATTGAGAAGTGAGACAGAACAAACATTCACCCGTATCTATTTTATGTCAAATAAATCAACTATCACCTTTATTTTTCCTTATGCTTCGACTCATTTGGCCCTCTACTACGTGGTAGGATTTCAGAAATTACTTATATGTCTTCAGTTTGGAGGGAAGTGAAATCAAGTCACCTGAGAGTGGAAAGTAGGTGTGGGGGTGATGTTATGGTGGTAAAATTTGGTACAGGTAATTTGGGTGGAATTTCTCTGCGCAGCAATTTATATTTTGGGAAGGGGTTGTGGCTCAGAGTCAGAGTTACTGCTTGGCATTCTGAAGGTCCCAGGTTCAATCCTCAGTATTTCCAGTTAAAAATAAGTGATGTGAAAGACTTTATTTGAGACCCTGGAGAGTTGCTTCCAGTTTGAGTAGACGGTATCGACTTAGATGGACCAATGGTCTGATTCAGTGTAGGCAGCTTCACATGTTCATGTGTTCGTACAGTATGGGTTCATGTGATCTGAACAGAATTTCTTCACGTAACAATTTATATAGCATTTCATAGTAGTTTCTTGTTTCCAAGAAATGGACTCCGTTTTTCTGTTCCATTTTTTCTGTTCCCTTTTCCTTTAAATTTTGCATAGATCATCTTGTCTAACCAATGACTTTGAACAAGTTTTTGAGGTTTGATTTCCTTTGTAACTATTGAATAGTGGCTCCATTTGACTGATTAGTTTTGAAAAGTTACTGGGAAAATTCCTACATTAAGTCAGCCGTTTGTGAAGTCAAGCTGACAGGTGTGATGTTTTCCTGGGGATGCTGAGTTCAGGAAAGGATTACTTTATGCAGTAATGGAGCTAATGGTGTTACATTCAGGACAGCTGCGGGTACATCTGGTGTTAAACTACCGTTATTTAAACTTTATGATGTGACAGACTGCCAGTGCTCCCACTTGCAACATATAAATTATGTCGATAGCTCATGCACTTTTTCTAACCCTGATTTCTCTTGAATTATGGATGATCGACAGGGCCTGCACTTGCTTTTAGCATTCCCATGTGATCACATTTGCTTTGAGTGCAGTGAACAGTCATAATCTCAGTGTGTTCAGTCAGGGGATGCATAAAATTGTGCGGTCTATGACCATATAACGTGTGTCCTAACCATTAAGAGAGTTTTTATATCTCAAGACTGACAGGCTGTTTTGAGGTGGTTTATGCTTACTTTCTCAGAAGGAAATATTTTTGCAACCACAGCTGTGCAGAAAAGTCCTTTGGTTAGAATTCAGAAGGCCAACGAAAAGCCTCTGCATGAACTCCATCCATGTCCTCAATGCATCCTTCTGAAGGGGAAACAGTTGACTTCATAAGGGCTAGGAGGTTCCCTATTGGAATCAGAGCCCCTTTTTTAGAAGCTTCCTGGTCTGAATGCCATGACAGTTACTTTTTCAAAAGTGACTTTGCACAGTCACTTGTCATCCTTAACCCTCATTAATTCTTCAGCAGATAAAGAACATAAGAACATAAGAACAAGCCAGCTGGATCAGACCAGAGTCCATCTAGTCCAGCTCTCTGCTACTCACCAGGTGCCATTGGGAGCTCACATGCAGGAGGTGAAAGCAATGGCCTTCTGCCGCTGTTGCTCCCGAGCACCTGGACTGCTAAGGCATTTGCAATCTCAGATCAAAGAGGATCAAGATTGGTAGCCATAAATCGACTTCTCCTCCATAAATCTGTCCAAGCCTTTTTAAAGCTATCCAGGTTAGTGGCCATCACCACCTCCTGTGGCAGCATATTCCAAACACCAATCACACGTTGTGTGAAGAAGTGTTTCCTTTTATTAGTCCTAATTCTTCCCCCCAGCATTTTCAATGAATGCCCCCTGGTTCTAGTATGGTGAGAAAGAGAGAAAAATTTCTCTCTGTCAACATTTTCTACCCCATACATAATTTTATAGACTTCAATCATATCCCCCCTCAGATGTCTCCTCTCCAAACTAAAGAGTCCCAAACGCTGCAGCCTCTCCTCATAAGGAAGGTGCTCCAGTCCCTCAATCATTCTCGTTGCCCTTCTCTGCACTTTTTCTCTTCAATATCCTTTTTGAGATGTGGCGACCAAAACTGAACACAGTACTCCAAGTGCGGTGGCACCACTGCTTTATATAAGGGCATGAGAACATGCTGTACGATCTACCACTTGTCCTTTTGACCTGTGCCTTTCCTGGTTGGTGAAAGCTGGCAGGGGGGAGCTTCGGAGCCACCTGTTGGATATAGTCAACTGCTCCCTTGAGCAAGGAGTTTTCCCTGGTCGGCTTAAAGAGGCAGTGGTCCGCCCGCTCCTAAAAAGACCGCACTTAGATCCTGGAGATCCGGCCAATTACCACCCAGTTTCCAATTTACCATTCTTGGGCAAGGTAATTGAGCGAGCAGTGGCGGCTCAGCTCCAGCGATTCCTGGATGACACAAACGTACTGGATCCCTTCCAGTCTGGCTTCCGCGCTGGTCATGGGACCGAGACGGTGCTGGTCACTGTTGTGGATGACCTCCGACTACACTTGGACAGAGGCGGTTCGGCGCTGTTGGTGTTGTTAGATCTCACCGCAGCGTTCGATATGGTAGACCACGACCTTTTGGTCCACCGCCTCGCTGGTATCGGGGTTCGAGATTCAGCCTTAAATTGGCTGATCTCGTTCCTCCGAGATCGGGGACAGCAGGTGGCATTGGGGGGTGAGATCTCCAAGCGTCGCCCCATTATGTGTGGGGTGCCGCAAGGAGCGATACTCTCCCCGATGCTTTTTAATATCTACATGCACCCCCTGGCGAGTCTAGTTCGGAGTTTTGGGCTGCGGTGTCATCAATACGCTGATGACACCCAGCTCTTGTTCACAATGGAGGGCAGCCCGACCTCGTCCCCTGATGCTCTCCAGTGTTGTCTTGATGCTGTGGCTGGTTGGTTGAGTGCAAGTCGGCTGAAGTTGAATCCCACTAAGACGGAGGTCCTGTGGCTGGGCCGGGGGGAGTGTCCAGTGGCCTTTGGCCTGCCTACCCTTCTTGGCGAGACGTTAAAATTAACTTTGTCCGCCAAGAGCCTGGGGGTGACTCTGGATCCATCTTTATCATTGGTGGTCCAGGTCACCCAGACAGCCCAGGCAGCTTTTTACCATCTGCAGCAGGCACGGCAACTGGCCCCGTATCTCTCCCGTTCTGATCTGGCCACTGTGATCCATGCCACGGTCACCTCTAGATTAGACTACTGTAACTCGCTCTACGCGGGCTTACCTTTGGCCATGATCCGGAAACTGAAACTCGTACAGAATGCGGCAGCCAGACTCCTTTCCGGAGCAACAGCAAGGGACCGGATTACTCCGGTCCTATACCAACTGCACTGGCTGCCGATCGAGTACCGGGTCATGTTTAAAGTTTTGGTTTTGACCTTTAAAGCCATTCGCGGCCTTGGCCCTGCATATCTACGGGACTGTCTCTCCCTATATCGCCCTTCTAGGCCCCTCCGTTCATCCGAGGCAGACCTACTGGTGATCCCTGGCCCCAAGGCGATCCGGCTGGCCTCTACAAGGGCCAGGGCTTTTACGGCTCTGGCCCCTGCCTGGTGGAACAGGCTTCCAGGTGAGATCAGGGCCCTGCGGGATTTACAAAGTTTCCGCAGGGCCTGTAAAACGGACCTGTTCCGCCAGGTGTTTGGCCAGCCGGGATGATATCAACTGCAACAAAAAGCAAACATCTGGCCTCCCGTGGGTTCATAAAAGGGGGAATAGAATAGCTGAAGCCATCTCTAGTCTAATATTTTATGTATTTTAATTAACTTATATATATGATGTTTTAACTTTTTATTTTGTTGGAAACCGCCCTGAGCCTTCGGGGAGGGCGGTATACAAATACAATAAATAAATAAATAAATAAATAAATGACAATCTTTGCAGTTTTATTATCAATTCCTTTCCTAATTATCCCCAGCATAGAGTTTGCCTTTTTCACAGCTGCCATGCATTGAGTTGACATTCCCATGGAACTATCAACTAGGATGCCCAAATCCCTTTCCTGGTCTGTGACTGATAGCACTGATCCCTGCAGCATGTATGTGAAGTTTGGATTTTTTGCCCCTATGTGCATCACTTTTCAATTGCAATATCTTACTTGCAAGACAAGAGAGAGATGGCCTTCCCAGAGTCAATTTGTTTCTTGAGAGAGTACTGATATATTATCACTTGGTGTAACAGTTTATTTACTCACCTGAAGTAGGGAATGGACACCAATCACATCCCTCAAGAACAATAAAAGAATCTCACAACCTAATCAGTTTATAGCTATATGTATTCTTCTTCTTCTGGTTCATATTCAGAAACAAGGCAACCTCTTTGAAAGAATGAGTCAGTTGTTCTCTGTCAGTCTAACCTGTCTCACAGGGTTGCTCTGGAAAACAATGTATTCTGCTCTGAGCTATTCAGAAGAAGAGCAGGATAAAAATGTAATAAATAAATAAATAAACAACAAATAAGAGATACTTTCAAAAGAAGAAGGAGGTTTTTCTCAGTGATGATGTGTGGCATTAGGTCTGGAGAGAAAGACATTTTACCATGTCATGTCTCTGAAGATGCCAGCCATAGATGCAGGTGAAATGTTAGGAGCAACAGGCCACAGTTACACAGACCAAAAAACCCACAACAGCCAAAACCATCCCTAACCTCACATTACAACTGAAAGTACAGGAGCCAAGTGCACCTACCAGGGGAGCTTGTTCCATAATCATGGGGCTGCCACTGCAAAAGACTTATTTGATGAACCCAACACAAAAGTATCTTTGATTGATAGGACACAAGAGTATCTCCCTGTGATCACAGCAGAACTTACTTCTGAGTAACTATGTATAGATTTGCACTAAGGATGTACACCTAAAAATCAATCATTTTTTTTCAGATATGGGTTTTGAGAAGAACCTAAATATGAGGTGATGTGAGTCCACCAATAGTGCTTTGGGATTCAAAGGGAAAGGTGTTTTTTTTTTAGGATTCAGGAATTATTTAGGTTCTATTATTCCTTGGGGGAGGTTGGTGGTGTGCTGGAGTGCCTGTTTTTCAACTAAATGGCGCCAAAATTGTAGGATACTTAGTGCTCCATGCTAATTAACAATACTCAAAGTTGCAAGCAAATTGAACCCAAAGATCCAATTTGGTGGGCCCTGAACAAGGTGTCCCTTGCCTTCCTGCTTGTCTCCATTGTTTCCAATGAGAAAATTTTTCAAAGAAGCCAGTAGCCAAACACTGGTCAAAAGCCTCCAAATGCAAAGAGACCCAACAACCTCAACATAACCAGTTTCAAACTAAAAAAAATTCCAGCATGTGGCAAGCCCAACAGAACCAACACTCCTTTATTACTGACACTCCTATTCCCTCCCACCCCTGTGAAGAAAAAACTCACAACAGCAATACAGCATGCATGAGTTTCATTTTAGGTGATTTTGTGGGATCTATTTGCATCTGTTTTAAATTGAAATTCTCATCTAGTTTCTTAACATCACTTGTTCCAATTATATTTCTTTTTTTAAAAAATAGAGCAGCAGGAACAACCTTTTTGCACTATATTTACTTATTTTCTGCATATAAGTGCTCTCTAAAAAGAAGTGCCAAAGAATAAACAATACACTAATACTTGGAGTACAAAATTGAATACAATCAAGAGACAATGGGAGCATACTGTGTATAATGTACAAAACAATGCAAATGAACAATGAAATAGAACTAAGAATGCAAAATTGAATGCCAATACTAATGGACTAATTAAATGACAATGTGAACAGCAGAGTGTTCAGGTCAGCATAGTGCAAAAAATGCAGAATGTGTGGCATTATCAAGGTTTAAGACAATTTTGGCATCTTGTTGGCCACTCCCGTATGAAACTAGATTAATAAGCAGGCACCTGCGGCTCCACTTGCCACCCCCTCCCCATCCATAGCCAGGCAGACCAGGATCCCACAGGGCGCACGCGGCAAGTGGGGGTGGGGTGTTGCTTGTTTGCCTCCTCATAAAATAGTCTTCCCTCACCTGTATGCCCGGTGCTTTCCTCTCTTCTGCCTTGCTTCCTCCTTTCCCCATCTTATTTACCCCAACAGCAGTTCTATCCATTAATGGGGGGTGGGCATGGAGGGAGAGAAGAGGGACACGTGTGAAAGACAAACAGGGCAAAATCTAGGGAAAATGAAGTGGAGGGTTCGGAAAACTCAGATTTTGGTCCGTGCTCCATTTTCCCTAGATACACCTCTGCATGGAGATATTGCATTGTGAGTTGTAACATATAGGCTACAGATGCAAATAACTATACAAAATTGTATTAAACAGTCATATTTACCTTGCTTGAAATGCATGCTTTTGTGGACTGAAGATGCTCTTTCCGTCATCTTGAGAATTTGCGTGCCAGTGGCTTTCCCAGCAACTTTATGTCTATGTACTCACAGTATTTGGCACGGTAGATGGGTAATTGCTGACCATGCTTGTCTAATTAACATAGCACATCATGAGATGCCGCTTTTAAAAGCCCAGTGCAGTCCTAAGCAGCATTATATCTTTCTAAGTTCACTGAAGTCAATGAGTTTGGAATTGTATGACTCTGCATGGGAGCGCTGTTAAGTTCAGTTGTATGTGCAGTTAAAAGACTTACCTAAATTATTAGCTTCTAATGAAATTTTTTAATACTATTCTGCATTTTTAAGCAAGTCTTCCAACAAAGCTTCCTTGAAAAGAACATGGACCATTATATTTTTCATTTTGTGAATTTTGTTTCATGTTCCTTCTTTTGCCTTGAGCCATCTGATTTAGCTTCATTTTAAATAAGAGATAGGTTTTCACACCCTTGATTTTCTGTAAAGGCATAGTTGGCTGTGTTCCCCTCTCGGCATCAGTATGCCTGTTATGAAGAGAGAAAGTGTATTCAGGATAATATAATGCATCTAGGTTCCAGTATTTTAGATTGTAAATGCATGTTGGGAATCTGTTATTGTGATAAAATCCCAAGCATCTTGTAACATACAAAATGGTTTATACTGCTGAGATTAATTAGTGAATAAATAAAAGGCAGTTGGTTCAAAAGGCACATTGGCACTGTTCTTGTCTCTGTCATGAATGTTACTATTACAATTATATAGTATAGCATTGCAATTATATGCCCTAATGCAAATAGGAAAAGATGTTTCTTTTTCAAAACATTCAAAATGGTATGCTACCATTTTATAACAATCGTTTATCAAAGAATTTCATTTCTCGGAGAGATGGTTACCTTGGAAATTAGGTAATAAGGTGTGTAACTTTAAATAACTTGTTCTTTAGGACATGTTTTCTGCTTCTAGAAGGCTTCTGAACACTATTCCTCCCTACAGCAGTATACTTGTAGCTCCTGCAAAACACTTGACAAAACACTTGTCACCAAAGTTGTCAAGCAACCAGTTATAAAGTCAATTGTTACAAAGTTACACAGTTCTTTGCACTTTCTATATGAATCGAAATCAGAATTTTCCCACTTTATAACATAAAGTAGACAAATAAAACTAACATCATGTGATACTCTCCAGAATTTTTTGGAAATGGCAGTTGTTCTAATACACTGATGTCTGTTTTGCATAACTGGATGAGGTCAGGGAAGGGAAACTAGGAGAAAGTGGCTCAGTAGGTAATCATCCAACATTTCCCTCTCAACATTTTAGGCAGACAATAGAAAGAATCTCTGCTCTACTTGCAACTGAAATTATTACCTGCACAGGGAGATATGAATTGACATATAAATAAGCATTTCTTTCCTTTTATATATATATTTTTTGTTTGGTTTTTGGCTTCCCTTCCTCTCGCAGACTCACAGTGCCTTCCAACATAAAACAAGAAAAATATACTAAAAACAATTTAACACATAGATGGCAATGAAACAACCCAATCTTAAATACTAAAATTCCAAAAAAAAAAAAATTCTTACAACTACACTCAGTAGAAACCACAAAAAGAGTTGGTGGGAATGGGGAGAGGGAGGCTTTTTTGATGGAAAAAGAACCATAGTTACTTCAGCCATATGCTTGGTGGAACAGGTCTGTTTTCCAGGCCCTGTGGAATTGCATCAAACCCCACAGGATCCTGGTCTCACTCAACAGAGTGTTCCACCAGATTGGGATCGGGGCTGACCTGGTTGAGGACAGCTGGATATCTTTTGGACCAGGGCCACCAGTAGGTTATTGTTTACCAGTGTCAGACCTGGTTCCAGCTGGGCCTGGCAATAGCTGGCTGGAGCCAATGTCACACCTGGACTTGCTGTTATCTGTTCTTGTTAATGGGTCTTTTCTATTCTGATTGCTGTGCTTAGTAACATAATGAGTCAGGCTTCCTTGCTCCAGCTCCCATCGGAGCCCTGGAGTGAAGTATATTGCATGTCCTTGAGATACTTGAGTCCCATAACAAATGCTGTTCTCACCTCGTAATTCTGCTGTTCTGTAAAACTGTGAGAAGTTGGGAGGGGGGCTGGGTTTGAGATAAATGTGACTCCAGAAACCACACTCTTTAGCTCTGGCTTTCTGTAGCAAGGATACTGACACAGTTCAATAAAGCTCTTGAAACCTTCTAGAGTCTCAATTATTGACTGGCTTACAAGAACCTCACAGCCAGTTGATTTGTTAAGCATTTCGAAGATTCATTAAGATGGGAAGGGTCTGTTGTTTTACAAAAAAACAGATGGCATGGTCCTTTTCCAAGCCTTATCTCACCATACTCTTGTTTATTTCAGCATTTTTATCTCAGTCCAGCTGACTTCCAATAGGACAGCCTAATCAGGAGAAAACATACTTTAGACAGGAGACCACAGGGGAGTAAGATGAAAGGCAGTTAGATCACTTCACATGCATGATCTGTTTTTTTAAAAAAATAGGACAAACCCCCCCCCCCCATTGCATGTAGGTAGATGGCTTCATATGTAATAGTCTTCCGCACTAACCTAGCAGCTGGAAAAAAAATAAAAAGAGCAATGTGGGGGACAAAACTGAAAAAGAAAGTAGAGACAAAAATGACTACGGTGATGGCAGGTTTTTTGTTTTTGCTTTTTGGCTGTCAAGTCACATCAGGCTTTTAGTGATCCTTGGTGGGGTTTTCAAAGCAAAAGATGTTCAGAGGTGGTTTGCTCTTGCCTGCCTCCATCTCAGAACCCTGGTATTCCTATCCAAATACATGCCAGGGTCGACCCTACTTGTCTTCTGAGATCTGATGAGATCAGGCTAGCCTGAGCTATCCAGGCCAGGGCATAAATGAGTTAGGTAGCAGATCTACCCAAAAGGTTTTTTTATAAATAACTTCTAAATATCTAAAAATAAATCCATATGATATCTATATGCCACACTTTAAAATATTGATAGGGTTCTCAGGTCCTCAATCCATTGATTTATTGGAGGTGGCCTTTTATGTTTGTAATACAAGTCTTAGCTGTGGATCTGTTTTCATAGATCATCAGTAGACCTTAGCATCTGAATCAGCAGTTCTCGCATTGAGAGATGATCTTATCCTTCAATTATCTCTGTTACATCGTCTGTATGACATCCCCACTGCCTCTACAACCCTAGGATAAGCCCAGAGCCTCCACCATCTACTTTACAGCAACTGCAAGAAAAGCCTCCATCTCTGCTTAGAAGGTAATGACCCTGAAACAGCTCATGCAAACTGAAATCATGCTTTATATAGAATCAGAAAATTTTCCCCAAATCTGTGAGATGATGTACTAATTGGCAGAAACTGGAAATGCTATGCATAAGAATGCCTGTTGGAAAGACCCCTTTTGGCAGGACTGTCAACAGCTGTTTTTCTTGGTTTCATCTGTGTAAGGCATAGGCTGGCTGATACTGGCTGCAACATTCTCCCTCACTGCTCTCTGCCCCCCTCCCAATTGTTCAGTGAAAGCAGACAGGGAGATACCAAACTAACTGTATGATCAAAAGGCATATGACTATTAATGAATCAGAAATAAGTCTGCCTAGATGTGAAACATGTATGGAAAAGCATTTTTCAGGCAAAATCTTGATTAGTAAATGTTTAGTGGTGTAGCGTATAGCATAACATTTTGCCTTGAGAGTCCTTCTGTGAATTTCAGCTTCCTCCATAACACACCTTTAATCAAATAAATAGTGCTCCATGAAAAGACAGCAAATTGTGATAGTGATCTAATGGACCTACCTTTCTACACTAATGTAATTGTGTATTGTACCGAAGAAATGAGTAAGAGGAAAATAAAGTGCAGTTGCATCTGAAGAAACAGCATGAGCAGGTCAAAACAAGTAGCACAGTATGGTGTGCTAAATCAGTCCAGACAGGACAGTATGGAAGAAGGAGGTTTTCAGTCCCCATGACATTTCATGCATTTAGGTTTCACTGAAGTGAACCACTTAATCCTTGAGTGAACAAATCTGATGCTAATGTCCTGTGCTTTGTTGTGTACTATGATCTAATTGAGAATTAATGCATTCTCTTTTGTCCCTTGAATGAACTTGCTGCACACTCCCTTTGGACCATGCAGTACAAGTTTATCAGCAGCAGCGTTCATTTCTATAATCTTTCTTCTCACTGTATCTTGTCATTTTGTCTTACCCACCCAAAAATAGAAATAATGTCACTGTGTCAGAGGAGAAAAGAACAGGAATCTGAAATGTGTATTTCTTCAAATTGGCATTTGTTTTAAACACCATTTGGTCATAGCAACTAACTGCTCTTTTGCATGATACCTGTTTGCATAGTACCTGTTTATTTCTGTTTCTCAGTGTGTCAACATGTCCAGAAGGTACAACAGAGACTAAACAGGTCTGTCAGTCCTAGGGTTACCAATTTAGGTTGGGAAATTCCTGGACATTTGAGGGTGGGTCCTTGGGAGGGTCATGGTTTAGGGAGCAGAGAGATCTCAGCAGAGAATATTGCCATGAAGTCCCCCCTCCAAAGCAACAATGTTCTTCAGGAGAGATCTCCAGTCCCACCTGGGAAGTTTGCAGTTCTCTTGTCTTTTCCCTTCTGTTAATCTTGTTGCAGTTGTAAAAAATCCAATAAACTCATTTTTAAAAATAGGTTAGCTTGTACGTGGGATTGCCATTTTAAACTATACCACCTGAATATTGTTAGTATTCTTAATTACTAGCTAGAATGGGACAGTGTATACTCTCTAAGTTCCAGGCCGAGCATTATTGGGAGTTGTGGGAAGCATTTTCCCTGCATTGACTTTGTCACACATTGCTCCATTACAAGTAAGAACAACATCAATGGGCTGGCTAGCAGTTTCTGCCCCTACCAGTGTCACCCAGTCCTTCTTCCATGTTTGGGAAGACATAAGAGTCATGGCCTTTACTTTCATTTGATGTTTGAATTGGCCAGTGGCGTATTGAATTGGCCAGTGACGTAGGTATTAATTTTTTATGGGGGGGTCGGGGTGAGGCCACGCCTTCACCTGTCTCTGGGGTCATGGCCATGCCTCCCCAAGCCCCACCCCCAGCCTAAGTGCTTATAAAAGCAGCTCTCCAAGGCAAGAGATGGCAGACTCCCATGACCCGCCCACCCCGCCTCTCACCCCGCTTCCCCCACCAGCTGGGCTCCCAGCTGGCAGCCAGCAATCACTTCTCTCTCCCCTCCAGGCAGAGGGGTAGCTAGGGAAAATGGAGCTCAGTGCAAAATGTGAGGTTTGTGCACACCCCCCCCCATGGGCAACTGCTGTGATGCTGGAATCCACCCCCAAACAGCATCACTTTCAGTGGTGTTTAAATTAGGGAGCCCAGATTCTCCTTTTAAATCCACCTTAAAGGGAGAATGTGAGGTCCCCAGATAAAACAATTTTGAAAGTGATGCTGTTTTGGGGTGGATTATCCCTCACCCTGAAACAACATCACTTTCAATGTTTAAACTGGGGACCTCAGATTCTCCCTTTTAAATCTAAGCCAAAGGGGGTGGATTTAAAAAGAGAATCTGGGAAATTTGGGGGATGCCTGCTATCAGGGGTACAATTGTTAAGCTAGCAGCACCAAACTTTCAGGGTATCTTTGGGAGACTCTCCTGATGATACCACCCAGGTTTGGGGAAGTTTGGTTCAGGGGTCCAAAATTATGGACTCTCAAAGGTGTAGTCCCTATCTCCTATTAGCTTCCATTGGAAACAATGGGGGATGGAGGCTTTGGGAGTCCATAACTTTGTACCCTCTGGACCAACTTTCACCAAACCTGGCTGGTATCATCAGGAGTGTCACCTGACGATAGCCTGAAATTTTGGTGCCACTATCCTAAAAACTGCACCCCCTGCAGGCCAAAAAATACACTTTAAAATACAAAAACCCACAAACGGAGGCGGAGCTTCAGACATTCAATGGGGGAATCTGAACCGGAGAACCCCCCCCCCCTTACCTACATCCTTGGAATTGGCTATCAGAATACATTATTTATTCCATCTAAATCTCTTGTAGTAATCTTGGCTCACAAAATTATTGTCACCAAATATTAAATTGGACCATAACTCAAGTCTCAGTAAATCCATTAAAGTAATTTGCACTAGTGGAAGCACTGGCCTATAAATCTTTTTGCTTGGTTCTACAAGACAGTCTCTGCCCAACAACAACAAAAAAGTTACTGACAGGTTGTATTAATCAGAGCCACTTAAAGTCAGGCTCCTGTAAAGAACACAAAAAACTATGCTTACATAAACAGTGAAACAAAACCTGACAAAACTCATGGATTCTGATTCTATGTTGTTGTTGCTTCCCTAACTTATACAGCTATAAATTTGAATACAACAAAAGGAGCATGGCAGGAGTACAAGCTATTTTTCAAGTCATAGATGCCAAACTGGCTTATAAAATTCCTTTGCACATTTTAACCACTTGTACATGTTATGCCATTAAGATCAATTTGCTGTTAGAATTGCCAGTGACATTTCATCTAAAGCAAAGTTAAAAGCAAATATAAAGAGTTCTCCTCAGAGGTACATCTGGAATGTTTTTGGGAGAAGCAAAAGAGTTTAGAGAGCCCAGTCTCATCAGATCACAGAAGCTAATTAGGGCTCCCATGCAGTTCGTATCAGAATGGGAGACCACCAAAGAATTCCAGGGTCATAATGCAGAGGAAGACAATGGCAAATTACCTCTGAATGCCTTTTGTCTTGAAAAAACATATGGGATCACCTCAAGTCACACACACACATAATTAAGGTGCTTGTGTTTTTGCAAAAAAAAAGTCTATAAATTCTTAGTTTCTGTTATCTCTGTATTTACTGAGAAGCTAGCATGTTTTGTGGCTAAAGGATTTTTCAATAGTCATCCAACTGCATTCTGGTCAAGCAAGTACTAATTCAATATTTGTTGTATTAGTAACTGCAGTTTGGTATATTTAGTTCAATGATTCCCTCTCCCCCTCACTTTTGTCTTTTTATTGTAACATTGAAGATCAGAAGCTGATATAAAAATGTCAAATATTCTAAATTCAAGAAGTGACACATTACACACATAAAGCTGTCTTATACATAAAGCTGCCTTATACTGAGTCAGACCATTGATCCAACAAGTCAGTTCTTTCTTTTCTGACTGGTAGTAACTCTCCAGGGACTCAAAGAAAAATCTTGCACATTACCTACTGCCTGATCCTTTTATCAGGAGATGGCAGGGATTCAACCTTGGTTCATTGCAGACAGATTTGTATGTCTGCAACTTTATTATATTTATTTATTTTTAAAAACATGTATATGCTACCTTTCCATCTAGCTTAGGGTCCCCAAGGCAGCAAACAATCAAAACCATTAAAGTGATTAAAATATATAGTATAAAAACAATTAGAAAACAACTTAAACAGACAACATGCACAATTAAAACACGGTATATAAATATAACAAATAAAATATGCAGGAAGGAGGGTCATTGAGGAAATGCTACATGAAATAGATAACTCTTCATCTGCTCGTGATGGAAGCTGAGATGGAAGCCCACAGTCTTTCCACAGGAAGCCATATAAATAAACCATATAAGAACAGATCTTCTGAGAGAGAAGAATTCCTGGGACCAGTTAGTCTGCTATATTTGGGGTTTTGCTTTGTTCTACCTCCAGAGAGAGTTTTGTTTAGTTTTGGGTTTCTAACAGAGACAGGGTTGTGTGTGGGAGGGTAATTTGGAAAAGTAGAACCCTGTAATAAACCTTAACCCTGAAACATCAGCAACTAGAACATCTTTCAACATCTAAGCTACTGAAACTAAGTCATATTAAGCCTAAACAAAATATGTGCTAGCGTCTGTGCCTGAAAAAAACCCCTGAATTCTAAGGTATATATTTGTACATATATATGTATATTTATATCTTGTACATATATTTCTCCAGCTTCTTTACCTTCCACCTAAGTTTTCTCTTATACGAACTCCTCTGTTAAATAAATTTTGATCCTCTTTGTTGAAACCTTCCTCAGTATTATTTGGAGTCTTGCCAAAAGTAAAATAACAAGCTTCCTTCACCTTCTGGGGGAGCTATAGGACTAAGCAATATACCGTAGTGCTTTTAAATCACCACATGCTACCATCTGAAGCAGCTCCATCCCTGAGAAAAGGTGGGAAATTTGAAAAACTTAAGAGAGTATTTAGCCTGCCTCAGTAAATTAAGAAGGGGAGGGGTACACATGGTCCGTCACATGTGTATACACACATACAGGAAGTAGGTTGTGTGGTATGGCCCAATCTTGTCACAGCTTGAAAGCTAAGCCAACTTAGTGTTTGCAGAGTCTTCTTTGATCAGAGGAAGGAAACAGCACACCACATCTGCTTTTCACTTGGCTTAAAAACCCTTGGCTGGAGTTGCTTTAAGTTGATTGTTCCTTGATGGTGTATATACATATATACACATACATTCATACCTCCTCTAAATTTACTTTTCTACAAGATTTTCAGAGGGAGTCAGTTTGGTTTGCTTTATGGCAAAAATATGTAATAGCTTTAAGAACATAGGAAAGAGTCTGCTGGATCAGACCAAAGTCCATCTAGTCCAGCACTCTACTACTCACAGTGGCCCACCAGATGCCTTTGGGAGCTCCCATGCAGGATGTGAAAGCAATGGCCTTCTGCTGCTGCTGTTCCCGAGCACCTGGTCTGCTAAGGCATTTGCAATCTCAGAGCTTTTTCTGAGTAGTGTTGAGAAAATGACCTGTCTTTGCTCTGTGCCATAAGCATTTTACTTTTTTAAAAGCATGGAAGAAAAAGGGCAATATTGCTTCAGTTGTACAATTCACAGTACAAAGTAGAAGTTTTGTAATTAGATTAAGAAGTGTGAGGATCATTAAATATTACCTTTGAAATATCCTCCATGAAAGGTTAATTTCCTCTCAGGGGTACAATACTTTACCAAGAGACCCTGATTATCCATCACCTCTTATCTATGATTTATCCTATTCTCCTCAACACCCACAAAAACTCCTTATATTTTTAAAACTCTGCAGTCTCAATCCTACTAATATTTCTGCTCACTTATGCTCATCTATCATTGACTGTGCTTTGACATCCAACTGCGTTGTCCCAACCTGCCTAGAGCTCTCCTGCCTTCTTACCACATATCAAGGGAACCACTGACCGCATAGGAAAACTGATGAAGAAGCATAACCTACAAACAATCTACAGACCCACTAAGAAAATTCAACAAATGCTACGTTCAGCAAAGGAAAAGAGGGATCCTCTAACTACTGTAGAAGTCTACCACATACCGTGTAGCTCTGGACAAGTCTACATAGGGATCACCAAACGCAGTGCTCAGACACGAATCAAAGAACACGAAAGGCACTGCAGACTAATTCAGCCAGAAAAATCAGCAATAGCAGAACACATGTTAAACCAACCTGGACACAGAATATTATTTGAAAACACAGAAACTCTGGACCACTCTGACAACCACTACGTCAGACTACACAGAGAAGCCATTGAAATCCACAAGCACATGGATAATTTCAACAGAAAGGAAGAAACCATGAAAATGAACAAAACTTGGCTACCAGTGTTGAAAAACACTAGAGTCAAGAAAGTGACTATAGGCAGTAATACAATCAAAGGGAACAAAGGACAGGCTACTTCTATTCAGATGCCCTCACCTAGTGACCTTGCTATCTTCATTCTTACTCACATGCTAATGGGTGGATACCACTCAACACATGTAAATCTAGCTTGCTAATTGCATCCTTTACTTGTTAACAGACAATGGTTCTTCCTTCACCCTGGACACTCCAACAGGTATATATACTCCACTTGCTTTCCTTTCCTACTATCAGATCCTCTGAAGATGCCAGCCACAGATGCAGGCGAAATGTCAGGAGAGAATGCTGCTAGAACACGGCCATACAGCCCGGAAACCACACAGCACCCCAGACATGATAGAAGTTTATAAAACTATGCATGGGGTAGAGAGAGTGGTCAGAGGGCACATTTAGTCCCTCTTGTTCAATACTAGAACTCAGGGCCATCCAATACATTTCATGGGCAGTAGATTCAGTATGGATTAATGGCAAAATATGAAAGTCACTGCTAGAGGATGTATAGATGGCTTTAAAAGTGGATTAGACAGACTTATGAAAGATAGGGGTATATTAATGTCTACTAATCATGGTGATTAATTGGAACTTCCACATTCAGTGGCAGTAGATGTCTCAATACCAGTGCCTGAATACAACATCAGGCCTCTATGCCCTGTTGTTCCTAAAAAGAAGCTGGTTAGTCACAATGTGGGACAGGATGCTGTAAGGAACCTCAAAGGACTCGAAATATAGCAACTGGTTTCAGTTCTTTTATTTCATAAACTTCAACGATCACAATGCACGCAATGCGGATTCTGATTTTCCCGGGCTTGAGGTGTCGCTTATACGGACAATCCAGCCCCTCCCCGAACTCCCAAGCGCAATTCCCACGGCAGAGCGAACAACAAGCTTCAAACAAATAAGATAAGTGCAGCAAGGTTAAAGACAGCAACCATCCCGGGCACGCGGCCCAGGCGGAAATTCTACCAAGGTCGAAGGAAAGCGGAGCAGAAACTACCCCCCAACCTATTACACCCCGCCCCTCCCACGAAAGCTCCCTCCCCACCTGGCTTATGAGGAAAAGCTTTATGGAAGGCAGAAATCGGGGGGGGGGGGCGTCAATATTTTCCACATACACCCATTGATTATGGCCAGAGGGATATCCCACCCAGGAAACCAAATATTTACCCAAGCGTTTGCCGGAATATAGCGAGAGTCCAGAATGGCATCCAATTTGAAGCCGTTAATGTTTGTGGCCATCAACACGATCACCGGCGGTAGGAATTGCCTCCATTAGGTCGTGCATCAGGCATCTAGAATCCTGGAGCCAGCAGGTAAGCTAGAGGAATCGAGAAATACAGGATGAATGTTACTGAAGCTGAGATTTGGTAATTCTAAAGCGAGGCAGTTACACCATTGATCACCTGGGTGATCCGAAACGGACCTATGAATTTCTTGCCTGCGCTTGGAGTACTTGTGCACTTGCACATCTCTAAGGTTTTCTGGTGGACAAATATGAAGCCCATGCCCCTACTTGCAGGGGGAAATCCAATTCTACGTTTGTCCAGCCTGATGTTTCCTGCGCTTCCTCGCGCTTGCGAAAGCCGAGGAAAAACACGTTTTTCCAGCCTTCAGCCAAAGACCGGATCCAGTCAGCAATGAAGTAGAGAGGTTGAAGCGCATGATCTAGGAAGTTAGGGCAACCTTGTGGCTGAAACGAGCGGCCCGACACCACCTCAAATGGTGTTTTGTTGGTGCTACTATGAACCGGCGTTGTTTATAAGCGTTACTCAGCGAAGGAAGAAGTTCAACCCAGTTATCTTGATGATAGTTGGTGTAACAAGCCGTAGGTACTGCTCCAAAAGCGTTCTGTTGGTCCGTTCGAGTCTGGCCGTCACTTTGCACTTGCGTACGGATGCAGCTGACAGCATGCGACTCACGGTTCCCAGAATCTCCAGGAGATATTTTCCAAAACTTAGATATGAACTGGGGGCGGCGGTCGAAGGATCACTCTCTCCGGCGACGGTGCAGAAGCGATAGAGCATCATTGAATAAACAATTTGGAAAACTAATTTGAAGCTGAGGGGATGGTGGGATACGCGGGACAAAATGCGCCTGTTTGAGAAAAACAGATCCACCACCACCCATAAAGAATGGTATTCCCGATGGCTGTCGAGAGATCCGTGATGAAGTCCATGGATATCACTTGCCAGGAATCTGGCAGCCAAGAGATAGGGTGTAACAATCATTCGTGCTGGAGAAGCTTACACGGGGATGTCCATAGCCTCTCGCATATCGGGCTTATGATGCTCGTTTCAATGTCACTCATGCGCCCAGTGCGCCACCAAAACTGCAGCCTGAGCAAGTGGAGTGTTTTAAAATCCGAAGTGTCCGCTTGGCGAGCGTCATGGCCCGCCAGGGAACCTGCTTACGTAGGGGCGTGAGACGTGCCAACAGTCTTACCCAGCCTCAGACTCCCCATTGCTTACCAGAACAGGGGGTGAGATTCCTCCTTCGGAACGTCCTGTCGCCCGCCTCCTCCAAGTGATTCGTAGAAATACGAAGGGATCATCAGCGTCTGGAATACTTTCGATGGGGGGGGGGTGCGGGGAAGCAGCTGTCTGGGGAATCGAGTCACCGCCAATCCCAACTGGGCGGGTGAAAGGATGGTCGCGAGGAATTGTGCGTTAAGGAGGTATCCGCCCCTTTAGGCAGAGGCGGGACAAGGCATCAACTAACTTGTTGCTAATGTGCCAGGGAAGAAATGGACTGTGAAGGTGAACCTGGAGAAGAAATCCAGCCCATCTCAACTGTTTTGGCCGACATTTTACGCAAGTAGGAGGTAGACAAGGTAGCTAGGTTTTTATGATCCGAACCAAACTTGGAAAGGGCCGGGCAGCACCTTCCAGCCAATGTAAGCCACGCATACTACAGGGCCTCCTTGATGGCAGCTGTTTCCCTTGTCACCAACAGTCCAGTTAAGTTCAGGACTGACAGTTTTTTTGATAAATAAGCACACGGCACAAGTTTATTATTTTTATTTTTCTGCAAAGAGAGCTGTTCCTAAGGGCTTTGTCCGAAGCTTGTCGACATGTACGATGAATGGCAAAGTGAAGGATCTGGATGTTTCAATATGGGCTCTGTAGTAAAAGGCAGTCTTTAATGCTTGAAAGCGATTCTTGCCAGCAAATCAGGGGACCAGGAAGAAAGGGAAGCCCCGGGCTTAGATGCCTGAGGAATTTCCTTTTCCCGAATTGAATTAGCGTATGGAAATCTGTAAAAGCGGTAGGGCAATTTTGGCAAACTGGGGATAGGAAATCCCGATAGAAATTAGCAACCCCCCCCAAAAGGATTGGAGTTCCTTGCGGGTGGGTAGGGACAGGCCAATTTACAACCGCTGCTACTTTAGCAGGGATCCATTTCCAGGCCCTCTGGAGAGATCTGATAGCTAGGAGTAGTCTAAAGGGAGGAGTCTGGTGGAAGGCACATTTGGACAGTTTACAAAGAGAGGGAATTGTCGGGCAGGCGTTGCAACACTGCCCTGACCAGTCGTTCATGTCTCTTCCACTGTTTGCAGGAATAAATGAGGACGTCGTCTAAATACACCCCCTTTGAACAGAAAATCCTGTAAGACATCATTGATAAGCGACGCTGAAAGCCCCTGGGGCTCGGCGGATAACCCGAAGGGAACTACATAGTATATTCATATTGGGACCCAGAATTTACGAGTATTGAAGGCGCTTCGTTAAGTGTTCAAATCCTTCAGCGATTCGTACTCAGTAATATATGCTTCCTCTCAGATCCAGCTTGGTGAAGATACGCCCTTTCCTCTAACAATGCATCGAGTAAATGAAGTTCCTTGATCCAGAGGGCAAGGGGTACTTATTCGAGAAAGAGACAGCGTTTAAAACCACGATAATCAGTACAAAGTCGCAGGGTCCCATCCTTCTTTTCTACAGAAGCCAGGCTAACGGGGCGGCATGGGTGCTCTTGGTGGCCCGTCGAATAAACCCGTGAGCCAGGTTTTTATCGAGAAAGGCACGAAGCTCCTTCTCCTCGGTGGGGCTCATCCGGTATATTCTACCCTTCGGAAGTTGCGCCCCTGGGACCAAGAGGATTTTACAGTCTGTGTCTCGATGGGGGGGGGAGTTGATCACACTCTTGTTCTTCAAAGACTTTGGCTAAATCCCAGTACTGTTTGGGAACTGTGGTCAACTCCGGGCAAGGGGCAATGTCGAGGGCCATTGGCTGGGGTTCATCGGGGTTTTCTTTGGGTTCCACCGGTGGCTCTCCCTCGTGCATGTGATCCCCACAAGGAGGATCGGTGAACCGGACTATACGTTGCCCCCAGAAGATGGTGGGTTCATGGGAGAGAAGCCAGGGCATTCCCAATACTATGGGATGTTTGGCGACTGGAGCCAGGATGAAGCTACACCTTTCCCAGTGTTCAGCGCATTGTAGGAGCACTGGTTGGGTTTTGAAACGGCCCGGGCCATCGGTGCCTAACAGGCTGCCATCCATTTGGGTGAAGGGGATGGGTTTGGCCAATGCTATACATTCAAGCCCTAATTGCTCTGCCACCTGAGGCCTCATAAGGCAGTGGGAGCAACCTGAATCCACGAGTGCTCGTGCTAGTATACGAGTATGCTTGGACGTATTGGTTAGAGTGGTCATAATAGTAATGGGAGCTCCCCCTTCACTCACCGCATCTGGCGCTGGGATCTCCTCCGCGGGGCCAGAGGAAAGGCTCACTCCTTCAGGTTCGGTGTCCTCGACTTCTCCAGATTCGTCCTCACAGGCCGTTTGCGCAGCTCCCTGGGATCCCCGAGGTCTCGGTTTACGTGGGGTTCATGCCATCGACTTGCGAGGAGCGGGAACGGGTGCCTTTTGTTTCTTTGGGCAGTTGGCTGCCATGTGGCCCGGTCCCCCGCAATATAAGCATAATCCGAGGCGGCGACGACGCTCGGAGGTGGATTCAGTTGCAGGAGGTCCTGCACCTGCCTTCTTCGGCGGGGCGGCGGCAGCCGCTGCAGGCTTGGGAGGAGGCTTGCTGGCAGCAGTTTTCCCCATCTTGGATCGGGTAAGTCAGGCAGCAATAAGGGTGCCAGTTGTAATCCACTCAGCAACGGTTTGTGGTTCACGCACCATATCTGCCCAGGTGCAGATTTCCGGGTCGATAGCATCGTGGAAGTATTCGCACTTCATGCGTTTGGGCCAGTCTTGGAGTTTGCTCGCGGCTAAACGGAATTCTCGAGCAAATTCTGCGAAGGTTTTGTTACCCTGCTTGAGGGTTTTAATATGATCTTAATGGCCTTGTTCTACCTCCCTCCGGATCCCTGAAAGCGTAAGCGGAGGCCTGGGAGTAAGGCCGCCCATGTTTTGAAGTTCAGGGGCCCCTCCCAGTTCATGTGAAGTTGTTCCACAAAACCATTCCACGGCATCCCTCTATCCAACACGGATCCCGACATGTCTACCGCACTTTCGCGGCTTCGGATCGATAGAGATCATCAAATTCGAGCATATGTGCGTCCAGTTGTAGGATAAAATAAGGCAATCTGCAGGCGGGTTCCATCAAACCGCAGCGAGGATAATGTGCTGACGATCATAGCCTCTACTGGCTATCGCTGCCACCCTTGCGGAGCAGTGAGGGAACCTGTCCCGGTGGTGGTTGTGCCCTAGGCGGAGGTTGCACTACAGTGGGAGAGGAGGTGGCTGCGGGAGTGGGACTCTACGTTGCTGCAAGGGGCCTCCAATATTCGCGGGAATGCGAATAGGGGCAACAAGCGAGCGTGGGCGAGCTGCGCTGCAGGATTAGCTACTGGTAATGAGAATTCGCCGAGGTTCTTCAACCTCCCTCCGGAGCAATGCTTCTCTTGCCTCCAATTCTTTCCTCCCGGCGTGTAGAGAGCTTCCGGTCCGCGCTGCCGAGTCCTATCCGCGTTCTCCTGCGATTTGCATTGCTGCCCGATCTCTCCCTTGATTTTTCCAGTGCTTTCCAGGCACTTTCCAGGCGTTGACCACGCGGGAGCTTCGAAGAGCCTGCCAAGAGTGTTACCAAAAAACATGATCACGGGAAGTACTGGAGATCTTTGAAATTGGTCTCTAAGAACACCCTTCTCACAGGATAACTCTAGCTTCCATGGCTTTCGGTAGCTGCTGTTCACGTTCCCGGTTAGAAAGCAAGTCGCTCACTTTCGAGGGCTTCTCGCTCCTGCTCCCGTTCCAGTTCTAGGGCTTCGCGCTCTCTTTCGAGGGCTTCCCGCTCCTGTTCCCAGTCACGTTTGGCCCTCTCAAGGGATTCGAGTTGTTCCCAAAGATCCGGCTCCGAAATGGGGGGCGCCGCTCATCCATGGCAGGCAGTGCAGTCACCCCCTCAAGTCCATGTAGGTCTGGATAATCCCGGCCACCCTCAATGGGCAGGGTAGTCGCCCCATCAAGTTCTCTCGGTGCCGAAGTCCGGAGGAGGAATTAGCGAGCGCGGGCATCTTCCGTGAAGGTAAGCCTGACTCTGGAACCTTTGGGTAAATCCAAAACATCCTCCCCGGAGGTCACCGGGGTGGTGGAGAACCTTAGAATTGCCAGCGCGCTCCGGTGCTTTGCCAGTGGTCTTCGGGAGGAGGGTCCTCGCGATAGTGGTCCAGAAATCTTTCCAAGGACTCTTGGGTATCCCCATGGATGGTCGATACCCCGATTTCTTCCCTCACCGTGCGCATCACCGGTTTGTAATCCACATGTTGGCGAGTGGTGAAATGAAACAGCTCCACCAGAACACGGTCCATCCGACACGCCACCAGGATAGTAATGATTCCTGGCCGCACTTCCCGGAAGGCGATCCGGCGAAACCGAGCCAGTCGAGCCATCCAAAGGGAGCTTCTTCCCTTGCTCATGCAGGTTGGAGGAAGGCTAAGCTCCGGCTGAGCCGGGGCCTGGAGAGGAGTCACCAGGAGATTGATTCCGGCTGGCACCTCCACACAGAGGCCGTCGTAAAATTGGAAGGAAGAGAGGGAACCCTCTTTGAGAAGGGGCTACCACAGTCTCTTAAAAGCCTTCCAAAGGCAGCGTGCTCTCCAGTAGTGGAACCAATCCCCACCTGCATGTTGGTAGACACCAGGGATCCACAAAACGGATGAGGGATGTTACTTGACCACGATCAAACCGAAGATAGAATAGTGAGAATCCGCATAATGTAAGGAACCTCAAAGGACTCGAAATATAGCAACTGGTTTCAGTTCTTTTATTTCATAAACTTCAACGATCACAATACACGCAATGCGGATTCTGATTTTCCCGGGCTTGAGGTGTCGCTTATACGGACAATCCAGCCCCTCCCCGAACTCCCAAGCGCAATTCCCACGGCAGAGCGAACAACAAGCTTCAAACTTGATAGGTTAAAGACAGCAACCATCCCGGGCATGCAGCCCAGAACGTGGAATTCGCCAAGGTCAGGAAAGCAAAGCAGAAACTAACCCCCAACCTTACAGATGCTGGACTAGATGAACCACTAGTCTGATCAAGCAGGGCTCTTATGTTCTTACAGCTTACCAATCTCAAGACAAGGCCAAATATCACTTGCTAATCAACCTTGGATGAATGTGGGTCAATGTGTATGAAAAGGTCACCTTTAGTTCCAGTCCAAAGGACCCCCCCCCCCCCAATCTTTGCTTCCCTTACTGGCTAGTCACAAATTATTCCAAATAAAAATAAATTTCTAAATAATTTTTTTCAAAATTTAAATTAAATTTATACCATACAAAACTGTATCACCAAACTATATGTGTTTGATTGTTTCTGTTGCTGTACTCTGGTGACACTATATAAAACGTAATAATAGAAACTGTTGGCAGGCAATTTGCAGTGTAAAAGAATAAAAAAATTGATTAATGTATCAACAAACCAACTCCAAAATTATATATGGAACATTTGTAGAGTGATGCTCATTCATAACTGGAAAACCACATGACAACTTCTTGTGTGAAACAGCAATCACTAAAAAATAAGGAATAAATACAGTGGCTCAGTAATATCCCAAAAAACAGCACAGCAAATCTTGTGTGACCAGACTCAATCTACAACTGAAACATAATATGACCACCAGAAAACTGCTAGACAAATGATGTACCACCCACAGAGGCCAGAGTTTATCTCAAAATTCAGGTGCAAGTGTCAAACTAAACATTCTTTGTGCTAGACCTGAGCAACTATAGTTGCCAAGTCAAAATGAAGCTCTGGGAATTTGTTAACGTAACTTCAAAGTCTTTTAGAACAGCCAAGGATAATGGTATTGTTTGTTATCTCCAAGCCAAGAAAATAGTGTAGCTAAAGATGATTGAGAAATGAAAAACAAGTGTTCAAAAGGGCTAATTCTATTGTTTTCAGCAACAATATTTTGCCCTCGAAATGGAGTGTCCCGAGTTTGCTTTCACTGTCCAAAATCGAAGCAAGTTTGCAGCTGCTCTAATCCCCTTCCTTTCAGAGCACAGTGAATGGTTATTTCTACAGCTTCCTGTGTGCATTTTTAATCCATTTACTGCAATATGTGAAGCTTGGTGCCATGTTTCTGTTTAAAACACATTAACTTGTGTACCACATCTATTAGATGTTTCAGTTGTCTGAAAATGTGACTACATAAAATCACCCCATTCCTTGCTGAAATGGTGGCAAACAGAGGTGTACCTAGGCAAACTGGAGCCCTGGGCAAAACCTGAGTTTGATGCCCCTGGGCAGCCACCCTCCCCCATCGTGACCAAACAATGATTTTTTCCACTAGGTCGTTTCAAAGTCACCATCACATTATAGAACATCCCCCAACTCACCAATCTGAACACAGCAATGGGCCATGCCACACAGCAGAAATAATTTAAACAAGTGATGCTGGAATCCACCCCCAAACAGCATCATTTTCAATGGTATTTAAATTAGGGAACCCAGATTCTCCTTTTAAATCTACCTTAAAGGGAGAATCTGGAGTCCCCAGACTAGTAAGCAATATTTATCCTCTATTTCCTTATGTTATTCCTGTACATATAGGCTAAACCAAATGTATATGCAAAGTACAAAATGTATTATATGCACTCTGTAAATCTTTTTTTCTTCTCTTTTCTAATTTTATTACACAAAATTAATAAATATATATATATATTAAAAGAAAGTGATGCTATGAAACAGACTTTTCTCTGTGATACACCTCTGAAGATGTGCCACAGATGCAGGTGAAACGTTAGGAACAAAATCCACCAGACCACAACCACACAGCCCGGAAAACCCACCAGAAACAACACTGCTGGCTCCGCTTCTTTTGCACATGGCCCTTTAAGAACCCAGGGAGCTGGCCTGGATCTGAGAACTTCACTACCCTGCCTCTGCTGCCTGACTGGGATAGCCTCCTTGCCCCAGTTCTGCCAGTTCCCCCCAGTTCAACCAGTCTCATGGACAGCGGGATTTGCACTCTGGACAGTTCCGTTGTGGAATGGAAAGGGTTACCTTATATTAAAAAAAAGACACCACTATATAACAATGTGAATTGAAAAGGGAAAAGGGATTCCATTTGACAACCCCAAAAGGCTATGCTGTGGATCATTGGACCTTCATGGACATCTGTGTGGGTTGCGAACTTTGATGAGAAGGACAATTGCCACAGCAACGCGTGGCCAGGCCCCGCTAGTTCTATATGAAATGGTTCTTGTCTGAGTGAGGTATTATACTATCTGGGTTCACATCATAGCTCCAAACATGATGAAAAGCAATTTTACCATGTACTTTGATCTAGATTATAATAATAAATAATTTCTGCTTGAAAATAACTTCATTTCACTGAAGTCTTAATAAAGAAAACATTAATTAGTTATGAATGGAGTCTCAGTGGTAGTCAGGACAAGTGGAGGGTGAAAACACACAGACAGCAAGTGGGCTGATAGTAGGCAATGGAAATTGAGGGAGGTAATCAGAAAGCTGTGAAAACAGGTTTCTCCTCTCTCAAAACTGCATGTGGGTTGCCACCTAGCTTTATTTAGATCCCGCACAATAGTTTGACACTGTAAAAATACAACTTCCTATTTGAAGGAGTTGCTACATCTATAAATTTGATATAAATAGAAGCAATTTGTGCTATAATAATACTATATCCAAACACTCTATAGATAAAATAGTTGTGTGCACAAGATGTGTTGTCAAGCCCCTCTTCTATTCTAATATTATAATGAACTTCACCAATTAACATATTAGGTGAATGAATGGATAGTTAGAGAATGGATGTGTTCTGCTATCTACTATATTCTATGCAGCTCCATCTGGTTCTACATATGTGAGGGTTATAAGGTCTTCCACCTCCTCAAAAACCCCTTCTTTTGTGACCTTAGATGTTGGATATCTAAAAGTGTGAAATTACATTTACATAGGATGCCAATCTAATGTAAGAGGATAGCAAATACACACTGTACATTTTGAACATAAGAACATAAGAACAAGCCAGCTGGATCAGACCAGCAAAAAAAACCCTTGAGTGCAAATATCACAATGAAATGTATTACAATTGTAAACACTTCTATTCTGCCTTTTCTCTTCAGAATCAAGATGACTTAATTTTAAAAGAACGGTTTACAATTTCAGTCAAGATACACAAGGGAAAAGAGAGCAGAGTGACAAGAAAATGTTTGGGTTCAACATTCTTCCTAGTGATTTAGAATAAGATTTTATAACATATCTATTGGTAAGAACCAAATGACAGCTAAGTCTAGTCAATGGAGAGGACCTTGTCGTCTCTCTTCTTTCTCTGATTTAGCCAGTATCATTGCAGTTATTACAATCAGGAAGCAGATTGTGCAAATATTAATAGAAAAATATATGAAAATACATATTTTAAATGATGTAGTAAGCTTATTAAACATTTCCACCATTATTTCCAACAGCCTCGACATTGAAGAAATGACTGTGATAACTTATGTGTTCTTCTGAAGTTCTTTCATTATCACATCACAAATTTTGTGCTCTCAGCCAAAGGAATTTCACTGAAGCAAATGGATTTGTGACACTGAACTATTGATCCTGCTCATCTTTTAGAGTAGCCCTTAGAGTGTAAGCACTCAATGCAGAGGTCAAGGGGCAAAAGACAACTGGAAAATTAGAGAAGAAAAAGATGGCTCTGGGATTAAGAGAGAAAGGCAAGAGCAATAGGAAGGGGTAATGAAAGAAACCAGATTCGGCAACCTCAGCCTTGAGCAGCGACCTACTGGGATTTCATATCATGCTTTAGAAACATTTAGTGTTCTTTAGTTCTAATAGTTCAGTTCCCTATTTTATTGTTATCTATACCCTACAGCAGAGATAACTGGATAGTGCTTTATTTCTGTTTAATGCCCTACAATTCCATGATAAGGCTTAACTAAGAAATGTATACATACATTAGCTCACTTAATGGGCTCATTAGATGACCAACTAAGCTTTAAATTTGGGTGCCTGGCATTAAATTCAGTTCTAAAAGGGAATGTCCTTCCAAGAAATAAAAATCTGTTTTGATTATAAAATCTCAATAGGATTTCATCATCTCCTAGAACAGCCAACTTTTCAATAGATTCCTGCTGTTCTGCCTTTAACAACAGTTTGATGCACAAACATTAGCATGCTGTGAAAAGCTTCATTTGCTGATTTATTCACTATGGTTAAAGACACAGGAGCATGAACATTTCTTTCCAACTCCTATAGCGGGGGAAAAAATATATGACGTCTGTTTACACAAAATGTTAGTTTTCATAATTTGCTGCAGCAACTGTATAGGTGTAATTAAGTTTAATGACAGTGTTCTCTGAAAAATAAACAGTACAATCCAGAGAAAAGTTGTACGTCTTTAAAAAGCAATCCTACCCAAAATATAATACAAGTGTAATACAAGCAAATATGTAATACAAGCAAATATGTAATACAAGTGGGGTGTGTGTGTAAAACTTGTGATGGGATCCCATATCCCCCCTCTCCCAGTTGCTGAGCCCAGTACAACTCCAGGGCCTATCACTTGCCTTGAACCCTGTCTGCAACAGCAGCAGCTTCTGGAGCTGTTCTCAGGAGGATTCTGTATGGGCCCCTACAGTGGCTTCCCACTGGCATATATGATGCCAATGGAGCCCAGGGACCATTCGCACGCTGAGTTCTGCACAGAGAGAAGGTAAGTGTGGGGGGAAATGGTGCATCCAAACTGGTGCCGTTTATATTTCTGCCCTGGGGGGGCGGAGCAGGGCTCTGCCATGATGCAAAGGCAGCAGCCATGCAAACAGCGCCCCTGGAACGGTGTTTTAACCATTCCAGAGGTGCTGTTTTTGGCCTGTGCAGACTCTGCCTCAGCCTGAAAGAACTCCTGGTGCATATAGATCAGGGTGGTAGGATATAAACCATAATGCCATCCTATTCTCATCCTACTTTAATCCTTCTCTGTCTGTCCATCATCTGTTCACAAATCTATCCAGAGAAGCATACATGTCTTTGTCAGATTAGTATGCATAAACTTCTCCACTGTGGTTGCAACATTTCTAGCTTCATTTTGTACAGCTATGTTCCCTGATTATAAATCAGGCATTCTGTCCTGTTCCAATTTTCAGTGTATATTTCCATTAATAGGGAGGCTGATAACACTCTGCTATTCTCCTGTGAGACTCTTGTTATCTTTGTTCCGGTGCAGTTGTGACATGTTTGTGTCCTCTTTTCACCATTCCTCTTTAGATAATGTGTATGAAAAAATACACAACCTCCAGACTTTCCCATCAGCTGAAAGGGTGAGCTGCCCTTGTGGTTAAAATTTAAAAAAACCTGTTGCATACTATACATTTGCTATAAGAAGCAACGTTTGCCTGTACATTTGGATTTGGCACATCTCTCAAAGTGTGCTTCTACTTTCATTTTTTTTTTAAAAAGCACAGTTTGATTCTTAAAGAGTAACTGCATCAATTAGCATACAAATACATTTATATTATTCCATGACATAAATTTACCTGAGGAGTAAATCACATACATGTATTGTTGAGGAAAGGTGAATTATATCCTTATCCAATGTACTCCTGTAATCCTGACAAGCTGCATACATTATACTCTCTTAATACAATGAGGAAATACAAGCTGCATACATTTGCCTATTATTCTTTGTCCTGATCTGGATAGCCCAGGCCGGCCTGATGTCATCAGATCTCACAGGTGAAGCAGACCTGACCCTGATAAGTATTTAGATAGGAGATGGGGTATAGAAGCAGGCAATCGCAAACCATTTCAGAATGTCTCTTGCCTTGAAAATACCAGGGTTGCCGTAAGTTAGATGTGACTTAATGGCATGAAAACAAACAAATTATTCTTTACCCATAATCAATATGTAATATTCAAAGACAAAATTCAATTCCAAAGCCTTTATTGGCATTATAAATTACAGAGTTAGTAAAAAGGTGCATTTATCTACTAACTGAGACATTCAAATATTAAAATACATTAAAACAGCGTTGAACATTCACAACATTCATGCACACATAAAATAATTTAGCCATTGCTACTATGTAGGCAATGATTGCGCCTTACCAAATAGTTCCTCAAAAAACTTGCAACATTCTCACATACAAGATCACAGGAACCGTTGAGTAGAAAATTCATAACAGATGGTAGCCTAACATCGTTTGAGCTCTCTATCAATGGACAGATGTATATAGAGCGTAACGACTCGTACATTGGACATTCCAATAGTACATGTTGAACAGTCTCAACAACGGCCATATTACACTGGCATAACCTGTTCTCATATGGAGTGTTATTATACCTGCCAAGAGTCATAGCGTTAGGCAGAGCGTTAAAACGAGCCAAAGTGTATGCTCTGCGATGTTTGGGGTTGCACAAAATGTACAAATAGTTGGCACAATGGTCTGATCGGACAATTCCCAAGGCCTGTGGAGAGCAGCTTTTCCCCCCCTCCTGCACCATTCCCAGTTTCTCTCTTTCGACTAAAACAGATTTGATTTCATTTTGAATTCTGATGGCAGACATAGTTTGGAACTGGTCAGCTGTTAAGCCCATGTTGTTAAGTTTCTTATCTATGTCAGCCAACCATTTCACAGAAGCAGATTCTGATAAGAGTTGATGTATAAGGCTATTGGGTTTGGGCTCAAAATGAATTTGGGTCCAGTACTTAAATGTTCTTGTCCATGCCATCAATTCCATGCTATTTTGTCCAGTTTCTCTACGTAGGGTGTCATAGGGGACACACCTTGGTGACCCTAAAATTCTTCGCAAAAAGTATGCCTGTACTGACTCAAAAGGTGATTTAATTTGGGTAATCCATATTGGGGCTCCGTATAATAGCTGAGGGATTATCTTTGCATTGAAGATTTTCAGTGCAGCGGGGACAAATTGGTGTCCTTTAGAATAGAAAAATCGAAGAATCGCTGCAGCGTTCACCTTAGCTTTGTTCTCTACTTGTTTGCTGTGGGGGACCCAAGATAGGTTGTAGCTGAATAGGAGCCCTAGATATCTAAACTGGCTTACTTGCTCTAGGACATGGTTGTTCACTTTCCAGCTGTATTTACGCCTAGATTTTGCAAAGATCATAACTTTTGACTTGTCATAATTGAGCGTCAGCTTATTTACATGACAATAATCTGCACTGCAGTTTAGTAGGCGTTTTAAGCCTACTTGGGAAGATGACAAAAGAACAGCGTCGTCTGCATAGAGCAGGGTAGATATATGTAGGGAACCTAAACGTGGTGGATGGCCATCGATTTTGGTTAAGGTTGCAGGGAAGTCATGAAGAAATAGACAAAATAGACTGGGTGCCAGTGGGCAACCTTGTTTAACCCCTTTATTAACCTTAATTGATTCTGTTAACGTGCCATCTCTTGGAGTTCTTATTTGGCAAGTTGTATTCGTGTGGAACGCTTTAATTAGAGCTAAAAGTCTCTGTTCCATGTTTAAGGATTTTAATTTATACCATAACAGTTCCCTATCTACCGAGTCAAAGGCACCCTTCAAATCTAGAAAAGCAGCATAAAGCTTGCTTTTCCTTGTGCCTACGTATTTGCTTGCAAGATGTTGGAGAATTAGACAGTGATCTAGAGTGGAATTACCTGCACGAAACCCGATTTGCTCTGGGCCGAGTAGCTGGTGTTGGTCTGTCCAGCTCTTTAATTTTTTCAGTAAATAATTAGCATACAATTTGCCTACGATAGATAAAAGGCTGATCGGCCTATAATTAGAGGGACACTGGGGGTCTCCTTTTTTGTAGAGGGGTACAACGATCGCCTTTAGCCAGTCCTTGGGAATCATTAAAGATTTGTTGATGCATGTAAATAATGAGGCCAGCACTGGAGCCCACCAGTCTGGATCAGTTTTTAACATCTCTGCTACAATGATATCAGGGCCAGCTGCTTTCCCAGACTTTAGTTGGTAAATTAATTCAATAACCTCTTGCCTGTTAACTGGGGCCCATTCAGGCAAATCCTCGCCTGGGCTAATGCTTGATCTTTGGTCAATCTCTTGGTCGGTATAGAGAATTCCAGAGTAGTGTTTTTGCCATAATGAAGGAGTGATGTCAGCTGCTATTGGGAGATTTTGACACATGCCCCTATTTGTTAGTTGCCAGAATTGTTTTGTGTTATTGGATAGGGTGGCATGTAGTAGTTGCTCCCAGTTGCGCTTTATTGACTCTTGACGTTTTATTTTAATGAGGTTGCGTAAAGTCTGTTTGAGACTGAACAATTCAGGAGGTGGGAATTTGGCCTTGGAGGCCCTAAATCTGTTGTATATGATCCGGATCTGTTGATTCAAATATTTACACTCAGTGTCAAACCAATCTCTGCCTTTGAGATTCCCCTTCCTTCTTGGTTCCCCTAAAAGGGACACCAAATATGTGACAAGATTTTCATAGTTTCCTATACTGTTGCTAACATTATCTGCATTAACTACTGAGGCGCCTAAAGACTTGCAGGTGGTATTGCTTAGCGCTTCCTTGGTTTTATTACATGTTTGGATTGACCATCTTATTGTGGGAGTCGTGCTAATTACCTTATGGTTTGAAACTATGGCAGTAGAGGTCTCTGCGAGGGAGAGGATGAGTGGGAGGTGATCGCTGATCATAGAATCCCCTATCCTAAAGGCTTGGAGACTGGCTAACAAGTGTGGAGACACGAGTATATAGTCTATTACGCTGCACCCATGAGAAGAGATAAAAGTGAATTCACCTGAATTTGGAAACTTATTTAATCCATTTAGCCAAAATTTGTTGTGTAGAAGGGCCAATTTGGCTAAATGGAGCCCATTTGAGTTGGAATTAAGATCCTTAGATCTCCTTGCATATGGTGTAAAATGTAGCTGAAGGAGTTCTTGATCTATATCTTCTTGGGAGCATAATTGGATGGGATCGTTTCCTACCCTGGCGTTAAAATCCCCCGCCACTACTAACTCTGACTGGGGGTGCTTGGCTTCTAAGTCACCTATAAAATTTGACAGTCTTCTCCAATCACTGTCATTAGCTACTAGCCCATTTCTTGGGGGGAGGTAAACATTCACTAGGATAAAGCTTTTGTTATTATACAGTATTCTGATCGCCTGCGCAATTGGTTCACACACATCAAGTTCAGTTGAGGCAATTCCTTGAGATATAAATGTTACTAAGCCTCCTGATGGTCTGCCTCTCTTCTTTAAAGTTGAGGCCTGGAGTGCAAATGATTTGTAACCAGGAATATTGATTGGGGAGGTCATCCATGTCTCCTGTAAAAGAATGATATGAAATTGGGTGAGGTAGTGGGTAAATTCAGAGTTCAATGTCTTATTTGCCCACCCAGCAATGTTCCAGGAGATGATCTCAAGGCCTGTTGGCGGGACATTTGGTGGTAGTAGTCAGTCTGTAGAGTTCAACTTCCCAATTTCTTCATCGATATGGTGTACCACACATCCGTTTCTATTGCTGTTGTTTAAAGATGTTCTCACTGGAAGAGAGAGGGTCTGGGAAGTTGTATTTCCCATGCTAGCCCTATACAGACTGCAAGTGACCTCTGTGTTTGAGTCCATAGCAACGTCTTTATATGATGGATTATTGGACGCTGCTTGTTGAAGTAAAGGTAAATCTTTATCCTTGTTGAATGCCTCATAAACTTCAGGTTCAGGTAACTCCTTGTCCTTCTTGGATGCCTCAGAACTTTCAATTTCGATGATTGCTTCTGTTATAAGAAGGGATTCCTCGGGGCACTTAGTTGTACTTGTAGATGGTGGTGGCACCCTTGCCTGCTGTGCAGATTGTAGGGAGTCGGACCAACTGAGTTCAAGTAGTTCGTGTGCCCATGATTTGTGGCTGTTACTTTGGATCAGTGAAGGATATAAAGCCTCCATGGGTTTTGGGTCCACTTCCCATTCATACACCATATTTTTTAAGAGGGGCTTTGACAATTGTTGTTGCTTTTGATTTGGAGTTTCACGCAAGGGAGCTTCACGAGCTAATGTTGCTGGAGTTAATGTTGTTAAAACTGGGGTGTCAATTGTCAGTTCGTTCTCATCCAAAATCAGGCCACCCCTGTCCTGTAATGTCTTCTTTGGTCCTTCTTCTCTTTGTTGTCTATTTGATATCCCTGTGGTGGTAAGTCGATTTTCTCCCATTCGCTCCTCTGTTCCTGATTGGGATAGTGAGCTGTTGATCAGAGAGAGTTGTGATACCAATTGATTCCAGTCTTTCACTAAACCTTGAATTGGGAGACTAAGCATTGGTACTGTATTCTTAGGTTCCCTTCCAATCAGCTTATTCATCACTGAGTCTTTAAACATTCTTACCACCAGGATATCATATTTTTTCTGCAAGTGCTCTTTAATTTGGAGCAGTCTCTTAGGAGTCTTGCTTTGCGTAAAGGTAAGAGCAAGCCTTCTGTAATGACCCATTTTTGGGAGTGACTCAAATTTAGAAAGATGTAAGCCTCCAGGTTTACACTGCAACAGAGAGCTTAGTGACTGCCTGATTGAATAATGACTGTCCCAACGGTTTGCATTCAGACTGGAGTCACCAATATACAAGGTTATTTGCTCCCTTTGCAGTACTAAGGACTGTGAGTTGTGCCAAAAAGGGCAGCTTGGTTTCTGGTCCTTAAAATAGGTGTTGAGTTTTCCTCCTATTGACAGAAGTTGCATACTAAATTGTTCCATTGTTTGACTGAGCTTGTCCAAGAACTCCAATTTAGCTCCTATCTTGTTAAAGTTATCTAAAAGGAGTTCCAGGGTTTTGGAAATTAAAATAGCTTGACCGGAGATAAGATCAGACAGTAAAGAGTCTTGCTTGGTAGTGTTTAACTCCACTCCATGGAGCGGGGGAGCGAATGACTCATTTAAACAGTTGTCTTCTCTATGCTGTTGCGCTTCCTCTAGAACAGCAAACCTATTTCCATGGTCCGTTTCAATTATAGGTCTTTCTTGCAAATAGTTGGCTATTTTGCTTTGTTTTTTCTTACTCTGCCCAACTGAGTTGGGGGAAGAAAGCCGGCGTTTCCTATTCCCCATGCCGTTTCCAAGCTCTACTGTTGCAGCAGTGATTTACAACGGTGATTTACAACTGAGAGCAACTCATTAGCCGCTAACACAGCGTATTCAAAGCCCCTTTCAGCTTGCAGGTATTCAGAGCTTTTGCAGAGTGGTTACAACAGAATAGTTACAACAGTTACAGCAGCTTAAATTTTCTTAATGGCTTAGTGGAAGGGCTAATAAAGATAAGTTGTTAAAGAAAAACTTGCCATATGTAATATGCAGTGGATAGTATTCTGTTGGCCTCAATGTGATATTTATGGTTTGTACATGATTGAAATCAATGGTAAAACAACCATTGATGATTGTACTTTATTCTACGCCGCCCTATCCCAAAGGACTCAGGGTGGATTACAACAATTAAAACACAATAAAACCTTTAAATACAAATTTTAAACATTAAAACTATAAAATGCCTACAAACATACTAAAACAGTAGATTAATAAATAGTTGATAAAAAGCAGATGGCGACTTAAAAAACCAACGTCTCATCCCCCTTCTTTGTATGTTTATTGCATGTAGAAAGTGCCACTCAGCCTTAACTAGAATCATTACTGGCAGAAAGTATTCTAACAATTATGAGCTGAACTGCTAGATTCAGTAATTCTGTACATTAAAAAATTCCATGCTCAATTACGCATACTGTGTATAATTTGAAATCCTGATCACAGCTGGCTTCTTGAAAGCAAAAATTTAGTTCTGATCAAAACACATCTTTTATAACTTGGCAGGCAGTGGAGACAGTTCAACCCAGAACTAAAGGATCTGATGCAATTGCACAGGGTCTGTAAGACAGAGCTGCTCAGTCAGGTTTATATTTGAGGCAGCTATGGTTTTTTCCATCTATGGCCTCCCTCTCTCCTCTCCCTCCCGCCCTCTCCCTTACTGGTCTGGGTTTACTGACTGGGATGTAATTTCTGAATTTTCAGTCACCATTTATGTTTTAACATATTTAATGTATTTAATGTATGTTTTGTGGTTTATATGTTAAAAGCTGCCCTGTGCCCATGAGGAGGAGGGCAGAATATAAATTTGATAATAACAACAAATTTTGATTTCAGTTGCTCTAAGCATGTTAAGGTTACGCTTTAAGCCTAGGCTAGTTCAATCTTATCAGATCTTGGAGGCCAAGCAGGGCCAGCTTTGGTTAGTATTTAGATGGGAGACCACTAGGAAAGTCCAGGGTCCAGAGGTGTATGGGGGTAAATGGCACCTGGAGACAAATTGTCTCTGGGTGCCCCCCTGCACCTGGGGGTGGGGCTCCACCCCCAGTCCAGCCACTGCCCCCTCCCGGTTCCCAGCCAGCAGTTGGCAGTCCCCCTCCCAGCTACAGGCAGTGGACCCCATCCATGTTGTCATTGACATGGGTCAAGGGTGCCTGGCAGGCTGCTGCCACCTGCCCACCCCGCCAGCCCACCCCACCACTCCCTTGCTCCCAACTCCCAACCGGCAGTCCCTCCCCTCTGGGGAAGCCAGAAGAGACTTTGAGGACTGCTTTTATAAGCACTGATGCCATTGGGCAGGGCTCAGGGGCATGGCCACACCTTTCCAAGCCCCACCCCTGGCCTCAGTGCTTATGAAAGCAGCTCTCGGAGGCCGGAGACGGCAGTCTCGGGGAGGGCAGAAGGGACTGCTGGCTGCTGGCTGGGAGCAAGGGGGCGGCAGTGGTGGTGGTGGCAGCGGGGGGCAGCAGCAGCGGTGTGCCCTCAACCCTGCCCATGTTGATGACAACATGGACAGGGTTATGAGCGCTCAAAAATGACAAGTCCTCCTGCCTTGCCACCTTCCTGGTTACATGGGGGCCCAACTTTGTGCCCCCCACTTTACCAGATTAGTGGCGCCCAGGGACAAGGGATACCCATTGTCCCTAGAAAAATACGCCACTGCCAGGGTCACTGTGCAGAAGGAGCAACAGCAAACCACCTCTGAATGCCTCTTGCCTTGAAAATAGTCCTAGATTAACCGTTAATCATAACATACACATACTTGAGGCACCAGGGGAAAGAGGGCACAACAGAAAGTGGAAAAAGGGCACCACCACCACAAAAACATTTACCATGGCTTAAAAAGGGATGTGTGAAAAGGACCACCACCATAAAAAAAGTTAGTTCAACTTCAGGTGGACAATGGTCCCACAGTAAAGGCCTCTGGCACGTCAACATATCTCTATCCCATCTTAGTGTCAGCAGCTAGGGAATGAGAATTTTGACAACTAAAGCTACTGGCTATAATTGATATAGAACATTGATATCATAGCAACCACTGGGAGCAGCCAGTTTACATACATATTATCACAGTATCAGTACGGGTATATAGGTAAGCGCATGCCTTTGGCTGCTAGATCTGGTAGACTATCTGTAGGTTATGGCCCTATATACACATGTATATGAATTTTGTATACACACACACATATATACACACACACACATATATTCCCATTTCCTAAAACTCAGTGATTTTATATACGTGTGTGTATATATATATGTATATGTATATATGTATATATATATATATAAAGAGAGAGAGTAACATATGATCATTTTATTCTGTTATTGTAGGGACCAGACTCTCCTGCAAGTAAACTGAATTCTAAATCTTGGCAAATGGAAGGGCCAGGGCACCAAGGTTGAACTGTGTTTATGGTATCAGTTTGACTTAATACCGCCCTGCTTGAAAACCCTACATGGCCACCATAAGCTGGCTGCAACTTGACAGCACTTCACACACAGAGAAGCACAGTAACTGTTTGTTACCTAGGGATGTTCAAATTCATATTTACAGTTCAGTTCATATTTACAAACAGGGAACTAATTTTTTGATGATTGGTTGAGCTGGTTGGTACTGTGTTCACAGATTATATTCATTATATTCATTCCTAAGCATGCAGTACATCACAGCTGGATTTTAGCACATTCACAAACAGTCCAGTTTAGTTCTACTACCCCCTACTAGTTCTAGCTTGCTCAGCTGGTAATTGTTTGAATAGAAAGCTAAACCAGCCACAAGTGAGTAATAAATAAATACTACCCTTTCAATAAAATTCTATCCTTTGGTGTTTAAGTCATTTCTAAAGGCTTAAATGGCTTCTAGGTTGTTTGAACTGGCAGCATCATTGTGCAAGCAAGTTTTACAAAAACCCACTGTAAACTTTTTAGCAGGCATTCATGGCTGTTTGGCATGAACTGAATAGACTGAGCTGTTGGCTCATATCTGAGCAACACATTTGGACATTTTAAGTTTGACTGTTGACTTGTTTGTGGAAAAATTCTCATTATCTGTAATTGTATCCAGAGACATAATTCAGAACTAATTAAAATTCAGGCTGAACACACCCTGTGTATTGGAAAAGTAAGTCTCAGATGAAATGTCTTTCTAATTTTGGATTTAAATTTACCATGGCAGCTCTGACCATTTTTCTGTTGACACCAAAACATCTATGAGACACATCTTCATGCTGGACATCAAATGTGTGTGTGCTTCTAGTACTCTTTTGTCTATATGTATACTATGGTAACTACAAAAGATTGGATTTGAATATCCTATAAACAGGAAGGATTTTTCTTTGTTCATAATTTGGTAAAGAAATCCCTTTAATGACATCTATAGTCCCTGAGATTTACTTCCCAACTGGATGTGGGAGGAGGTTTTGCCTTTCCACTGCCTCTTGTGTTACCAAAATTTGTCTTGGTCTGTTCCCTTTTAGTTTGGGGAAGTAAGGGACACACATTGCACTGCAAGGGGGGTGATAACTGAAATTTTTACCACCAATTTATCCATGGGGTTTTCCCTTCAGATATCTGCAGGAAACCAGAATTTGGCCAATTACGCACGGCGAGGTTCCCACGACTTGAATGAAAATTGCCTGGGAAGTCTTTGTTTTGGAGCATGTTCAGCATTATTACCTGTTTGCAATGGGGCAGGAATTACCCATCAGCTTGCTTTTTGTTTGTATCTAGGGACAGGCGATATTTTGTGGGTTCTCTATCATGCATGTGTCCTTTTATTTTTAATATATTTAATTTTTTATCTTTAATTTTTTCCAATAGATTGATATATTAATCTTTCAATAGACCTATCAATAGATCAATATATTGACATAAAAAGATGAAAAAAGACAAAGTCTTGAATATGGCATCTGTACACTTTGCCCAAACACTGATTGTCTTTTATGGTGGGAAGTGAGGGGGGAGTAATGGCAGCATGTAAACTTCAAAAGTACAAAAAGGACAGTGTGAACTGGCATTTGCTAAGCTCTCCAGTTCATGATCATTTGTCTCCCAATGTGCTGTAAACCCAAGTGTCAAGATTGATGGGCTTTTCCTGATGTGGCCTGGAATCATTAATTGCTTGTGTATAAAACTATGAGACTGGAGACGTCTCAATTTATTGATCAAATGCAAAGACAAATTGGGTGTTTGGACTGATTGACTAGTCTTATTATTTTTACATTTTTTAGAATTAGTATCAATTTGTCTTTGATCAATTAGTATCAATATAATTATTAAATTTTTAAAATCTAAAAATATGCAGAAGCGGGGAGGCGGCAGGAAATAGAAGTGATACAGCAAGACAAGAAGTAGTCGGCAACAAGGAGGAGTGAGGGGGAAGAGTTCAAAGCAGACCAAGGGAGTGGGGGGGAAGGGTAAGACTAGGTGGGGTGACTGCAGGCATAGAGAGGAGATCTGGGCAAAGCTCTCAGAGCTAACAAATCTGTCCTGGTCTGGCAGTGAAGCAAAATTAAAACCATGCTATAAGTAGATTTGCTTGCTGGGCAGAGAGTGGAAAATGAAAGCAGGGCTAGAGGAAATACATGCGTACAAGAAATCTTGTCATGGCAGACATTTGTCTCTACCACGCAGCAACACATTGTGTGTAATAAGCCTTAAAGTGAAGCTCAACAATTTTATTAACAAAAATAATAAAGTATACACACAGTTTGGCAAAACACACAGAGGTTCAAAAAGCTAGGATATAGATTGAGATAAAGGATAGATTGGGAATAGCAGAGGGTGTTGAGGAAAGGACAATATTTACTGGTCTACAAGAAGATCCAAGGAAGCAGTATCCAGCACCAGCACTGCTCTTGGGCACAATGAAGCAAGGTTTAAGGGTAAGTCATAAGGAGAATGAGACACAGTGGCCAGCACAGCTCATGGATGAAAAGAAGACATCCAAGTGCCATTTGTTTTTGATCTTGAGGTTCTATTTATAGGAAAAAATGACCCTCTGGCAATGACAAGAAGGGCTGCTTTCCAGAAACAAAGCAGAATTCCTGTTCTCAGGAGAGAACAATACTGTGGAAAAATGGCTTAAATAAATTGGAGCCAGGGATCATCCAGCTTTTGATTAGATTTTAGGTAGAGTTGATGAATTTACAACTCAGGGTATTCCAATTCAGAGTAAGGTTTGATGGTCCTCCAGTAGTTGGACAGGAATAGTGTGATAGTATCAGGAAAGAAAGGACTCAGGAAAGCTGATTGTGTTAAGGCTAAGCAGTGTTTGTATAAACTTTTCAGCTAGAGAAAAGGTGTATCTTTTCCAGAGCTGGGTTTTTGTTATCCAGATGGCAACAGTCAAAGCTTCAGGAAAAGTGTTGCTAGCTGCTATGCATATTGATTGAGAGTGGGGTGAAGAGGAATGTTGCAAGCAAAAGCCCCTCTTTAGTTTCAAAGTCCAGAATTAAAATTTGACATCCATCTTAGTCTGAATGGTCTATGACACCAAAAGAGGTGACTGGTAGGGCATAGTTCAGAAAACATCCCCCACCCCCTGACAGGTTTGCTTGTCAATAGTAGCACTCAAATGTCTTCTTTCATTCACTTGAAATCTGAAAGAAATGATCCCTTTGAAGAGTACAATCCCTGAGAATTTCAGCTGAATAGAGTGGGATATAACAAAGTTAAGAAAGAATGGCTTAGATCCCACAGAATATTTCCTCAGGTGGAGGGGTATGCACTTATGTAACAAACTTTCTCCTCTTCCCCTCCTGTGGGTTCTGTAGTATAGTTCATCTCAGAAGCTAAGCAGGGTAGTTACTTGGAAGGAAGACCATCAAGGAAGATTCTGCAATGTACAGACATCAACTATAGGGCATTCATAAAAACTAAAATACCTTTAAATACTGTATTATCACATTGAAAAGAAATAAGTTTAATTTTTCCAGTAGAATCCAGGAATTCCAGTAATTAATTCTTGCAACTTTGGCTGGCTCATGCCAATTGGTATTTTTATCATGATTTCCCAGACTTTTACCCACTAAGATTCACATCTTTTTTCTCCTTGGATTCCATTGTCTTTTCTGTGCTGCCTGAATTCATCTGAGAACTAGAACCTAGTCAGTGGGGAAGACAAATAGACTCATTCCTGTCAGTCAAACTAACTTTAATATAATTTAGTACCTGCGATCCTGGACCATATTTGGTAAATTTAATTAGTGTTGGAAAGTGACTTGTTTTGTAAGATGATCAATTTTTAACCCAAGTAAATGAGGCTGATTCCGCATGGGCCAAAAACAGCAGTGTGAAAACAGTGTGAAAATGGTGTAAATGGGTTTAAAATGGTGTAAAAGGGTTTATACTGTTTTCAAACCATTTTCACACCACTGTTTTTGGCCCGTGCAGAATCAGCCTGAGTTTCTTTATGACTAATAAATTAAACGAATTATATCTTTTTCATGCAGTGTGGTGGGGCTCATAAATCCTCCAAGCAGTTAGCTAGTAGTTTCACTTGATTACCTTTTCCATTACTGTTTTTTTATAATCCTTGTAGGAGCAGAGAATTCATTCAACTTTAATAAGATGAGAGAAATATTGACGAGGGGCTTGTTTAATTAGTGAACTACATCCTGAGTATCATTCTTGTCTTAGAAGCTGGGAAGTGAGCTGATAGATCTTCCTTGTGCCTTGGTTGACAAACCATCGGTGTTTCTTTTTAAGCCTTCATGTATATTTCTGACAGCTATATGGCTTTAAGTAGATGTGTTTTGTTGAAAATCACTATCACATGAAAAAGCAAGCCTTCAGAGCTACTTTACCTAATATACCATATGACCAAGGTCAAAAGTTTAGTGGGGAGCTATTACTCACCTGTTCATTAGTTAAGTCTGCTTTGGAAAGTCCTCTTATGAGCCTGATATTTCAAGTGTGTCTGCTTCCCTGTTGGGAAATACAGAAACAATCTTTGGCTCTAGCATAACTTCACTGTGTAGAATCTTTTATTTAGGAAAAAACAGTACCTGTCTGAAATAATAGCTCAAAACAAAACCAGCTTTAGGGGTTTTAAGCAGCATACAATCTGTATGACATTATATCCTGCTGTTTCCTCTCCCAAGCCTCACACTCCTCAAGCTCCACCCAAAAATATCCAGGAATTTTCCAAGTTAGAGTTGGCAATGCTAGTTGACCAATTCAAGGGTACAACTCTTTTATTTGCATTTTGAAAGGGTGTTTTTATTCTATGCTTTATCTATTCTCACCTCTTTAGAAGTCTGTGTTTAATTTTACTGTGAATAAATACTAAAAGTATGCATGCCATAGGTACCTAACCTCAAGTCTTTCTCGCCAGTAGTCTCTGATATAATCCTTTAGGATGAAAAGCCTTTATTTTATAACAAATGTCTCCACTTAGAGAGATAGCATGGGCTGCTATCCCATGCTATCCGTTAAATCATACATCATAAGGGCCTCTAAATATCCTTGGAATTTTAAGTTCTTTATTTCAGCATTAACAGACATAATTTTAAATAGATAATTTCACTATATCAAGGAGCTCAATTCTCAGTTATTCCTTAACATTTGTGCTAGAAGACAGCTAGTATATTCAAACTCATAGTGAATTTGCTCAATAGTGTTCATAAGCCTGTCACTAGAAAAACAACTGCTGATTAACATAATTTGTAGTCTCCTTGAACAATGTCAGTTACCATCAGTTCCCAATAACTGCGCAAATGGATCATAAATGGGCAGCAGGCATAACTTTGTGACAGCTTGAACATCGCTGCTGTTTGTGCAGAATCTGCTTGTACTGGCAAATGTTTTCTACTTGCATCTGATGGGCCTCTTTGAAAAAAAGACAATCTTCTATTTGTGGAATTATCAAATTACATTAATAGAAAGAGTGAACTGTCCTTTTAATATTGAAATGACTTGGGGCTTTTCATATATTGGCTCCTTCACATTTGAAATCCATCTATTGTTCTTTGTGCCTGAACTGAACATTAACCGATAATACTTGTGAGGTGCTAAACTCTTCAAAGGACTATACAAATATTAATTTGCTAGAGTCTAATAATCTTCTGTACCGTGTCCTTGTCAAGTAGCTCAGAGAATCATTGCTTGAATTGTACCACTGAGCATTGGAGCTCACTCTTCCTTACACAGTAGATGAGAATTCTATATAAAGAGCTCACATTTTTAATTTTCAAAGTCAGGTTTTGCTATCTGAAATGTTTCTAATGTGTGGATGTAAATCCCCAATCTTTCTTCCAGCAAATCATTCACCTCCAACTCAGGAGAAGTTTTCCTCTCCATTAAGTAGCCCAGTGGTTTGAAAGTCATAAGACTTTCTCCCCCCAAGATGAAAAGGTTATTAAAAGGACTCTATATGGCCATAATGTTATGTGAACTAGAAAACTCCAGTCATTTTTTTTTACTTTTGATTGCTGAAACATTTTTACAGAGAGAAAGAGATCTTTCCACACAGAGACGTATTGAACTGACCTGCCGGATGTCTGTCTAGGCCATCCTGAGTGAGATGAAATGCAGGTGAATCTTGGCAGTGCTTTTGTTTTCTGTTCGGAGTGTTTGGTAGTAGTTTACCATACAGGATAAAGTAACAAGATTCTCTCAGGAACATAATCATGGTGAGCCCACAGTTTGGCCTACATATTGCAAAGTCCTCATGTTTGTTGGGAAACAATTCAAAGACTTAGAATCACATATGCCAGTGCCAGTTTTGCATCACATATGAGATATAGGTTTTGTGACAGATGCACACCAGGGTTGATTCCCAATGGTCAATTAATAGCGTGATACACAAAATATCACGGTTTCAGCAAGAACTCCCCACTACTTAACTGCCAAACATGAATTCATCCCGGTTCTGGCGCTCCCTCTCCCCCTTATCATGTGTTTTTTAAGAACCTGCATGGAAGTGCACCTTTTAAAAAACACGCGCTGAGGCCGGATTGGCGGAGGGGTTCAGGGGTTGAATGTAGGTTTGTTTTCCTGCTGTTGGGAGTGATGTGGAGCCTTCCAGTCAATCAGAGCACAATGGGCTGTGCACAATTCGCACACAGCCCTTTTTTTTGTTTTGCGTCGGTGGCGGCTATGTTAAAACGTGGCTGCATGGAACGTGATTTCTGTGCCAGCTGTAAACTGAAATTAGACTTTTGTTCCAATGCAGCTGTGTGACTAAACAGTGCCAAAGCCTCGCATAAACATAGCTTAGTGTGAAAAACAGCTACCATTCTATCTTAGCATGCATGTGGTGACATAGCTGAACAAAAAAAAGTTTTAAAAAATTCCTGCCCAACCCAGCACAGCAGCCAATCAGGACAGGGAAGAAAGAGCCACTGAGCATATTGCGTGTTCGATCGCACGATCATGGGGAGTGCTGCACTGTTTGAAACCATGACAGACATCGATGTCCTCATCACATACATGCTGCAGTGGGGAGGGTGAAACTGCGATGAAAAGGTGCCGTTTCTTTTGAAACCTGGTTGTATCCGGCTTTAATTTCTCAGTGGGGAAATGGCCCAGGTCTTTTCTGTTTGCAACTTCAGCATGCAAGTAGAAGCAGCCATAGCGTGTTTCCCCTCATACTGTATTCCCATCCTCAGACTACTCCTTGGAGCAACTGTTGGCTTCATTATAAAAGTTATGTGTAGCCACTTAAATAGCATGATATTTTTACAGTGGAGCCAATAGTGCTGTGTGGGGTAGTCTGTGAAAACAGGAGAGCTACAGCTGCTGATCCCTGAGTGCTACGAACACAAGCTGAAAAGAGATAGTTTGCAACTGAGAGGCATAAAATTCCAATTGCATGAGCTATTCCTCATCAAACAAAAGCCCAACACTCTGAGTATCAAACCTCAGCCTGTCTGCAAAGGATCATCCTGGTTTCTTCTTCTTAGTCACACTACAATGTATAATGCTATAATGATGAAGACTACCTTTTATAATATGTAGAATGCCATCAAGGGCAATATACATTTTTTTAAAAAAAATATGTCAATAAGAATGTTTCAGAACAAATTTCAAATGAAGTGGGATACCCTAGGTCTGAAAACAGACCCCCTCAAAGCTTGAGTATACACTATGAAACTTTAACAAGAGACTTTAATCTCCAAAAGCAAATTCAAAAAATATCATTTGTTATGGAAGAATGAACTACATGACTGTAGCTGTGCCAATTTTCTTCCAGAGGGCTTCGTTGCTCTAGCCCTGAGACACGCTTCTGACAAATGTACAGCATACACTGTAATTGTATGTGACCTTGGCAGTAAGGCCATGCATAGGTTAGAGTATTACCATTCCCCTGGATATTGTTGCAGGGGCATGCTGAACAATTAGTAAAGTGAATAAAGGATATTCAGATATGCCACTTAGGGACTGTAATTTTTATGCTGTGTGGAGACACTTTGACCTTCTAGTTTATTATGATTCAAGAAAATGTCAATATTTCCCAGCTTGCCAAGGATGGTGGAATTTTAATGAGTTATTGAGTGAAGCAGTTAATCCTCCCATAACAGTTCTCTCGTTTGAATCTAGCGATGAAAATAATGGTTTGAGTACAATTGTACAAAAAGGGTTTTTTTTCAGTTGCAAGAAGCTATTGACTGATGTTGTAATGTCATGTTTTCACTTGTTTGGGATGCACAGGTTTTAAAGTCCCTGCCTTCCATGCTGAAGCATTTTATCCTTGATTATAATAGTGGAAAAATGATAAAGCAACAGTAGCAGGATTAAAGCTTGCAACCAACCTGTTTTTATTCTTCTTTTTGCAACATCCTTTTATAATTCTCTACATTATGTTTATTACAATTAACACCACACAGTAATCTACTAATTTTAGGAAACTTGGGCTGATTCCGCACGGGCCAAAAACAGCGGTGTGAAAACGGTGTGAAAACAGTATAAACCCTTTTACACCGTTTTAAACCCTTTTACACCATTTTCACACCATTTTCACACTGCTGTTTTTGGCCCATGCAGAATCAGCCACGGATAATTGAATGTAATGCTAGTTATTAATATCTGTAGAGTACCTTCCTTTTCTATTCAATTTACACTAATAGCTGAAAGATTTTAATTCTCTGAAACACCAGGTGCCACATTATCAGAGAGCAAAATTTACATTTCTAGAATTTCAGTATCATCTAGCATTAGACTAATAGCTGTAGGCAGTAGTTCCACTGAAATGTGTAGTAATAAATGTTTAACTGGTTTTGCTTGATTGGACTGGTAGTAACTCTCCAAGGTCTTTGACAGAAAAGGGGTATTTGCACCCAGAAATGGAATGATGAGAACTAGCCACTTTATACCAGCTTTATACCTCCAGAATTGATTACTGTAACTCGCTTTACACAGGGCTGCCCTTGACTGTGACCCAGAAGCTCCAACTGGTTCAAAATGCAGCAGCACATATTAGACCAGTTCAAAATGCAGCAGCACATATTAGACCGGTGCTATATGAATTGCACTGGCTCCAAAAGGAGGTCTGGATCTGCTTCAAGGTGTTAATGCTGATGTTCAAAACTCTAAACAGTCTGGGAACAATATTCTTGGAGACCTCTCCTGGTGTACCCCTCAGAGGGTATTCACAAACAACAACTCATTGGAGGTTTCAGCCCAAAAAGAATCCGCCTGTCCTCAACTAAGGCCAGGGTTTTTTTCTGCCCTGGACCCAGCCTGGTAGAATGCCCTATCCAAATAGACCCTGTGGGATCTGCCATAGTTCTGTAGGACCTGTAAGGCAGAACTATTTTAGCTGGACCTATAGTTGAGGACAACTATGGGGAATTTACTGTTCATCTTGCCTGACCATCCTTTCCTTCTCCCCTCTCCCTTTCCTTTCCTCCTTTTTCACCTCCCTTTCCTTCCTTTCCACCTTCCTTTCCTTTTCCCCATTCCCGTTCCCCTTTCCTCCCTTTCTCCCATTCCTTTTCTCCCCTCACTCCTATTTCCATTTTTCCTTCCCGTTCCCGTTCCCTTCCTTTCCCTTTTCCTTCTTTCTTCTATACTATCTAAGGGGAGACGAGCTGTTCATTCCACCCAAGTCACCACTATATAAAGGAATTTTAAATGGCACTGTTGTAGCTTGTTTTTAACAGATAATTTAAATGTGTTAGAATTCTGTAGACTGTATATGATTGTTAGCTGTTCTGAGCAGGGTATAAAACTAGTAAAACTATACTAAACTATAGGATTGTAAAGAATCAAACTTTAGCAATATACCTTGGTTCTGCAAGGTAAAAAAATAATCCTGCCTGGTCCCAAGAAGTAACCAGCATAAAGCTTCTCTTGTGTCATTGGGAGGGTTGGTGAGCACTGTGTCAGAGGGAAACGGCCAAAGGAAATGCCTGTGAACCTTGAGTATTCATTAGTGGCCATCTCCTATGACCAACTTGCACAAAGTACCTGCCTCACAACTGAACTAGCCATCCTTTTCATTCAAGGGCCATGCACGGGGACACTGATGTTGTAATCCCCAGCCCCTTGAATCAGAGAAAGACATCAACAGAGAGTTCCTGAAACATGGAAATGCTAAGAGCTGATCCGGGATTTTCTGCATGCCAAGCTTGTCCTGGCTCACTGACGAAAGCGGAACCTGTTTCCAAACTCTCTGGCAAATGGAAAGTGGTAATGTTTTGTCCCTCATTTTGGAATTGTCAGTGAAACATTTCTTCTTTTGTTTTTGAAGTGCACTATGGGGAAGATGGACTCCATGCATCATGTGAGAAGCAGTATTGTGTTCGGGGAAGTAAGTGTGTTGTGAACAAAGAGACTGATAAGCCTGAATGCCGATGCATAGATAATTGCAAGTCCAGTTACATGCCAGTGTGTGGCTCGGATGGCAAATTCTATGAAAATCACTGTGAACTCCATCGAGCTTCATGCCTCCAAAGGAAAAAAATCTACATTATTCACAGTAAAGACTGTTTCTTCAAAGGTAAGAATTATTCTCTGATAAGCTACATCTATGTCTTTAAAATAAATGCCACCTTCTTTGCTGCAAATTACATAATGTTTAGTGTATAGAAATAGTTGTTCAAAAATTATCTGTTCTAAAATGATATCAAAAGCAATGTAACTAGCTATTAATTCCACACCTGTAATTAAAAACTAAATAATGTATGAACAATAAAATCTAACCTAGTTGCATATACTGTATACTTAGCTTATTTTAGTACTTGGAACATTTCCAGTAAACAACATTCAGTTATTCAATTAAATTTATGCAGTTATGAACAAAACAGACGAAAAGGTAATTTATGCATAATGGTTAGAAAAAAGCAGTCATTAGCAACTACTTCTAGGAGTTTACATAGGTCAGGGAGGTGTTATAAATTTGGTCTCAGAATTCATATATATACTTTTTGTATTTTGGTAGTACTTTTCTCATCATATTGCAAGTTCCTAAACTCTATATGTTTCTTTGGGTAAAAACATTCAGGGCTAAACTTAAAGAAAATGGATTTTTTTCATTTATGGTGGAAAAAAATGGGTAGCAGCCAAGCACTCTTCCATGCAAGATTCTACTGTGTCTGGATGTTTACACACATGGATTTTTACACACATACAGTCTGAGTACTCCTTTGATTCAAAGGGAAGCCATTGTGATGTTCTAACAATGCCCATGAAGGGAGAACTCTGACTTTGGCAACAGAGTCCTAAGGGGATAGGAACTCCTCAGGAGTACATATCTCCTTGAGAGTTTATCATGTCTCTATATGTTATAAATCATTATTACTCTGACCACCTTGAAGCTTTGCTTACCATGGCACAGGGTGTTGCCAAGGGGCTGATGCAGGTGGAGGGGGTCTTTGGTGACCTGCTCTACTCTCTGCACACCCTTCCACCAGCTGTGCCCCTTCCCCCACCACCACCAGCACCTCAACTTGTCCTGTGTGGGCACCCCTAGGGCCACCAAGGTCACTGTTGACATCTTGCTGCTCCCCCCACTTCTGCCCTCCTTGACCCCGGTGGGCTCCACCCAGCTAGATCTGGCATCTTACATTTTGGGGTTGACTGGGGTTTTGGGTATTCCTCTGTAATTCATCTTGAAAGACTGGAAGTGGCAAGTTGCATACTGTCACAAGCCCTTCACCTTCGCCTGTATTGTTTCTAGGATTGTTGGTATTGGGCCTTCATGGACCCTGATGCTTAGTGACTTACTCCCTGACCACAGCATAACTCCCCTTACATCTGGATTTATTCTTCACTGCAAATGAAACTTCCCTGAAGGCAAGCTGACTGACCCTGCAGACTGAATTCCTCTTCTGCCATACTTATCTAATATTAATAACATACTCTGTTTTCTTAATGTTTTAGTAGAGATCATGAACTTTGGTATTATTTCAGTGACAGAATAATGTTACCACTTAATGCACAAGCCCGAGAGATATCCAGCTTCATGGCCCTGGCTCTGGCATCCTCACAGGCAGCTCTATTCAGGACCATATCTCTTCGCCGGCTGCACTGGCTCCCAATGGAGTATCGGATTGGTGTTAACCTTTATGGTACTCCATGGCCTGGGCCCCTCATACCTTAGGAACTGTCTTTCCCCCTACATCCCCATCCAGCTTCTGCACTCTGCAGAGGCCAATCTACTGGTGGTCCCTGGTCCCTCTACAATACAGCTGGCCTCCACCCAGGCCAGGGCCCTTGCCCCTGGCTGGTGGAATTCATTACCATCATCCATTAGGGCCCTATGGGACCTTGAGGAGTTCCGAAGGGCCTGCAAAATGAAATTATTCCAATTATTTTGGTGGGGGCGGGATAGCCATGGAAAGGATGCCACCCCTGTATTTTAATTAACACTCTATGTCATCTTGACCATCCTCATTACACGAAATGTGATATCATTGCCTTCTGATTGTTGTATATTAACTTGGTAAACTAATATGGTTTTAAGGTTTTATATTATTATGACTGTTTTATCGGTTTAGTTTTAAACATGTGTTGTACACTGTGTTGTACACCTTTGGGGGTGGGCAGTCTATCAAATTTAAGTTATAAACAAACAAACAAACATAAATATACAAGGAAAATCTTGGGACAAATCATCTTAGTTTACAAGGCTTTTGTGTACTGCTTCACAACTTCCCCCCCCCCCTTCACTATGAACTTATGACTGATATGTTATCCAACTTTTGCAATTTTCAGACATGGTGTGAACCTACAGAGACATCTGCATTTCATGCATGACAAAAACAACAGTTCAGGAGTTGCTGTGGTTTTATATATATCCCATTCATATATATTAAGTGAGAGTGCACTGAAAGAATTTGGGTTTGAGATCTCTTACTCAATGGACTGGTGTTAAAAGAATATGAGGAAAAATTGATGCATGAGATGAACAACAAGATTTTGGAATACAACTTTATTAGAAATTAGTTTTTAACAGAGTATCTTTTAAAATGCATTTTTATTCAACTTTTGTTGTTTTTTATGACAAAATGAAATTTTAGATATTGGAAACATTAATGAAATCCCTAATGGAATGTTGGCTAGGTGTATCACTTAATAGGAAATAAATCTCATTCTTTTTGGTGGGTTTATTTTGATATTGATAAGCTGTTTTTCAGGCAGCAGTTGGTTTGGATATAGCTGAATATTTTTGTGGATCAAAAAGAGATTTTTGCCTGTGGAGCCTGACTTTCTCACCTGCCTCTTCTGTTCCAACTCCAAACGCCTTCTCAAATACAATTTCTGTGTGTTCTCCTGAAGTAGTATATCAAGAGGCATTTTGACTTGATGTGGGAGGAAGGAGGCAATAAATCCTTTCATCTGCTGAAACAATCTGATGGATCAAAACCATTGTCTTCCATGGCAGTTCATATTCATCAAGTGACCTAAATCTCTGGCAGGATTATAAACTAGGGCTATTTTCATTTATACAACAGTGAGATGGGTAATGATAATGGGATGGTCTTTAAATGTACACCTAAAGTATTTAAATACATAATTAAAATGTAATATAGAAATGTAAGATGGGTTTATAGATTCATGTGCCTCCTCCCGTGGACCATACTTACAAGAAAACTCACTCAAAATGTTGCCCACCTATAGTCAGGATTATCTTCTAGTAGATTCCACCATTAAAAAATAGTATTTTAAATGATCAGATCAAGCTATACAAAAGTAATGAGTTTGTTCACATGAATTAAGCATCCCAGTTGGCTATCAGCTCTTCCTTCTTGCTCTCATGCCCCCCTCCTGTCAAAAATTTATGCTTACACTGACTGAGGAACAAATAGCAAAGAGAAATGGAGAACGCAATACTATATCCCAGCAGTTCTCAACCTGTTGGTTGCGACCCCTTTGGGGGTTGAACGACCCTTTCACAGGGGTCGCCTAAGCCGCTGGCTAGATGGTGACGCTGATCGTAAAGACTTCCGGGTCCCAATTGACGCGTGAGTGGAGCAGCGCTGGGTGTGGTGCACAAATCCCCCATATGGAGGCCGTCTGTCACTTTCCTCCATCTGCCAGTGCCTCTAGGGTGCCTGTCTCCTTCCCATCTGGCAAGATGGCAGTGGCGATGGTGGCTGGGGGGGGCTTGGGCCTGTGTCCGATGAGAGCCGCGTCTTGGCCTATGCCCTGCACTGCTGGAACAGCTTCTCCTCCACTTACCTGACTGAGCAAGTCCCTTCCCCACCGCCGCTGCCCCTCAGCCACCTCTGCGTGGGCTGGAGGAGGCCCCGGGCCCACCATCGCCCCCTCCTCAAATAATCTGGGGGTGAAGGGAGGGTGAGGGGTGGATGGGGAAGCAGGCAGAGAGGCCAAAGAGCCCCCTCCGCCTTCCAGGGAGCAGCTTCTCGCAGGTCATCCTGCCTCAGCCTGGCCTACCCTGCGAGGTTGTGGCGGTGGCGCGGGGGAGGGGGAGACCCATGGAAACAGTGTCATGCCCCCACAGAGCCTTTGTTTATTTCCCCTTTAAGATTTAGTTTCCCTTTATATAGAATGGGTTTAGCTATGTTTTGTATAGTATTCAATGGGAGGGAACCTAATTTAGTTCTGTCCCTTTAAGAAGCCCTAGGGCTGGTGTTCTACGGCAGTTATCACCCAGCAACCCGTCTGATTTTGTCAGTTAGGTGCCAACGGAAGCTGGGTGACAGCAACAAGTTAGACAGTCAAATATGTTATAGGCTCACAGTATTTAAGTTAAACAGTCATAGATGTTATAGGCTCACAGTATTTACAATAAGTTCCAGTCAACAGAAAGTTTCTGCAACAAAGTAACCTTTATTTAATTAGATCCGGGAGGAGTCAGGGTCTGTCAACGTTGTTACAATTAAAGCTTTAAGTGTTGAACTGTTAACTGAGTCAGTGGGTCTTACATTCTGCTTTGGCCGGGTGCAGGGCACCTAAATAACCACCTGGGAAGCAGAACAGTCTAACTTGAATGTTTCCAAAAGACCGAATTGAAAGTTTTCAGTCGGTGAGAAGCAAGTAAAGGAACAAAGGCTCTGTGGGGGCATGACAAACAGTCCCTAGCTGTCATTTGGGTTTTCTTTTTTGAAGTAATTTTTTTAAAATAAAGAATTACCAAAGTGGGGGAAGGATTTGGGGGAGTTACAAAAAAAGAGAAAAGGAGGACTTAGGGAAGCTAGAAAATGTAAACCATAAAATATGGTTTTGTGGATCTGCTTGACAAGTAATATACTGAAGGGAAATAATCATTGATCATAGTAGTAATCAAATTAGGTTTTAACAATACTATAACATTTTAATTATTATAATTTAAATTACAATAATTATAATCAGTTGTCACTAATTATAATAAACTAAACTATAACTAATATTTTAAACAATTATTATAAGTGATCTTTTCAACAAAGTTTGGCAGAACACATTCAATTTTATATAGACTCTATTTGTAACAATGAAAATACATCCTGCATGTCAAATATTTACATTAAAATTCATAACAGTAGCAAAATTGCAGTTATGAAGTAGCAACGAAAATAATTTTATGGTTGGGGATCACCACAACATGAGGAACTGTATTAAAGGGTCGCGGCATTAGGAAGGTTGAGAACCACTGCCTTAAGGCTTTCCTAGCAGCTCCTTTACTTTCTTTCAGGTGCCAGATTAAAAAATGTTCTTTGGTCCATTATGCACAGCAAAAATAAGATGCTCGGGGGACATCTATTAAACAAAGCCACCTCCTGATTTTTTGTTCGGAAAGCATGGACAAAAAAGGAATCAGAGAAGAGACTTGTTCTCCCTAACTGCTACTGCTTCCTGCCTGAGTTTAAAGCTTTTGCACCCGACATTGTGTGCTGCAGGGATTCTCTATGTGTGCAGCTATTTGGTAAAGGTTACCAAACCCCAGATGTTTGTTCTGCAGGTTCCGATCCTGGCCATCTTTTCGGCTCAAAAAGTACATGGTTGTACTCAGCTAGTCCTGCCAATCCCAGCAATGTATAGTTTTCCTTTTTAAAAACATTTCAATGAATTGTGTTCAGAGACACGCAGACATGATTTCAGAATCTATTCTGATTGTCATATCTTGTCTTCATGTCTTCAAAGACAGCTCGTTGAAAATTTAAAAAGGTAAAACTATATATTGCCAGAATTGGCAGGATGAGCTGAATATAACCATGTAGTTTTTGGGCTGAAAAAGTGCTCAGGATCAGAGACTGTAGAGCAAATGTCCTAGGGCAACCTTAACCAAATAGCTGTGCGCATAGAGAATCCCTGCAGCACAAAATGTCTGGTGCCAGTAGCAGAAGGAGCTGAGAAGAGAGCTTTAACAGTTGGACAGGAAAAACAAGGCATCTCCTGAGCTCTGCTCAGCAAGCAGGAGATGACTTGCAGATGACTTCAGGAAAAAAGTCCACATTTTAACAACTTCAAAAAAATGGCTTGAGCTAAAATAACGTGTCTTGAGGATGTCTTGGGGAAAAAACTGTGCAAAGTTCCTCCCCAAGATACCTTTTTATTCCTGTCCTTAGGATTTGTGCTGTGCAGAATGGACCTTTAGTACCCAGGCTTTCAAACAGGGTTTTATCTTATCAGGTTTTTTTAATGTTCTGCTTGCCTTTTATGGACCATTTTATGCTGTTTGTGTCCAGTAAATTGTTTTTAATGGTTTGTTTTTATATTGTGACATTGTTTTAATCTTTGAACAGGACTCTGAAGAGATGATTAATGACTTGCATTTTGATAAAACATTCTCATTTTCACAAAATTTATCCAGATAACTTCCCATTTTTAAAATTCTCAGTTAAAGTATCTCCTGTTCGTTGTCCACTAAAACATTCTCTGCTCTCAAGAATTCATTTAAATAACCAAGGATTTCACACAAGGCTAGCAGAGGCATATTATGGGATAAGGCTTATGCACAGCTCCTTGAACTTATTATTAGACTTAGCAGAAAGACTTGACTTGACAATTGCTGCAGGTTCATGACAAAAATTAGCAAGGTTTGACAACTTTAGTCTCTGTAGTATACTTTTAGTCTGCTCCAAAAAACTCAGAGTGGTCCTAGTTTCCTCATTTTATTCTCACAACAGTTCTGGGAGGTAGAGTATGCTCAGAGGAAATGACTGGCCAAATGTCACCCAGTTGACTTCATGGCAGAATAGGGATCCAGATGAGGGACTTCTAGATCCCAGTTTGAAATGCTTACTGATAACACCTCAGTGGGTGGATACAATGTGGGTTTAGAAAGCCAAGAATTAGCCAGGAGATATTTTTGTACAGACCCAGGATAGCCTCAGTTTTATAGAAAAATCCCCCCCCCCCGAAAATGGAGGCAGAATTAAATATTACCCAAACTAAAGACTGCAAGCACAGACAAAATCAAGAAAAAAGAAGTTTGGTTTTCCTTCCTTCCCAAACTTTAGGGATGCCAGCCTCCTGGTAAGACATGGGGACACCCTTAATTACAGCTCATTTCCAGACTATAAATGGATAAAATGGATGGTTTGGAGGATAGACTCTATAGCAGTGATGGCGAACCTATTGCACGAGTGCCAGAGGTGGCACTCAGAGCCCTTTCTGTGGGCACGAGTGCACAGAGTTCATCATGTGGGGGGGGGAGAAAAATCACCCCCACACAGACCCCTAACCTGACCTGGCCATGATCCTTTACCCAGGAGTAGGCTTGGTTGCTGGCAATGGGGCTTCCTTCTGAGTAAACCCTCCTAGGGTCATGATTCACCCATTCGAAGCATTGCACGATTGCGTCACCAAGCTTACTCCCGAGTAACATGCGCCTCGGAGTCAACCGTTTTTTTCTAAACTAAAACCTCAGTATTCAGGTTAAATTGCCATGTTGGCACTTTGCGATAAATAAGTGGGTTTTGGGTTGTAATTTGGGCGCTCGGCCTCGAAAAGGTTTGCCATCACTGCTCTATAGTATTGTACCCCACTGAGATCTGTTCTCTCCAGGCTCTATCCCTAAAAGTTCAGGAGTTTCCCAACCTGAATCTGGCAATTTTACCCCACCCCCACCCCCACTCAGTCCCATGCTAGTGGGCAGTGGGGACCTGACAACCCTACTTCCCTCATCCCAAACAAAAAGACAGTCAGGTGGTAATGACCAAGAGGAAGTGAAGGGAATATGGCAGCAACTCCACAGATGTCTTCTCCTTCCTTCCTCTCCTTTGCCTGGTAGATAAAGAGGCAGACGGAGAGACCAGGAAGAGGAGGAAGTCATTGCATTTCCATTTCCATAAATCCCTCAGCAGAAGTGACAGGGAAAAGAGAGGTGGCAGAGGTGAAAGTGGGTAAACCAGGAAAGTGTAGGCAGTGGCACTATGAACTAAATTGATCCTGCTGGCTTGGCAGTGACCAGAGAAGCAACAGGAAAGGAAAGAGGGTGCACTGGAGGTGAGAGTGGTGTTAGCAGTAAGCATTTCAAACTGGGATCTGGAAGACCCTCTGTTGCCATCACTTCAGTCCAGAACAAGAAATCTTGCCCCAATGTACTTTCTCTCTCGGCATGCTGCAGGTAGCAAGCATGTTGGGATAAGAAATCTTGCCCCAAGGTGCTTCAGCTCCCAGTGCATGCTTGGAGCCCCCTGGAGCCCCACCCATAATCGGCCAATAGCGACTACCTCTGTTAGTCTCTTGCCTTGAAACCCTGCCAGGTTGACATAAGTCAGCTATGATGTGACTAAACTTCTCACACTCACACACACACGCTCATTATGCACTTAATATATGGACATTTGTCAACCTGCTGTCAGTGTGTGATATCTTCTCATAATCAGATCTTACTCATAATCAGATCTTACTAACTTCAGTGTTCAGGTTCTGTTGTCAAAATTTGTCAAAATGACTCAAAGAAGGTGACATTGTTGAGAGGAAAGAGAACAGGAAAGCCAAAATTGTTAAATCAAATTATTTAAATATGACATTTGCAGATGTGTCTGAAATCCTGCAAATCCTTCTGAAAATTAGCATGCAGATTTGATGTACAAAATGTAAAAATTGGTGTTCCTGCATCAGTCATACACTCATCAGCATAACATCTGATTGCCAAACAGCCATTGTTGTATTTTATCTTCCATTGCCACAGCAATAAAGGGAAAGGAGGTATTATCTATCATTTTGATATGATTACACTGAGTAACCCATTCCTGACTATGATCACATGCTCAATTACACAAGTTTAAGCTCCATTGAAATCAATAGAACTTTAAGTGAGCATTAACTTTGGGTAGGACTATAGCCTAAGGCTTTCCCACATTTTGTACAGGAATCTATACTTTTTACCGTAGTTGTATTTCTTTTCATGTCTAAATGTTTGCTGACACGATTGAAGCAATCAAATATAGGAAACTGAAATTTCATTCTACAGACGGGAAAAAAGGTCTAAATAGAAAAAATGCATGATAAAAAATGTGCTCCACTTATTGCTTATTTAAAGTGTGCTGGTTTGTGCCTTTTACTATTTAAATAGATGAATAGACTTTCCAAGCAGCAGAGCAATATAATTTTTTTGCATAGTGATTTCCTATCATTAAGTTTTTGTACCATGGCTGCAGTTTTTATATTTCTATATATTCATTATTTCCTTATTTCTATCTATTCATTTTTAATTATTTCATTATTCTACTTTAATTTTACTTCATCCGATTATGTACTATAGGAGGGAGCTGTAAATCCATGTATGAGCAAATCCATTTAAGAGGGAAAAATACTTTGAGCTGGAACAGCAAAAGTTATCAATAGCAGAACGTAAGAGCAAAAATATGTGTGTGGGGGGTGGTGTGTGTGACAAGCCTGGACACTCTTTACAAAAAGTCAATACTTACATTGGATTTTGATGTGAATGAAATTGGGAATGGGTTTTGAGGAGTTTCACATGTACTGTGTGACATGAGACAGGCAATGAGTTTGGAAGCAGAGTTCAGGATATACCTGAGAAAACTGAGAAAGGAAGATCAGACAGTAAAAGCTTGCACTACTGAAATGTGATACTCATGAAGCTAAGGGAGAAGGAAAAAACCAGCAGCTCCAATAGAGGAAAAACAGAAACACCACACACAGAAACGGAACCCAGAGAAGAATGCTGTTCTGTCTTATATTGTTCTTGACAAGTCATGGAATCTTTGGCAGTAATCTGACATGGTGTCATAAAATCACTCTCTGGAAATCTGGGCGTGTGTAGGATTGCAAGGGTCCGCGTGGGTGTTAGAAATCTCCCACTGGCACCTTTGATTTTCCACTTTCACTCCAAGGGGCAGCAGAAGGAAAGAAATGGAATGGCTATTGGGCTTTCAGTTTGACTTCGTTTCCAGGGAAAACAGGGAAGTAATATCAATCCTTTCTAGGAATGGCCATAGTTTTCAGTGATTCCTAGAGAGACATGATGCCCCTACTGGGCTTCCCTGGAAGTGGCATTATGTACTCATGTTATGTTGGAGGCCAGGACTTTTCCTGCAATTCTTGGTGAGGTTGATGAGCCCTCTTGAGCTGTCAGCAAAACAGAAGAAAGGAAAACAAGCTTTGGTACGGCAAAGATTTTTCTACCGGAGTCCTCTGATTTTAATAGGCCCACAGGATGGCTACACTAGAAGCAATGCTTCTGCTACAAAACTGAGTGCAGATCAAAAGGACATCGCAGTATAGTCCTTTGCGGTAGTTCATTGTGGTATAATCCATTGTGGTATAGCCGGGACAAGAAATCTTGCCCCAATGTACTTTCTCTCTTGGCATGCAGCAGGTAGAAAGCATGTCGGGATAAGAAATCTTGCCCCAAGGCGCTTCAGCTCCCAGTGCATGCAGAGAATACATTTAATTATTTGCTACTGAAGAGAACACTGATAACTGTCTCTTAGTCCCAGGTAATGTGATACATATTGAATGCCTGAGAAGTTCGTCTATAAAAAGGCCTGCTTTTACCCACAAAATCACAAACCAGGGGTAGATGCTGAGGCTAGGATTTCCAGCTGATGGGTGACACCCAGTGTGAAGCTGCATAATGAGATAGAAACTTTGAAGACTTGACTAATGCAGATAAAACTGCACTAATCCACAGTCAGAACAATGTCAGTCCCTGTACTTCCATGCCTGGTCTCCATTTGCTGCAGTTACTAAATGCTGCTGAGTCACAAATCTGACTATTTGGGTATTTGAAATGAACTTTAGAACTTCTAAAGATATCATGTGTAATTGTGCTTACTTGTGGGTTTACAGATTCAGGCAAGTTTCCCCCATCTCGGATCACAAAGGTGACCATCTGGTCACCTTACTCTAGAGATCCCTTAGAAATTATTTGAACTTTCTCCCTATGACAGTTTTGTAAATACACTCCAAATAAATTTGGAGGATTTTCCAATTAGTAGGATTGGTGCTCCTGTTAGAGCCATCATTGATCTCTGGAATGCAGAGACAACCCAACCCGAAGACACCACAACCCTATGTGCATTTCATTTTTTTCATTTCAATTATATTTGTACCCCGCCCTATCCCCAAGGGGCTCAGAGCGGCTAACAACATGATAAGCAATACATTTCAGCAATATAACAAAGATACACCATAACAATAGTAAAATACATATAACTAAATAAGCTCAGATGGCGACTTGATATTACAGGCTATACAACTTCTAAGATCTAAACAGCAGCATTAACAATAAGATAAATCTTATTGTTAACAATAAATCCATAACAATAAATTAACAATAAATTGAAAGCCTGAGAATAAATTAACAATAAATTAACAATAGATTAACAATAAATCCATACAATATCTAGTACTTTAAAAATAAAGCAATACATACAGTGAATCAATAAATTAACAACATCAGAGTAGCAATATAACAATCAATAGGATTATATTGATACATCTCAACAGTGTTATCAACACATCAATATGCAACATAAACTTCATGACAATGTATAACCAATAACTAGATAAAGCAACAAGGCGAACAATAGCAATACAATATAAAACATAGCAATATAATAGCAATGCAATATAAGGCAATAACAATACAATATAAACATTTCCAATATACTAAAACTACCCTGAAAGCTAAACTACCCTATAACTCCTGCAAGAAGAACCTTATCAAAGTATCTAGTTCCTACACTACTACTAACATAAGAGGAGAAGACTACAATCCCTAACTAAATACAAAGGAACTAACTAATTCACTGACAATTCCTAATAGCCTATACACCTAATAGCAACGACACTTAGGGAGGGTCAACGAAGTGGCAATGCATGATAACTTTTGAGCTCCTTCTCTCCTCCTGTGAAATCCAGAATGCCTCTTGGTTTACTGAAGAGCTTGGGATGATGAAACAGCTGGGCAGACATAGTGCAGCTGAAGGAATCTTGCAGAGGATGTGACTGAACTCAGACGAGAGCACATTATCATGCCTACTGTGTTGCAGTGATGGCAACAAATGAAGCTCACTTTTCAATCACTATTGCATCTGTGCAATGCCATCTGGAACAGCTTTTTCTAGACTGTGAAGTGGCTCCTGTCCCAGATATCCGAGGATGTCTATGGGATTGGCACACAGGCTTTTTTGTGGACTGTAATAGATGTACATTGTTAACACAGGATCCAAACCATGAATATGTGCAAGTGATGGGAGACCTTGAGCAGGGCTTACTACATTTCATTGTGGTGTATGAAATAGGTAAGCTCCCATGTGTTTTGTGTTCATGCACAGTGCATGTATTTATATACTAGGTTTTGGCAAAATTTATTTATATTTATATGCTAAGTGTTCACAAAATCTTGGTATAAATATGACTGGAAAATTAACCTTTAGTTACAGCAACAGTTGGGTTGCCCATTGAAATAAGTCTATAAAAGCATCCAATAGGCCACTTGCATTGTTGAAGCATTTATACCATTTTAAAGGAAATAAATGTCCCAGCTGCTCTCAAGATATATAATGAAAAAAATGATTCCACGGATCCTCTATGGAGTTCTGGTGTGGATAGAGGCCTTTAATTCTACTACGGAAGGCCTACACTCCCTTTTTTCTAATAATTATTAAGTATACATAATTGTGTAACCAACTTAGTCATCTGTTCAGAACTTGGTAAGCAAGGTTCAGAAACCAGGGCATGGATAACAACTTTTAAGTACTAGTTAAAAATTCATTTCCATTCACATTCAACAAGTTTACTAACCTACGTGCTGAGTGACTCTTTTACATCTCACTGTTCAAATGCTATACTATAAAAAACTGCTCCCCTTAGTAATTGACATTGGAGCGATTGCTGGCTTTAAGGAAATATATATATTGGCTATTTACATATGGCAAAATTATACCTGTGTACCACCGTTTTTTTTAACCTGGATCTATTTTATCTTGGGGTGTCCATCTGCATAGCTGCCTGTTTTTGAAGGAATTCATTAAAAGCCAGGAGGAAATACTTCAGTTTGTTTTTGCATGAGCCCAGGACTTTCTGTATTTACTTCAGAAGTATCTCTCAGCATGCCCAGTGTCCCACATTCTGATTGGCTGTTATTGGCAGCTTGAATGAACGTCAGGTGAGGAGATCAGGCAGCTAGGTGGGAGAAATAAACTGGTCCTGCTCCGGATTGGTTTTTGCATGGTAGCAGGCACAACAGGGTCACACTGGGATTTTTTTAAAGACCCTCCAAACTGGTGATCTTTGAAAGTCCCAGGGTAAGGGAAATATCACAGGGCAACACCAGGGCAGGTCCATTTTAGCACTGGGAACTGAGTGGAATTCTCGGCTGCACAGGGATACTTTTCTTGCTCAACCCAGGATGTTTTGACTGTGCGGAAACGACCATTGAGATTGATAACAGAGAGACTAGAATCAGGAGAGACAATTTTGGGAGCCTGCTACTCCTAGAACTTTCTCATTGCAAATATTTGAAATATCTTACTCTTCTTGAGGAGCACCTTAGATCAGTTCAATTTTACAGCCTGTTTTTCTGTGTGGAGTCAGAGAGTCACATTCTTTTTATTCAAACACCCAACTTAAATCACTGTAAGGAGGAGGGATAAGTATAGCAGTCTCTGTTTGGCCCTCCAAGGATGCTGCTACTCCATCTTCCCGTGGTGGGATTAGAATCGAGGGAGGACAGGATTGAACATAGCTTCCGCATGGGGGGTTAGTGAAGCACACAATCTGATCTGCCCATTTAATGGTTGGATGGTGCTTCACCAGCCCAGGCATTCCTAACACCACCGGGTATTTTGCTATGTTGGCGATCACAAAACTGTGCCGCTCCCAATGTTGAGTGCATTGGACCAACACTTTCTCAATTTTAAATGCTGTGGGAGGCCCTTCCATGGGGTGTTCGTACATCTGAGTACATTGAATGGGTCTTCGAAGGAAAACTGGAGTGAGTGCCAAACCCTTCACCACACTGGGATGCAATTAGAGCATCCCGAATCCATTAGGGCCTGGACTAACATTTGAGTATCCTTGGGAGAATTGGAAACTATCATCGGAAGCACAAGGTGTCCCATGTCTTCACTCACCCTCTCAGGTGTGCCTTGGGGCGGATCCCGGCTGTGTGTGTCAGTTAAGAATCGGGCCCTCACTGGTTTGCTGCTGGGCTTGGGAGAGGAAAGATTTGGCTCTGTGGTCAGACCCAAAGCCACCTTGGAGGATCCGTTCTTGGCCTTGCTTGGTTTCTGGAATGTAGGCTTGGTTGATCGCTGTGGAGGTGCTCCATGGGCCAGTGGTTTAGCAGGGCAGGTAGCAGCCAGGTGGCCACTGTCTCCACAATACAAGCACAGACCCTGCCGGTGCCATTGGGCATAGGGGGTTTCTTTGGGCTCACTTGTTGATCTGCTGGAAGCTCTTCGTGCCCCAGCTGGGGCTACATTGTCTGAATGTTGTCTAGCCGTTGATTTGGCCTCATAGTTGTTTGCATCCAACATCCTGGCCTCAGCTTCTCCAGCTGAAACGATCCAGGTTGCCATTCACCAGGGATCACCGGCAAAGTTCCAGATGAGGTCCATCCTTAAAGGCAAACACTTGGTCTGGCCAGTCGTGGATCTTGTTCTCAAGAGCCTTAAATCCTTCTTGTTGGTCTACTAGGGACTTACTGCCCTGGCGCAATCTTAAGATGTCTCTTTTGGCTTTTTCTCCATGGAACAGGTTTTCAAAGTATCTACTAGGGCCATCATAAACTGAGGAAGCTAGCGGAGTTCTGGGGCATGTCTGTGAAACAGCCCCACATACCAATCCACCGCTGGCCCTTCCAGCAAAGCTGCCACCTCATGGACCCATTCAGTCTCACTAGCATAGTCCCTTCCGGGATCTTGCATGTGGGTGTCAACCTGCATCAGGAAAAAAGGCAGGTGGTCAGGGATGCCATCAAACTGTGCTATCAGTTTTCTACAGGGTACTAGGGCTGCTGCCATTATTCATTGCACCACCACTGGTGGTCCCGGTAACACTCCACCAGGAACGCTGAGGGGTCCTCCTCCTAGGTTAGGAGGTGGCAGGCATACCAGTAGTGGGACCCTTTGAGGTACTAAAGGTGGCTGTAACTGAGTAGTATTCTGTGGATGTGGGGTTCCTATGTTAGATTGCACCCCAAATTTGAAACATGGGGGACCAATTAGGCTACCCCTGCTGGCCAGCACTCAAACTGTTTCTGCTGCCTTTGCCCGGGCTTGGAGCAGGGCCATCTCCTGGTGTAAGTGGCAGATCTCTGCCTGGAACTCCTCCCTCTCCTGCCATCAATGGGTGGCTTCTCTTTGAGGTGCGTAAGTTGCCCTTAATGATTCAGAATTTGAATCTGAATCACAATTTTGGTTGCAATTTCAGTTGAAATTTAAGTCTACCTGTCTGGTGAGCCACACTGCACTTTTCCTGCGCTCAGAGCATGTTTCAAACAAAACCCTGGGTTGCTCTCCTCCTGGTGGGAAAGTCCAAACTTCAGCAGGATACTCCGTAGACTCTCTTTCAGAATTGTAGGAATCCTCTGAGCATGGACCCAGTGAAATCCCTCTGAACTGGGTCACGCCAGTCCCATAATTCTTGCACCAAAAGTCCAGCAACAGTGGTTCTGTGGTGCCCCCAACCCAGCCTCCAAACCACAGCTGTCCTTACTACCAGCTCAGCCTGTATTCTCACCAAAGTGTTTTTCAGGTCTGCAGCTGCAGCCTCCACATCGGGATGATCATCCACCAGATCAACTATATAGTCCATAAGAGTGGGAGTCGTATCCACCCCAGTGGGGGCCCCCCACAGGTATAGTGTCTGCTGTAGACATAGTCGCCAATGGGTTGTTCACAACTCCAGTTGGCAGCTGAGACATGAAGTTGGCAACGTGAACAAAGGAGGAAACATCTTAATGTCAGCTCCTCGATCAGACAACAAACCACTTGAAAGTTTTCAAGGATTTTATTGACAGACAAGCAGGAACAAAAGGAAGGCGTTTCTGGTGAAAAGGCGCCAAACAGTTGATAATATAGAAAGCACACTCCCCACTCCACATGGGAACAGAGAGTCAAAGAGAAGCCCAGCCTGGAGGCCTGTCCCAGCAGCAGAACTCCAAGGCCAGACAGTGTAGATAGCGTTGCACCTGCAAAAGCGAAAGACACTCCATAAAGCTCCCCTCCCAACAGAACCATCCTGACAGTAAGAGATTTACTGAGTTCTGGGCAAATACAGAGAAAGTCCTGCTTTATGTTGATACAACCTTAAACAGAACCTCCCTGATGATTTCAAACCATGGAGGGGAAGTCTAAAACTTTTATTTAACATTATTCAGAGAAACTGTAGAATTTAACATTATACAGAGAAACTGAAGAATATATATATTCTTATATATATAATCTGCATCAGTCTTCTACGTTTACTGCCTAGCCAGGTATATAATTTTGGTAATAAACATGTTCAGCTTAACCAGCACTAATATATAACATTTCCAAAATGTATATGGCTTAGTAGGCAATATACTATGTTCTATTTGTCATCTGCACCCTGAAGCTTTTTCGTGGAGTACACTAAGTGCTGATTGGTGATATAAATCAGCAAATGTCATAGTTCTGTCAAGATTATATAAAGGTCATGATTAAATCTACAGTATTATTAATATAGCTCTGGGTGTTTTTCATGAGAATCTTTGATCATTGTGAATATAATAATAATTGTTTCTATATCAACTAAGTCCTGGATTGCATTTCCCAATTCAAACATTTTGTATCAAGAGCTACACTAGCATTGGTATTTCACAAGGTTCACCTATCCCACATGGGAAACTCGTTAAACCTTTCAATAGTCTCCTGCAAACTAAGTGGAAATAATTTTTGTCATCAACCATGCCAATACAAGTATTCCACATCTTGTGATACCAGTATAATTTATCTGATGTATGTTTCCTAGCCTGCCTTTAAATTAAACATGTAAATCATAGATACAGAAACATAAATGACTAGACAGGAATAACTGATGACTAAATCAAGTATTTTGTTGAGAAGGGCTGTAAAATAATTTATTTATTAGTTTTATACAGCCCCATCAAGAGGAGGTGGTTGAAACTGCCAGTGGGAGTGGTGTGCTGCTGCATTGACAGATTTACCCTCCCCAGGGCACTTGTGCTGGTGAAAAGACAAATTCATCAGCATACAGCTGCTGCCACTCTACCTGGTGGTGGGACACAGTGCCAGATGCAACTGCAGCATCCCTGTGCCCCTCCCATCACTGGTGCAGCAGAAGCAGTCTGAGGGGGCATGGCTGAGGGAGGAGCCAACTTTAGTCAGCTCCCTCCCCATTGTTTGCCCCATTTTGCCACAGCCAGGACAACTAACTTACGCTACCAAAAAGGTGGCATAAATCTATTCAGTCGCTAAAGGCTTCCTGGTGGTGGGGAGGCCTCAGTATTTTAAGCCTTCCCAAACCGCTGGGAAGTCTCTTTGGGGGTGGCAGCCCAGTGCAGCCGTGACTCTGTGGCCAGCAGCCCAGTCCCTTGGATGGTGCTGGCCATTTTCCATTGTCTTTAAATGGTTCAAGACAGCATCCATAATTTCCCTCCCAACAACTCTGTGAGATAAGCTAGTCTGAGAGAGTGATTGGCCAAAGGTCACCCCAGTGAAATCCACAATAGAGTGAGGATTAGAATCCAGGACTCTCTGCCATAAGACTAACACCATACTACCATCATACTGCCTAATAACACCACTATCAGGACTAGTTGTAGTTAACAATGTGCTAACAGACATCCAAAGAATTTTTCCTTAGTCTGGGAACTCAAAATTTTTAGGAGAGGGGGAGAGATGTTTTGGGGAGAGGAGATATGGTGTTAAGGGACCTTAGAGATTCAGTTAACTGTTCGATGTTCATAAAAGGGATTATCCGTTTTCTCTTCCTTTCCAGCATGACCCTCTTAACTTGAAGTTCATGCACAAAGCATAGTTCTCTGACTTAATGGATCTGCAGGACCACACTTCATCATAACTGAATTTGAGTCTTTGGTCTAAGTCTCATAAACAAAATATGAAAATGTATTATTGAAGGCTTTCACAGCTGGATTCAACTGGTGGGTTTTCCGGGCTGTGTGGCCGTGGTCTGGTGGATCTTGTTCCTAACATTTCTACTGTGTCCTACAGTGTGTAACAGACTTCCCTCTGTGATACACCTCTGAAAATGCTAGCCACAGATGCAGGCGAAACATTAGGAACAAGATCCACCAGACCACGGCCACACAGCCTGGAAAACTCACCAAAATATGAAAAGGTCAAGAATTCATATTTCAATGAAGATGGGAAGTTGCATGACTGAAAACTTCTTCATACAATAATTTCTCTGGACACTGTGTTCTAGTTCTTTTTAATGTTATTTGCTGTGTTAGTTTTTCTATAGACAGCAGAAGTGAAAGTTACTTTTCTTATCCATACTGTAGCTCCCCATGGGCACAAAACATAGGATTCATTGCATTTATTTATTTATATTGTGCTCAGTTGAGACTCAAAGCTGCTAAAATGTGAAATACTATTTAAACCTCTTTTTTTTTTACCAATCCTTCACACTGATCAGTGCCAGTTTACTTGCACCACTGATATACAAGAATGTGTTACAAGTCTTTCACTAATTAAAACTCACTGATTTCTTGGTATGCAAAGAATAGAAATAAAGAAAAATATGACACTTTGTTGACATTTCCTCCACTCACATCAGTTACGATCTGGAAGCTGAATTCATGAAGCACAGCTAAAGATTTCTCATTCTAAGTTTGAAAATGGTTGGCACCTGCTGATCTTTTCTGTTTGTAGCCTACATTGTGACCTGGTTGCTCTCATTGTTTGTTGGGTCGCAATCACTGAAAACTAAAAATGGATTAACTCAAATAGAATAAAAAATGAATGAGAGATAATGAGAACAGCACAAAATCCCACTGAGGCACATCACATGCAAATTAGACTAACAAAGATGAATCGTAAAAGAACAAAAGCAGATGATTAGAGTCTAACATACATTTTTACAATTTTGTTTGGGAACATCACTCTCTGTAACATAATAGCAACCCCACTGGTACAAAAAGAAGTAGAATCAAAGGATGTTATTAAATACTATGGTGATGATGCTTGTGCCAATAGGCCACATGCGCAATTATATTGGAAAGAAGCTAATAACGCTTCCAGTCAAACATCTTATACAGAACAGCTGTTGATGAAGTAGATGTGTGAAAAAGCCTTGAGACTGATAGAAGTATTTTGGTATTTTTGCTGAAGTTGTAGGCACTTGAACTATGTGGAAGTTAAGCTTTTTTGCCATATAAAGGAATAGACCAACAATCACTCTAAAACTGAGCCCCGGTTATGATAGAGTTAATATTGGCTACCCTGCCCAATTATTGGCATTCCAGCCATTCTGTACAACAGAATGAACAAAAGTCTTATTGGAACCACAGTATAATTATGAGAATTCATGTTCTCATATTGGCTTGGTTCAGATGTAGGGTTGGGGAGGTCTGGGGACGTAAGGTGGGCCAGGTGATGGTGTTATGTAACTTCTAGGAAAATCCAGAAGTGAGGTTACATGTCTTTAGCAATTTCTGGAAGCTCTGAGGTTTTTACCTGAAATAATGTAATTCCATTACCTGATAGTGATCTTCTCCACTTACCAGCCACCAAAATGCCAGCAGGCAATAGGAGCTGTTGGCAGGAGATCTCATGCCCCAATGTTAGCAGGATGCTAAGTGGGCAAGAGAAGCAAAAGCCACACTGATTAATAGATAAAGGTAAATATTTATTACTGAACAACGTTTCAGATAAAAAAGCTGACAAACTGCCTTGCTAGCTGGGGAAGGAGGGAGGACACAGTTTCCTAGTTATGCAAACTTTCAAACTTGTTTCCACGTAAGGGGTCGGTGAACTCATCTGAAATCTTTTTTTTTTGGTACAACAGTACTGCAAATCAACAAGCCTGCTTTCACACATGTTTCTCCTAAGATGATGCTTCACATCTATATGTTTATCTTTGCAAGCTTTATTTATCTTAGGTTGTCTTCGAAAAGTTGTATGAGTATGTATCCAAAAGTCCTGCATCAGTTGCAATATCCATTTAAGCCTCAGCTGAAGACATATAATTTGCTTCAGTTGATGATACAGCTACGGTACTACTACTAAACACTGTGGTTTAGCATGTGAGATGACCCAGGATCCCTCAGTTCAAATTCCCATTCTACTATGGAAGCTTCCTTGGAAACCTTGGGCCATTCACTCCTTTCCAGCTGACCCTACCTTACTAGGTTGTTGTGAAGGTAAAGCATCATATCAAAGCAGATTTGGGTAAGATCACAGGAAAGACAGCAAAAACCCAAGACATCCTGAAACACACCATGATGCTGAAGGGAAGTAGGATGGAAGTATTACTTCCCAATAGAATTCAAATCAGTGCAAATAAACCATGTGTGGTCATAGACAGACTTCCCTAAATAAGATTAATCCATAGAAACTATTAACAGAGGTTAACATTAATGATATTAAATTTTAAGTGTACTAGAATTCCTGTTATATAGATTCATAATAGTCAGCAGCTCACACATTAATTCATTCTCTTGTTACAACCAAATAATATTTCATCAGTGACATTACATCAAATTGAGTGCTCTTAGAATCTCAGCCATAATAATTTAGAAGAATATGCAGCAGAAAGAACTGAATTTTAATTTGTGGGATAGAATTAAGCACCATTCCTAAGCAGTTTGCTATAAATATGCATTTGCAATAATAATGATTGTATGGGCCCATCTATAAAATTACACTTGACAAATGCCCAATGAACTAAGATCTGAAGATCTATTAGATTTAATTTCTTACATCTCATCTAATTTGTACACTTTTGTTAATACTGTCTCACCAAAATGTCCAAATTTCCATAATGGTCACAGTATTTCTAAAAATGGTACTGGAAACAGAAAAGGTTCAAAGGGACATCCTAGAATGAATTCCTATTGGCAGAACTTATAAAGATTTCTGCTAAAGTAAGGTCTGTGTTGAGGATGATTAGCTGGCAGCACACCATGCATTGTGACTACCAAGAATTTCCCAGTAGCCCTTGATCTCAAGGACATCAGTTACATATCTCCACACAGGTTAAATATGAATAGATAAACTTTCATTGTAAGATATAAGCAAAGCATGTTCTCACACAACTATTGACAATTGTCCTGTTAAAACTAGAGAACCAGCTCTTAAACTGATACAGCATGCTGCTACAAGATTAGTAGCCAGTTTACATTGGTACGATCATATTACAACTGTGGCTTAGCAGCTTCATTGATTACCTGTTTGCTTCTGGCCAGAATTCAAAGTGCTAGCTGTAATCTTTGAAGCCCTTCATGGCCTGGGACCTACACATTTAATGAACTGCCTATCACCATATGAACCTGTATGCCAGCTAAAGTCATCTGTCACCTCTCTTCTGATGGTTCAGAAGATTCAGTTATTTTCAGCCCATGCATATTCATTTTCAGTGGATATGGCCAGACTTTGGAATAGCCCGCCAGGTGTTACAGAAAACTCTCATATGCCCATTATGAACCAGGTGTCTACTATGTGGCAGGGGCAAATGTCTGTTGCAGCAAGATTTCTTGTATGGATGTATTTCCATGAGCCCCACTTTCACTTTCCATTCTCCTTATGCCAAGTGACACTACTTTAAGTGCAACTTTAATTTTCTTCGCTGTCAGAGTGGTGCAGGTTTGTCAATGATCACAGTTTTGCCCTGGACATCTTTCCTCTGTCCACTACCTGCCCCTCCCACTACCTCCCACTCCCATGCACACCTATCCTCTTCCTCCTTTTCAGATTGTTATTAGTTCAATTTTGTTATTTATTATATTGCTGTGTTGATGTATTGATATAAATAGAAAAACACTGCAAAATTGCTGTCTTTTATTATATTTTACATGTGTATCTGTGTGTGGAGGGTGTGGGAGGAGAGATATTAGTTCCAAGTTATAGACCCCCAAAGGGGGTGCCCCATCCCCCATTGTTTCCATTGGGAGCTACATTTTGAGGGTCCATAACTTTGGTCCCCTTGAACCAAACTTCATAAAACTTGGGTGGTATCATCAGGATAATCTCTTGCTGATACCACCCAGGTTTTGAGAAGTTTGGTCAGGGGGGTCCAAAGCTATGGACTCCCAAAGGGGGTGCCCCATTCCCCATTGTTTCCAATGGGAACTAATAGTAGATGGGGCTACATTTTGAGGGTCCATAACTTTGGATCCCCTGAACCAAACTTCACCAAAACTGGGTGGTATCATCAGGAGGGTCTCCTAAAGATACTCAGAAATGTTGGTACTGCTAACATAAACATTCCTCCCCTGACCAAAAATCCATTTTGATTTTAACTCTTGTGTTTTAGCTTGGATTTTGCTTGGTTGAGCTAAGGTTACTGTACTTTTAAAGTTATTGTTGAGACCATATTGTTTTTGTTGACCCTCTTTTCCACTTACAGAGCTAGTTTACTGTTTTTCTTTGAAATAAATATTCAAAAACATTTAATCTACTGATGCCTCAATTAATGTAATTTTATTGGTATCTATTTTTATTTTTGAAATTTACCAGTAGCTGCTGCATTTCCCACCCTCAACTTATACATAAGTCAATAAGTTTTCCCAGTTTTTTGTGGTAAAATTAGGTGCCTCGACTTATATGCGGGTCAACTTATACACGAGTATATACGGGTATAATGGGCCATACTCTCTTCCTTTTGAAGGAGGGCAAAGTATAATTATTTCAGTGTGCCTTTAGCGGAAGTAACTCATTAATGTCTCTGGCAACTGGCAGGTGGTAGCGATGTTTTAACTTGCTGTATTTTACTGTACTGACTGACAAGAATATTAAATAATGTTTTGCTTGAGCCTTTGCTTACATGTGGGCCGATGCTGAGCCATTTATTGTGTGGCTTAACAGACCTTGTTTGAATCAGAATGAGACATTTTGTTAAAATTGAGTCAAGAGCCAGGGGTCAGTGTTGATAAGACAAATCCTGTTTATGTAGTTGTCTCAGAACTTTGAATATATGGGTCATCTATATCCATTTTTTTAAAAAAGTTGCAGTCATTTTGTAAAAAAGGAAGGCTTGGCAGTTGAGATATATTGTATCTAATTACTAAAACATCAAAATAATCAAATAAAGAACATTTTTCTTTAAAATAAATGTGTAATCCTAAATGGGAACTGAGATAAATTAGATAAACCAAGTTGAATCTATTTGAATGCACAGGTTGGATAGAGTTAATTATTTTTGATAACACTTTCCCTCGGGCTTTTGAAAGTCTTGAATGCATTAAAAGCAGCATACAGGTGATAATGACTAATTTCTTCATGTGTTGCATTAGCACTTTAAATTTGAAATGAAACTTGCAACATAGAAAGTGGGAAAATAAAATGCAAACTGTGTGACAAGACAGGAGCTCACACTTAACAATTACTGTGCTTTTGAAAATATTTGCTCTACTATGTAGCATTCCCATGAGATGCAAGGCCTATAATTCTGAGAGATAATAACATTCTGTCAGTTCAGTTGATACTGAAAACAAGGCTGGAATGTTTTCATAACTTCCCAGAAAACAATGCTTCATTTGAGACGTAGTTCATGGAAGTGCAAGTGATTCTTTGGAATGTGACATAGGAGCTGAGGCCACTGAGCAGTTACTATGAGCAAGTATGATAAATAAAACTTGTAGTGTTGTATTTATTATGATGTTTGAAATTTAAATATTCACAGAATGATTTTCTACTTCTTATTGCAAAGTTAATCTCCTGCTGGAGTATCAGTATGTCTGCTAATCCCTAAAGCATGTGCAAATTATTACTATTTCCTTATCACCCAAGAAATAGGCTGGTTCACACATTATTACTATCATCAATATATCTAATTCTCAACATGGTCAAATCTATCAATATTTAAATCCAGAGACTGGAGCCATAAACACACAAGACAGATCTTTGTATGAACTTGAAAAAAGCCACACATTTGCAGAAAAACCTGAAATCTAGAAAAAAAAATAGGGATTAAAACCTCTTAAAATAACAGAACAAGTGCCTGTAACTTTAGGAAATGAATACCCTCACTGGCAGTTGCTAGAGAACCATAACACTGGTGGTTTCTGTCATTAAAAGGCAATCTGAGGCGGGAGTTTCCTTTCCAGAATTGTTCTGGTCTTTGACAGAAGACTCGTCCAGTCCAAGCCTGGCAGCAACTACTGGGTAGCTTGTTACCACCCAATCTGCATGACTGACTGAAGCTTGGCTACTTGCTACTGTTCAACAGAAGCCATTCCATGAAAGCAATGTTATGTAGTGGTTAGAGTTTCAGACTAGGATCTAAGAGATGCAGGTTTAAATTCCCAAACTGCCATGGGTGATCTTAGGCCAGTCACTCCTTCACGGACTAATCTGCCTTACAGAGTTGTTGAGAAAATAAAATAGAGGAGAGGAGACTGGTTTAAACTGCTTTGGATCCCCATTGTGGAGAAAGATAGGCTATAGATGAAGTAAATAATAAACATAGCTGAAGATGGGAGTAGTTAAAAGGTAGGTTGGTTGATAGGTAGGAAAGAGAGAAGAAAGAGACAGGTGAGGATATGGAGATTGCTAAGAGGAAGGAAAGAGAAAATTAGGGAAGGGGATTCAGGGGGAAATGAAGTTCCCTATAAGTCTTTGTAGATTCTCTACCACACAACTGTGCCCAGTCCAGGGTCAGCTCTGCACAACTTGGCCAGACTTTTTCCCAATAAGAGGCTTCCAAGAGTAGGGAAGGAGGGAAAACCCGTGGGATAAAGGTAGATTAGCTAGTGGGTAGGTGTGGGAGGAGACAGTAAAAGAGGATTGGCTATTGTGACTTTCAGGGATGGGAAAGAGAACTATTTGGGGAGGGGAAAATGAGATTTCTTCCACAAGTCATTGCATTTCCTTTGCTTGTTAATTCTAATCACTGAATGACACAAGTTATTGAGCTGCAAGGGTGGTCTTAGCCAATGGGTAATGGGGAGCTGCCCCATGTTCTGAGCTGGCTATGGGTGGCAATCACCTATGGACATACTCCTGTCAACATGGAAAAGAAGAAGAAGAGCAGGTTTCTGCCACTGCTCACACCCATCTGGTCTGGGGCTCATGCACAAGGCTTCTGGCAACAGTGGTGGCTCCTACTCACTTTGCATGGGTCCACCCCTTGCTTGGCCCCATCAGGGAGGATGTCAGTGATTATGTGGGTCCATCCTGGACTTCTGTATCTTCCGAGCAATTTGTTGTCATCTGCAAACTTTCCTACCACACTGCAGACTTTCCTATCTGACTTTACAGATTTGTGCATCTCCAATATCAAAGTTAAATAATAGGCCAGATCCTATTTTCAAAGAAAAATATTATTTTGGCAGGACTTAGTGGTGAGGTAAGATGAAATCCCATACACTATTCAGAGGCAATGCCATGCTCTCACTCCTCTGAAATAAAGATCATATATACATAGTAGAACACAGACAGTTTTACCAGAAGAGGTGGTTATTGTTCTGGTGATGTTGAAGTTCAACTTGTAGCATTATATTTACAAAAAAATGAATTGCTTTTTAATTATGGTTTCTGGTGTTAACACTTTTAAGATACTCCTTCAAGACTTAAAGGAGTACAACAATTCATCAAGTGAATGCAAACAAATTTCTTTGGAGGAAAATGGGCAATAAGTATAATGTTTCAAGAGGCAAGGCATTTTTTAAATCTCCACTTATCTTAATGTGACCTACTATCCAGTCATGCAATGCTATCGACTGTATAAGCTCCATATGAGTCACTGTTCCACTGCAAAGAGAATGGAGAACCACATTTTCATTCACAAATTCAGTCTTTCTTTGAATATCTTTGATGAGCCAAATTAGCTAGGGATAGTAATTGCTTCATAATCAGTGGATAATCAAGTCACATTTGGAGAACTGCCATTTTTGAAAGACTAACACCATCTATTGGGCTTCAACAGAGTACAAATAACCAATTCCAGTCTAAGCCATTTTAGGCCCTTTTCCAAACGTGTAAATGTGGCAGAAAACCCTAGTCTTATCTTCATTTGGGGCTATCTTTTTGCCAAATTATTCCAAAGTAATGAACACACTGAAGGAATCCCTTAAACATCTGCCATTCTTGTGTAACAATTGGCTGCCAAGTTCAGTTTCTCTACTGCATGAAATATATGGATATGTTCCATAATTGTGTTACCCTTATGAAAATGGACTGCATGCTATTTCTCTGTCCAAAGGAAATATTGATGTGTGAATAAGCAAGACCATAAAAGAAAGGTTCTTAAGGATACAGTACTGTGAGCTGTTGAATTGTGAAGTTGAGATCACAGTGGCCCATTACACATGGAACACTTATCTCATGGCTTTTATCTATGCTGTCGCATGGTTACCTTGTATTTCTATTTTTACATGCAAGGAGTCATTCTTTGCCTGCCCTCCAGCTGCTTACTGAAGTCTCAAAAGACCTCTGCTTTTTTGGTTCTCTTAACTACTCCAATCAATGCCTTCTTAAAGGTGCAGATCTCATCACATTCGTAGCTGCAAGATAAAGGACATGGATAGCAATGTGAGGGAGTGGGAAGGGTGAAGCTAGGTACACTGACTGTTGGTGGAGGGAAGAGGTCCGGGGTCAACTGTGCTCACTGGCAAATCTGTCTGCTCTGGCAGTGAAGCAAATTAAAAATCATGCTAGAAGTGGTCTCGCTTCCCACAAAGAGAATGGAAAGTGAAAGCAGTGCTTGAGGAAATATGTCCATACAAGAAATCTTGCTGTGATGGACATTCACCTGCATTGCTCACCAGACACCTTGTAGGTAATCAACCATTCTTCCTTTTGCTGAAAATTAACATTTCCATTTGCATTCCTAGGGAGTTGCATTAAACATATCTATCCATTATCACCATCTGTATAGTGACAAATTAGCTTATTCTTTGATCATAAATGAACTGTTAAAAAGAGGACCTTGAAATATGCAAAAGAGTACATGCTGTCTTCAAAAGTTAGAACTGCATAGGGAAGCATGTATTTGCTTCACTGGTTGTTTCTAAAAGGATCCCCTGACTTCCAACTACAGTACTTGCCAAAACTGGCATCATATGTTTTAGACACTTATCTGCAAAATTACTAAGTCAGGTTTTTATTACTTTTGACCCATCAAGCCAAAAATAGCCAGAGAGATTCCTTCAGAACCCTTCTCCCGCCATCCCAACGCAACTCAAACGTCATATGATTTGCTGTCAACATGTGTAGTTTAATCATCCTTTCTAGCTGTCTTGCTTAGGAACTGATTGCAGTTGATAGGGATGAGTCTGCCCAGATCCATCACCTGCCAGTACAATTGCCAAATTGTGCATTGTAGATTTTGGACCTGGTTTTTTGTTTACAATACATTGAAAATAGGCATGTGTCTTGATAGTGTTATAAAAATGAAAGTTCTTTATTAGCTGTAATGTATTCCTCTGTGATTATTGTTCCCAAAATTGTATGTTTGTGGCAGAAGCATAGTTGGGCAGGAGTGCACCCAGGGTGCACTCTGGGCAGGAGTGCACCCAGGGTGCACCCAGGGTGCACTTTCTGTTGGCTGAAAACGGGCCAGGCTGGTGGGGTGGGGTGGGGCAGGGCAGGGCCCAGCAAAGCCTGGCAGGGCAGGGCAGGGTGAGGGGAAAGGCCCTGCTAGACTGCTTCATGCCGGTGCACCTCCTGCTAGACTGCTTCAAGTTCTGCACGCTACTGCTGAGAGGCGGGGCGTAGCTAAAGCAAAAATCACGTGGCAAAATCACCAATTAGTAACCCCTTCTCGGCACACACAAATAATTAGTAACCTACTCTCAGAAACCTGTGAGAACCTGCTGGATCCCACCTCTGGTAAGAAGCCAACATGAATGTGCAAGGCAATGCAAAAAGGGTGCAGGTCATCTAATAGCCCATGTATGTAACTGGCATTTACTAAGGTCTGCCTTTAGTGATTTGTTTTAACTTTGTGAAGTGAGCTTTCATTCTTTTACTTACCAATTCATAAATGCAAATCTTCCCGAAACTAATAAGGAAAACTGGGCCTATCCTTCTTAAAACATGTTGAATATTATGTTACATTTTTGCAGGATTTGCTACTGGTATCCAGAAATCAGGAGGGAGGGTAGCAAGGTATAGTTTAATCTTGTCAGATCTCAGAAGCTAAGCAGGGTTGGTACTTGGAAGGGAGACTACTTAGAAAAACTCTGCAGAGGAAGGCAATGGCAGACCACCTCTATTTCTCACTTGCCTTGAAAGCCCCTTGCTATGGTTTCCATAAATTATCTATGACTTGGTAACACTTTACACACACATCCAGAAATCATTTGGTATTCCCGATCCCTTCATGTGGAATACATTGGCTTTGACAGAAGTACAACATCCAACTGAGTAGGTTTTCACAACAGAAGTGTAGTTGTCTCTCTTCATTAGTCTAGTTGCAGAGTACTTGCTACTGGCTTTTGTGTTCAAAAATACTGTTCAAAAATGAGTTTCTGTTAAACAATTATATTAATTGAATACAACATCAGTTATTTATCTAGTGGCACAGTAGTAATGCCCTGACCTGGGTGGCCCAAGATAATCTAATCTTGTCCAATCTCAGAAGCTAAGCAGGGTTAATCCTGTTAGTACTTGGATGGAAGACCACCAAGGAATACCAGGGTCACTATGCAGAGGAAGGTAATGGCAAACCACATGTTAGTCTGTTGTCTTGACAACCCTACTGGGCTGTCATAACTCAGCCATGACTTGATGGCACTCTACACATATACAGTAATAGCAATAAACTGTCATTTTTGCCATCGTATCCTTTTCAATTAACATCCTACACTTTGGAGAATGGATAAAATTAAAGTGCTATTGGTTCAGGTAAAGTTGACCAGAGATTAGTTCAACAACTGGTTCAAGTTATGGTTGTTCTCCCCCACCCGCAAAGGAACAGGTTTGCAGTCTGGGGTTATAGAGAAACACCCCATATTCCAGAATTTCAGGTAAGAATTTTAGTAATGCACTCCACTCTTTACATGCCCCAAGATGCCTTCCCACAGGCCAACAGTCAGATCAGCTACAGAGGAATGATGAGTTATCTCACAGGTGCAGAACAATTCAGTGCTGTGGATATGCATATGGCTCTGTCCTGTGGGGAACTAAAGTGATAACAGCTCATACACCTCATCTAGGAGTACAGAGTTAAAATGATCAAAGTATAGACCAGGGGTAGGGAACCTGCGGCTCTCCAGATGTTCAGGAACTACAATTCCCATCAGCCTCTGTCAGCATGGCCAATTGGCCATGCTGGTATAGACAGTATTCCTTCCCTGTAAACAGGGAGAGAATGATGACTCGCAAAGGGGTGGGGGTGGGGGTAAGAGAAGATTATTTATTCCCAGATTGTGAGTATTTAGTAGTTATTTGCTCTTGGCTGTATTGCGCCCAGATGTGCAGAGATTTCATCTGGTGAATAACCATAGGTCACGTCTTGGAATTAAAATGGGCTGCAGCCCTTTTTATTGAGGCAGAAGCTGGGCAAGCAAGAGGAGCGCATCCGAGCAGCCATGGATGAACCCCGGCTCCAGCCCCAATCTATATTGGGGAGGATAGAGAAGGTACTGGGCCACCTGGGCGCCCACCCAGTGTGGTCCCCTTCCTGCTAGGGTGTCGGGCTCAATTGCAGAGCCTCTGTGGCATGCACCATGACCCCGCCCCACCCCAAGACTCTTATGGAGGCCCCCAACTGTGGGGAGGTCTGGCGTGCAAGCTCGGCCCCCCCATAAGGATGCGCTCCTCTGCCCAAACTGCCAAGGCTGCGACAGAATGAGCAGCATCAAAAACCCTGCCCAAATAGGAAGGGAGGGTGGGTCAGTTTTCTCCAGGCATCGAAGAAGGCGGGAGCAACTGCGTGCTGCCTAATATATAGGGAGTGTGCTCCACCCCTTGCGCTCGTGCACCAACACGATCAGGCCAGGTGTGGCTCAGCTGCCAAGCCGGCCCAGGACAACCATGCTCACTGCTCTGGAGCTCACCATGTGACTCTAGTGCTGTTATTTATATTAATAGTTGAAGGACTAACAGCCCAATCTAGATGGTGGAGCACTGAATGCTCATGGGGAGTAGTGGAGGGCCATGCCAACATGTTTGCCAGCAGAAGGGGTGCCCCCAACGGTGGAGGGAGCAGAGGTGTCAATGCCAAGCCACCCCTCAGCTCCACAGTGCCAAACCTGGATTTTTGAGCTGCTGAGGAGCATCACTGGCCTCTACTTAGATGACAAAGTGGGGGAGGAGGGGTAGGCCAGGGCATTCTTGGGGTGGATCTGACTTTAGTCAGCTTCCACCTGGCATTTAGGGCTATAAATATCACAGCCTGGGACTTGGAGTTATGCCACCCTTTGGGATGGTACAGCTCTGTTAAGCTCTATGGAGGGCTTCTGGACAGTGGAGCTTTTATTTCTTCTACCTGCCTTCCCATGCCACATGAAAACCTTCTGGAGGTGGCCCAGCAGCAGCACTATTCCTGGCCACCCCCAGGAGCTGGATTGGATTGTAAGCCAGTCTGTTTATCATTGGACCTCATCCTGAGTACCATGTTGCAATAGGAGAAGACCCAACACAAAGGCACTGAGATAATGAGCTACATCTGATACTTGTAACTCCAAGAATAGACTACTTTAAATTAACAATCTTCATGGTATATACAGAGTTCAGAGAAACAGGATATGCAGTTTTATCATCTTTTGGGGGGATCTGTGCTCAGTTTGCTAAAATGGCATGTCTGTGCTTTTCATTTCATTGATAAATTTCCTTTCATGTTGAAGGCTGTAGTTTGAACTCTGTGACCCGTAATTTACCCTGAGATGGAACCCTTGCTTTCATTACAGTAAAATCTTTCCTGTATGCACATACATCTCTTTATAAAGAAAAAGAGCCAGAGTATGTTCACTTTATGAATTAAAGCAGGCACCAGTACCTGGATAAATGTGAGGTTTGTGCCACACACTCAGCTGAGAATTAGAATTACTCAGTGCATATACAAAGTAAAATCAAGTTTACACAGTACATGGATTGTACATGCATTTACTGCAACTTGTGAACAAGACCAGATTCAGATGAAGAGTTGGTTTTATAGCCCACTTTTCTGTACTGTGAGGTAGGTGGGACTGAGAGAGTTCAGAGAGAACTGTGACTGGCCCAAGGTCACTTATTAGGCTTCATTTCTGCACAGCACCAATATAATGTCTTAAGGACATTATAAAAAGTGTTTGGGGGAGGAACTCTGCACAGCTTTCTCCCCTAAGATGTCTTCAGGTTTTTATTTTTTCCCAGCCAGGGGTTTTCAAAAATGGTTAAATTAGTGATCTTCTCCCACTGCCCCCCCCCCCCCAGGATGGGTTGAAGACACTTTCCTCAATACTATGTTGAGCTCAGTTTATTTTTCCCACCCAACTTAAATCTTTGAACTTTCATTTTCCTCCATTGGCAATTTGCCGCTTGCCTGTTCCATTGCACCTGCCACTTTGTGAAGATCTCCTGGGACATTTGCTCCACAAATGGCAGGTCTACCTATACTTTGAATTACAGGTAGACCAATGCTATCTTTAAAGCCTAAACAATTTAGGACCAAGGCATGTGAGGTACCAGCTCTGACTGTGATCCAAGATTGCCTGACAGAGATCTGCTTGCATTTCACATTATTCAAAATAAGACTGGCAAGTGAACGGGCTCTTTCAGCTATGGTCTCCAGACTGTAGCAATACCTCACCCACGATATGTTATCAGACACACTCTATTTTGGCCTCCTGGATGATTGTGAATACAATTTTATTTTAGAATACATTCGGTGTTTTATTGCCCCAGGTTTTTTTAAATACATTTTGGCTGTGTTTATATATTTTAACTTCCTGAAAAGTATTTAGCAGAAAGCAGAAATTGCAGGTAGATGTGTGGACCAACAAGCATCAATTTTGTCACCAAAGAGAATTGTGTGTTAGATTCCTTTCTGTTCATAACATTTCTGTCATTGCACTGTAAGGGAGTACTTGTAAAATGTTTTCTTCCCATTGAGCCTAATCCCATGATGCATTTTTCTTGGGATAATTTTGAGATGGGTTGGCAGAACAAATCTTTGCATACCCCATTAGTACAAATGGAGCCCCCATTATAGCAAATAGCATGACCTGAGCTACTTAGCCCAATTCAGAGCCCAATCTAGGAAGCTTTTCAATGACATGAGAAAGCAAGAAAAATAAAAAACCTCTCCCAATGTCAAAAAACCATCTATTGGGCTCAGAGGGCTTATGCCACCGCAAAAGAGTAGCATAAGCCCAACTTCCAGGTGCCAGCATCCCAAGAAGCAAAGCTGGGGTGGAAGCTGACTATTGTCAGCTCCACCCCCAGCCATGCCTCCCCAATACCCTCACTATGCTGGCAGAGCCAGCAGGGGCACAGGACTACTGATTCAGCCCGCTGTGCCAATCCTGGCCATCACAGAGAATCATGGCAGCTGCCTAATGGCAGATTTGACCCTCCACCAGGGTAAGTGTCCTGGGACAGCAAATCCACTGGTGTAGGGCTGTGTTGCCTCCACAACTCTCTCAGCCCCATCCCATTCTGCTAAAGTCAGTAAAATGGAACCGGGGGCAGAGGAGGCCTAAACACCCGTGGCCTGCATGCTGTGGTTCCAAACCAAATCAGGCTTGTATATGATTGTGAGGCATGATTTCCCAGAATACCTCTGTAGACCCAGAGATGTACACAGGAAAAAATATAAAATGGGTTTAGGATCAAAGAGACTTTTCACAAACCCTCTGCTGCATGGCTTGCATTGCTTTACAGTTGATGATCTGTGTAATTTAGTGGTTTTCTTCTTTGGTTTCTAGATGCAAGCTCATAGATGCATTGAGAAACTCTGCTTGACATTGTTATGATGCTGAATGACTCCCTGTGCCTTCTCCACACACGAGAAAACTTAATGGAAACAAATAATAAAATAAAAACATGAACATATTTAGCTATACTAAAGAAAACAAATATAATTATTAACAAACAGAATGAATCGAATATGAATTCAAATTAAATTTCAAATGCCCTCAGTGAAAAGTGGAAAAGCATTTCTCAGCAGTTACAGGAGATTCTTGCAATAAAGATAACATATTTATACTACCATAATGGTCTTAAATAAATAAGTTACAGAACATAATGGCTCCAGAGTAAAGCATAGAATTTATTTTTAAAAAAATCATATTTGTATGTTAGCTTTACTACAGTTATTAGCAGAGTTGATTCTACAAGGGTTGCTGATGTTATCTATCATTTCCCTAGTGCTAGTAATTTCATTGCCACTTAAGTTGCTTCCATATATTTATATGGGAGGTATTGTATTAAGCAAATTTCTCTGTATGTCTCCCTATAAAAGGCAAGCGTATTGCTTTCATTTTCTCATTTTGTATTCAATATGTGTGCAGCTAAAGGCAAATATTCCTTTAGCTGACAAAATGGAATGGTTTGTAAATACTGCAAATATTATAAAGTTCCTGTTAGGCAAGTAGATGAGAATGGTGGTAGTTTAGCAACAGTTAGGAAAGATACAACTCCTGTTCTTTCAAGTCAAGAATTTTTCAGGCAATCCGGTCAACTCTTTTACTTTCCTCGTAAGGCACATTCTGATCTAAAAGAAATGAGAGATCCAGTAAATATGATTGATTCCACCTCTGTTTGTGGTCTTCTGATCTTGATCCTGAAGCCAAGCTTAGTCAAGAAAACTTGCTCAGAAAATTTTACATGTCCCCTTTGGAGTGGATGTTGAAGTGATATCTGAATTCTTTGACATAAATTGTTAGCTTTCATGATCCACAAACCTGAGGAACTGCCTCTCCTGGTATAGGCTTAGGTGCATAATTAGGTCAACCCCACAACTGTTCCTGACCATATATTCTTTGGGGGCAATATGACTGGATTGGCAAGGAACCTGGTGCTTTCTTTGTCTGAAGTAATGTTTATTTTATTTTACAAAATTAATATCCCACCTTCCTTGCTTTAAAAGGCAGCTAACGGATTAAAAATGAATGTATTCTAGAAACATTGAAACCACCACAAAAATTGATCATAAAATAATTAAAACTAGAGCTAAAATACCAACATAACAAAAAAATGAACTGAAAAAATTAAAAAGGAGGGCTCATTAAGGGAATTCCAAACATCCCCCCCCCCCTCAAACATCACCTTGAAGCTTTAGGATGCATAGTAGGTATGGCTTTCCAGTGTTCTGCTAGTGCTAGCAATTCATGCAGCTTATTATAGCCCAATATTCAAATATAAGAGATGTCAGCCAAGATAAGTGCCAAAGTAAGTAAATTCCAGTCAGAAATAAGCACATGCACAACATCATTTCATTAGCATATTTATTTTAACTCTGAAAAACTTGGTGTCACTCAAGCTAGAGTTTGTGTACAAGTGTATCTAAGCTAGGAAAAAGCCCTACTAAGGAAGAGTCAAGTTAGCTCCTAAAAAAGGAAATGCTTTTTCATTAATTGGATAAGACTCATCCAGTTGACCTTATGTACTCCATCTTACAGAAAATTTTTGAGATAGAAGAGACCCCACATTACAGTGAACATAGTTTGAATCTGGCACCCCTGGCAACAGTCTGTGATAAATTGAAAGCTCTCTCAATTCCCATGTGTGTGCTAAATGTAACACACATGGAGAAGGAGCTTGTCCCCATGCTGTTTTCCTGAAAGTTCTGTTAGGGAAAGCCACATGTGTACATATGGCTTTCCCTGGTGGGCCAGATAGTGTATCCTCAGGACCACTGCTAGTTAGAAAAATGTGTTGGGGGGAAACAAGTCCCTTCTCTATACATGCCATTTTTCTGATACAAATTAGGCACTGCACCAGAGGCTTAGCTACCAGGGGGCCAGGTGGTGCGTGTTGCACTGGGCGCCCTCCCCAATTCAGGTTCATTTGTGCTTTTTTGTATTTTTTTCAGTTTTCAGCCTGCAGGGGGTGCAGTTTTTAGGCTAGCAGCACCAAAATTTCAGTGATATTTTTGGAGACTCTCCTGATGATGCCACCAAGGTTTGATAAGGTTCTGTTCAGGGGGTCCAAAGTTATGGACTCCCAAAGGGGGTACCCCATCTCCCATTGTTTCCAATGGGAGCTAATAGGAAATGGGGGCTACACCTTTGAGGGTCCATAACTTTGGACCCCCTGAACAAAACTTCACCAAACCTGGGTGGTATCAGGAGAGTCTCCTAAAGATACTCTGAAATGTTGGTGCTGCTAGCTTAACAATTGCACCCCTGATAGCAGGCGCCCCCCAAATTTCCCCCGATTCTCCTATTAAATCCATCCCCTTCAGCATGTATTTAAAGGGAGAATCTGAGATCTCCAGTTTAAACATTGAAAGTGATGCTGTTCTAGGGTGGGGGATAATCCACCCCAAAACAGCGTCACTTTCAAGGTTGTTTTAACTGGGGACTCCAGATTCTCCCTTTAAGGTAGATTTAAAAGGAGAATATGGGCTCCCTAGTTTAAACACCATTGAAAGTGATGCTGTTTGGGGGTGAATTCCAGCATCACGATGGCCCCTCATGGGGGGGCCCCACGCAAAACTCAGATTTTTGCACTGGGTTCCATTTTCCCAAGCCACGCCTCTGCACTGCACACGGAGGAATTGAGGAGAACCTTCAATTCACATGTGATTTTTTCAAAGGGTACAAGGTGGGGATCCTAGCATAAATAGGCAGGTAGCTGTCATGGGAGTCATTCCCCCCTTTGGGTTTCAGACTGTCCCCTGGCTTTCTCCTCATCCCTTTCATGCTGCAGGGGTCAGATGGCATTTGCGTTCTCCTGCTCCTTCTAGCTCCTGGGCTGCCTTTGCCAGTTTTCCCCTGTCCTGTTCCTCCACCCCACTGAGGGATGGCATCCATCCAGTCTGTCAGGATCCCTGCCACGCCTCCACCATAATGGTGCTGATTCACTGCCATTCTAAGTATGTGGGCTGGCTTTTTGCTATGCCTTGCTGGAGCTGGCCACAGCACAGAAAACTGCTTGGGAGGTGGATCAGCTCCACCATTGCTGCACGATTCCCAGCTGCGGTGAAGCTGCTTCACACACCCCACCCTCATATTGAGCTGTGATTTTTTTTACTGACCCTTCCTTCAGCATGGTGTAGGGATTAAGAGCAGTGGTCTCTAATCTGGTGAGCCAGATTTGATTCCCAACTCCTCCACATGAGCGGTGGATTCCCATTTGCTGAACTAGGTTTGTTTCCCTACTTTTCCATATGAAGCCTCTGCTTGGTGAACTTGAGCTAGTCACAGTTTTCTCAAAACTCTCTCAGCCCCACTTACCTCACATCATGCCTGCTGGTGAAGGGGAGGTGATTGTAAGCCACATAAAGAAGCCAAAAATGGGGTATAAAAACTAACAATAATTCTTCCTCCTCTGCATTTGTTTGTGTGTTCTGATTTGTTTTACATTTGTTTTTATGTATTTATGTGCGTTTTTAATCTTGTTTTAATGTTTTTATTGCTAGATACCTTGGGGATCCTAAGTTGAATGGAAAGGAAGCTTTAAAATGGTTTAAAATTAATAAATGGAAACTTCATATAGTTGTACTTATTATTCATTTAGATATTGACACCCCACTTCTCTGTGCAAAGGGGACCTAAAGCAATTTGCAATGTCTTTCCTTCTCCATTTTATTCTTATAACAAAAATCCTGTGAGGTAAATTTGTCTAAGTAAGTATGGCTAGCCAATAGTATAGTGAATTTCAAAACTCAGCCTCTCAGATCCTAGTCTGACACTGTAACAACTGCACCATGCTATCCCAGGTATGCGAATGTTTTGAATTTCAATTACTGGGAGCAATATCAAAAGAGAAGTTTCAGCCTACATTCTCCTTTTTGGAGGCTTGCCAGGGACATCTGGTTGATATGAAACAGGACTAGATAGAAAATGGGTCTGGATGGATTGTTGGTCTGGCCCATCTTTTATGAAAAACAGTTAAATTTCTTTCATAAATTCCCAGCTTGTCTTAGTAACTCAACAACATAGTTATTGACATAGATACATTTTCTGTGATATAAAAATGGAAGCTTTTCTTAGATCAATCATATTTGCTTAGGTTAGGTTCATTCTTCATCTTCTGTTGTTACTTCTAGCATATGTAAGTTTCTAAGAAATGAGGAGTTTCCAGCTAACACCAACTTTTCTTGGAGACCTCTCCAACCATTCTCAGGCCATTCAGTTTCAACAACATCTGCATGGAAGAGGCCAATATAAATTGTTACTATAATGCCGTAATACTTGGGCTCAGGATCTTCATTGTCTTTCATCTTTCTTTCCCCTCTTGACTTGATCCTACCATTTGTCATGCTTCTCAGATTCCATCAAGAGTAATATTTTCGATGGGACAACATTGTTTCTGCAATTGTTGGTCAATGAGACTTCATTTTCCATTGTGTCTTAATACACATCTTTTAACTATTCAGAGCAATCCATAATTGAAGGATGGGGGGTATTGTTAATTAAAGAAGATTCAACAAGAAAACACAATAATTAATGCAATACTTGGATGGACAAGGATGGACAAGAAATACTGCTGACTAAGTACTGGTCATGAAGAATAAAAGTGTGAGCAATAGCTAGCCAATCAGATCTATAGATCTAGAGCTCAGTGAAAGATGTAGGAGGAAGAAGGTAAATTGAGTTCCCATCTGTAATAATACCTATAAGAACAAGGAAGTAGAAATCATAGATGTAATGTGGGAAGGGGAACTAAAGCTGCTATGTACCATTCTAAGGCATCAGAACACCTAAGGACAATCCTGTTGACCAGAATGTATACCTTATTGAACAAAAATTATCATGGAAATCATGAGTTTATCAGTAGATATTGATATAGCAGTATTTCACTGTCACTTAAATGATGCCCCATCTGGTATAAACTTGACCTTGTCTGCTTTGTGAAAGGTATCAGTTTGCAAACAACAATCAGAAAATACACACATAAACAGGTACACAACTATTTCCATGTCAGTGGAAAGAAAAAGCCTGTCTGGAAAATGTCAGGTGATGGCAAAATGAACTGATCAGGTGATAAGTCAGATGGCCTGTTAACCAGAGAAAAGGTTGCTGGATAATTTCCCAAGACTCATCTAATCACATGATGGCATTGATATTGACAAGGATCACTTCAGTATGTTTTGGACATCTGTTTGGAAAATGCCAAGCAAGTAGATTTCCAAACAGTAAAAGATTCTGTCAGTAACCGAAAGTTAATTTTAGTAGAATGCTTGCAGAGCCTGCCTGGGGGATGGATTATCTACATTAAGTTTGATATTTGTTCAGTGCCTGAAAGCTAAATTGCTTAAATGCAGATTGCAATCACATAAAACTCAGCTATATAGTTGAATGCACCTCAGGTATCTTTTCAATCTGATAGCTTCTGGAATACATTTTAAGTAATGTCATTCCTACCTACTGCTACATTTCATCCAAAATTTTGATGGTCAATGTTTTATCTTTAGATTGACCTAGATGAGCAGATGAAGAGATCTGACAGGCAACTCAAGCCCTGTTCACAAGTTATAGTGAATGCTTCCACAGTCCATGTACAGTATATACTTTGTTGTTTTTTGAATGTGCACTGAGTAATTCTCATGTTATAGTTAGCATATCTACAGCTGAAAAGTTGATGCAAGTTCCAGGTACTGGTTCCTGGCTTTATTTGTAAAGTGAATATTATTTAGATCTGTCTTGCAAACAGATGCAGGCAAGATGTATTCCACATGAACAGAGCTTGTTCATTACTGTTCATTATCTGTATGTTAACATCACATTATTAACAGTCTTGAGATCAAAGCCAAAATTTATTGAGTTTCAGCAACTATGAATGTCAAGCTATGAATGGAAACCAAATAATGAGATGAAAAATGTCATAGTTACAATATAGATCAGAAGTTGCAGTGGTGGTGGCAGCTGCAGCCCTGGCACCTCCATCATTCCATCAGCTTCCAGTGAGAGTACCATATTCACCTCCTTTTCACCAATGTCCACTGGTGAGAGCTGAACTTCTCTCTGGCACCCAACCAAATAACTTGCTGCTCATAGTCATATGGGTCCTGTTCATCCTGACTGGTGATAGAGAATCACAAAGAGTCATGGACGTAGGTATAGATTTTTAATGGGGGGTTGGGGCGGGGCCATGCCCCCACCCACCCCAGGGTGGGTGGCCACACCTCCCCAAGCCTCACCCCAGCCTCAGTGCTTATAAAAGCAGCTCCCCGAAGCCAGAACTGGCAGACTCCCCTCCCCGTCCCCCCACCGGCTGCGCTCCCAGCCAGCGGCCCCTTCTGCCCTCCCCTCCGGGCAGAGGCATAGCTAGGGAAAAGGGAGCCTGGTGCAAAATCTAAGTTTTGCGGGGGGGGGCCCAATGGGAAGCCACTGTGATGCTGATACCCACCCCCAAACAGCATCACTTTCAATAGTATTTAAATTAGGGAGCCGAGATTCTCCTTTTAAATCCACCTTGAAGGGAGAATCTGGGGTTCACAGTTAAAAAAAATTAAAGTGATGCTGTTTTGGGCTGGATTATCCCCCACCCTTAAACAGCATCACTTTCAATGTTTAAACTGGGGACCTCACATTCTCCCTTTCCATCCATACCGAAGGGGGTGGATTTAAAAGGAGAATCTGGGAACATTTGGGGGGGTGCCTACTGTCAGGGGTGCAATTGTTAAGCTAGCAGCACCAAAATTTTAGGGTGAAGTCTGGTTCATGGGGGCCAAAGTTATGGACCCTCAAATGTGTAGCCCCCATTTCCTATTAGCTCCCATTGGAAACAATTGGGGGATGGGGCACCCCTTTGGGAATCCATAACTTTGGACCCCTTGAACCAAACCTCACCAAACCTGGGTGGTATCATCAGCAGAATCCCCCAACAAATTCCTAAAATTTTTGGTGCTGCTAGCCTAAAAACTGCGTCCCCTGCAGGCCAAAAACCAAAAAAACACTTAAAATGTTCAAAAAACCCACAAATGGGGGGCGGAGCTTCGGACATGTAATTGGGGGGTTGACCCGAGAACCACCCCTTACCTACGTCCTTCCAAGAGTGATCATTCTCACATGTAAAATTGTGTTTCAGGGATTTTGTTTCCTTAAGTGGAGTTTGGAGCAAGAAGAAGAAGAAGGAAGTGGTGGGGCAACTGCAGGGAGAGGAAAAGGAAATTTTAACAAGTCATGAAATGAGGATAAAACTGCTCACCATCACAAAGATGGTGAGAGGTCTGGAGATCAAATCCTTTGAAGAAGGGTGAAAGGAACTGGGTATGTTTAGCCTGAAAATGAGGCAACTGTAAGGTGATCATACAGATTGTATTTGCATTCACAATATCCATGTTCTTTCTACTTAAGTCAATGTATTTTAGGACAACATAAATGATTTATAGGAACTTTCTACATACAAGGATGATCTCAGTAATCACTTCAACATTTCTCTCTCACACACACTTTAGATATAGGTAGGGATAGATATAAAATAACCCATTAAATGATGATTTTTCTTTCTCATATGTGTACAAGAGAGTAAGTGTACCATTTTCCACATATCTGGATTAATGGGCATTCCACTGCTTCTACTGAATACTGCACAACATATTGAAAAGAGGATGAATGATCTCACCCGTGTAATTGCAGAATACTAAAAAGGTCAAGGGAGCATGTCAGACCTCTATTAGCTCCAAATTGTCTTGCACTTGAGTTCTGATAACCCCATCTTGTCATGAAGACTGGTCCAAGTACCCAAAATTGTGATGTTCTCATCTTGTCCAATACAAATGACCAGATTCTCCATAAGGAGAGGCAATACATTTGGCTCCACTGAAGATGGTTGCTTTCAAGATTTTGAATTTATTTCCCTCTTTAGAAGTTACCAAAGTACATTTGAGGCCTCTGCTGAGCATTTTCTTTAAAATAGCATCACTTCATTGTGATATTGATTGTGCTGTTTAAGAAGGAGCTTTAAAAAAATTGATTTGGAGTGTCACTGTACTGAATCACATCTGGTGTGGCTCTTCATTCTTGCCCAGATTAAAGTGCTGACACTGGAAAAAATGCAAGATTCAACAGCAGAAGTATAAAAGTTGCTGATGGGTCCAGCAAAATACAGATAGTTTGGTAATTCTCTTCCATTTATGTGTTCCTCCATTGTTCCACAAAGCTCAACAGGCAAGAATAAAAATTGAAAATGCAGGTAGAAGACAAACAATTACTATACCTAACTAAATATAAACATAAGGAAAAAAATTAATCTTAGCAGGCAAGACATTAGAAAATTCTCTCTTTTTTAAAGACATATTTGTTTTTGCTTTTTGACAGTGGTACAGTCCTTGAATTTAAGAATCAGTTGTCTAAAATGTATTTCATTATTTAGGTACTTAAAGCTCACTTTAGATACTTATACCCCACTTCAGTTGTCCCTCTCTCAGTTCAAACTGTGGAACTGGCTTTGAATGGTTTCTCTACCTCTGGTCATTAGCCAAATTATCACTTTCCGAAACCAGGATATTCATTGTCTGTCATCTGTCAGCTGTCTGTCAGCTGACATTGTCTGTCAGCTGATATCAGAGTATGAAACTAAGATGGTACAGAGGGAGGATTCTGAGTAGTTAAGCAGTCAAGAGAATTCACTACTATCAGGGCTGGCCCAATGATTTCGGTGAGAGTTGTGCCTTCCAGGCTGCTATTTGTTGTGGGAGACAACTTGCTGCATGACAGGGGGCTAATTGATACCCCTTCACAGTTGGTGCCCTACAGTTGTCTAGCAGATGCTGAACCCTGATAACAATTATATTTCATATTTCCTCCTGGCAATCAGGATGCTGAAGATATATGACTATACAATTTTGGTTTCTTTATAATTTTTTGAGGTATATTAGATTGAAAATGACTGGTTCAAGGTAATCCAAAGCACATCACCATGCATTATTTTTCTTGGAAGTAACCTATATTGAGTTCAGTGGGCTTAGTCTTAAGCAAGTGCGCTTAAGATTACAATCTCACTGAACTTCAGGGCCCAATAATTTAGGTCTCACTAGTTCAAATCTGACATCTTAACAAGTTCATGCCACATTGTCCAGGATGTGTGAGGCAATGTGCTGGAACTTTAAGTGACTAGAATAACTGTTTTTGAATTAAGGTCTGACTAAATTTTCCTACATCAGTAGACCTGCAGAAAGAAGAAAAGGGAAAAAATAACTATGTTGCCATTTCCCTCTCATTTCTGTGACTGTGGGAGATAACCCAGCAATGTCTATTCAGAAATAGAACCCATTTTGCTTGATGGGGTTTACTCCCAGGAAATTGTTCTTAGGATTACAGGCTATGTAAGACAAACTGAAGTGTTTTTTTTAAAATGAATAATGAAAATGAGCTATGTTCCTTTTTAGATATCTGAGAGTTAATTGAATCTCTTCACATTTCTAGTTCCTCCAAATGTACAACCAGACCAAATTACTGTTTTCAGTTCCTTGTACAACAAAAGACAATGTAATGATTTGCTTATTGTACAAATTGCAAGTAGCTTAAAGGTAAAAAAATTAATGTAATTATTGACCAAGCAATTATCCTTCCATGTACTAAACTAAAGCTCACTGAAAAGGAGTTCCATATAGTGGCTTCTTGTGCTGGGAAATAGATGCAGCTGGAAGCCTTAATAGATTAATGAACCCTGAGCAACACAAGGCGATTGTTTAAAAGCAAACAAACCTGAAACTAAAGACAGGAACAATGGGCATGGAATGGAGAGAAACTGAACGTGTAGACAAAATCCCAGAGTTAAGTGGGCATGCGGTGGGCAGCAATTTTCGAAATACTTTGAAGATAAAGGAAACTGAGATTTGAGAAGAGTTGATTAAAAGCTATTCAGAGCAAATGCTAATTTTTACTGGCTGCACAGAGTAAGAATCTGTGGAGCAAATTGAAATTCTAAATGCTAGGGAATACTAAAAGCCTCAGTGCTGCAGATTCAATTAAGTAGCTTAGAAACAGAATGTACATCTCCTGTTTGAGTTCATTTAATCCCCAGCTCCATAGATGTGTGATTTAACAAACATTTTTGCTAATGCACATTCAGAGGAAAAGTTCTTAGGAGGATGTCTAGAAGCCTGATGAATGATATTTAAAATCAGGTCTCGGTAGGAGGCCTGCAAAATGATACGTTGATAAAATTCCAGCATAATTCTCAGGTTGCTGATTTGCATTATGATTTCCAGCCATATTTTATGTGGAGGTATATTAAGCACCCATGTAAAATATAGCTTCCATTGCTGTCCTCTTTAAGCAATGAAACTTCACCTGGCATATTGCAACTTGACATATACAAAACTAATGAAGATTTTGCAAGGTTGAACTATTAGATGGTGATTCAAGCTTTTAACAGATATGTTTGTAACAGCAAAGCTAAATGTGTGGAATTTAAATCTAAAAGTGTATGGTTTGGTGAAGAATAGCTGTTATTGCTTTTGCATACTAATGGCTTAGCAGATATCCAGGATCACTGAAGGAAACAAATGTTCTGTCTCACTGCACCGTAGATGAGTGCATTGGCTAAGATTAAAGCATGGATGAACTGCGTGGAAGACCTAGTAGTAGTACCCAGTTTACATGGGGGGAGGGATAAAATTTATAGTGATTTAGCTACTGCCTTCTAATGAGAAGTTGTGCTTGCTTTATTTTATATGAATTAGCACATCTTCCATGAGACAGAAAGGTTATTAACCCTTCTCTGTATACTTAGTTCTTCTGCGAAAGCATGAACAAAAATTCCACTAAAGCTAATTATGTGAGAATCAATCATCAATTAAAAGCAAAGACAATGGCTTCCAGGTGAGAATTCTCTGCAGTGGATTAGACTAATATTTAACTATTATTTTTAGAAAGTACTTTAAAAAATCACACACAATATCATTTGTTTAGCATCCACCTCACATCGCCAGAAACAAAACATTATGCTTCTCTGTCACTCTAGTCTCACAATGATCCTTTGGGGTGGGTTAAGCTGAGAGTGTGTGGTTGGCCCAAGGTCACCTACTAAACTTTACGGCTGTATTGGAATTTGAAATCAAGTTTCTTCTGTCATAGTCTAACAGTATAACATCTATATCATACTAACTCTGTGTGCTGCTTCATATATGACAAGCTGATGGAGTTGTATATGTATAAAAATAGTGTGCACATGCTGAGTAACGCTGCTAAATCAGATCTTCTCTGCAAGTATACACACATTACAGAATGTATATGGGCAGTCATCTTATTTTAGGTTCTGTGCACTGCTAACCCCAATACTCCTATATGGAAATAATTTGTGTTTTGTTATTTTGGCCTATTATGCATGGAACTCTTACCTTGTGACTCTTGGTTGCACAGTGAGGTTGTAGTGTGGTCTCTTTGCATTCTCTGTTTACACACAAGGAGCCATTCTCTGCCTGCCCCACAGCTAGCTTGCTTGTCTCAATGGGCCTCTGCAGCTTTTCCTGGTTCTCTTAACTCTGCCCATCAACTCCTCTCAAAGGCACAGATCTCATCACACTTGAAATTGCAAGATAAAGGGTTTTGTCAAAGCCATTTAAATTGCATTTATATCAATATACCTATGAAAGGTATACCTATCAATATTCCTACAATCAATATTGTAGCTCCTTTCCCAACATAACCCCCCCCCCAAAAAAAAGAAAGTCAAAGCAAGTTTATGGACCGCATGCTGTTGAAGAAGGGAACCATGTGTTCCCTTCCCTTCCCCTCTCTTTTCTGCCACTGCTGCAGCCAGAAAAATTATTTTAAAATACAGGCTTGTTTGAAATAAAGTTTAAAAAAAACCTCCAGATCATCAGGGAGGGGGGGGGGGAGAAGAACAGGGAAGGTGGGGTGAAGACAAAAAGAGAACCTGTTCGTACTGTTTCAATACGAGTATTTAGAGAAGGAATCAGCAGTGTGGAACAAGGGCTGAGAGGGAAGGTGTGGATTGCAGTTCAAGGGAATGGAAAGGGTGAAGCTAGGTAGGCTGGCCATTGGCAGAAGGAACATGTCCAAGGCAAAGCCATTCTCACTGGCAAATCTGCCCACTCTGGTAGCTAAGCAAATTAAAAGTCATACTAGAAGTGAAAGGAAATGTGTCCATGTAAGAAATTTTGCTGCCAGGGACATTCACCCCCATTGTGCATCAGACACCTTGTGCAGTCTTTGACTCATGTGAAGTAGCTCTACCCTGCCATATACAAAGGGTTAAAAAGGTTAAAAAGGGTTAAAAATATCACTTATTTGTTAAGTGATATTTTGTTAAGTGATATTTTTGATTTGTTAAGTGATATTTTTGATGTTGTGGTATACCATAATCAAGTTGTTCCGGAACACCTGTTTGTTACCAAAAATGGTGGGAGTCTATCCCTTTAGCGTGGGGAATTAGTGAGAGCAGACACTTGACTTAGGAAAAGTCTGAGAAAGGGCAAGCTCTTGGTTCCCTATGTTTGCAGAAATCATCTTTTTGTAAGAAATTCCACAGGAGAGTGAATAACATTTAACAATTTCATTAAGGGATACAATCATAGGCCCCTTCCGCACACGCAAAATAATGCGTTTTCAAACCACTTTCACAACTGTTTGCAAGTGGATTTTGCTATTCCGCACAGCTTCAAAGAGCACTGAAAGCAGTTTGAAAGTGCATTATTCTGAATGTGCGGAATGAGCCATAGAGTTGGAAGAAACCACAAGAGGCATCGTCCAACCCCCTGTTATTCAGGAACACACAATCAAAGCACTCCCAACATATGTTCATCCAGCCTCTGTTTAAAAACCTCCAAAGAAGGAGACTCTACCACTGTCCGAGGCAGTGGAGAGTGTCCACTGTCGAACAGCCCTGACAGTCAGAAAATTCTTCCTAAACAATAATGGGGGTACATAAGCATTCAATAATCAAAACAGCAGCACACACAGAGAGAGAGACCTAAGAAATAAGCAGTGTTGAGTGGATAGATCTGGAATAGATGAAGAAATTGGGGAATAAGGATTATAGTCACCTGATCTTAGAGTGGAATAGTCCTATGAACAGTCCTGACCAGTCCGTGTTATGCAGAGTGGCCCTTAATCTTCCAGGACAAAGAAGAGTCCTGCCCTTCCAGGGAAAGACAAGAGACATCAACCTTAATGGTTGGGTTGTTAATCTAATGGGTTGAGGCATTAGTTTGATGGTCGAAGCTCAGGAGTGCCTGAAAGGAGGAAGGTAGCTGATGAATCACAGCTATAGAACAGTGACAATGGAAATGAGGCAGTAATTAAAGAGGTTAGTCAGAGGAAAAAGCATTAGGTTAATACAACACATGGCAAGAAGACTTGGGGCAAACACATTAACAAGTCATTTGTCTTTGCAGAGGTGTATGGTTCACAGCTGGAGATGGGAACACTCTCCAGGGAAGGGTCATTGTATTCTCTTAATCCCTTCAGGCAGGGTGTTCTGCATGGCTGGTGTGGGCAAAGGCAAATCCAGACAAGTTCTACATACTTTGTCTTTGTGGATATACTGAGCCAATGCAGAGAATGGACTCCCCATTTTGACACTGCATTGCTAGGCACCCCAAAGATTGGCAGAATGGCAGGTTGGCAGAAACATCACTGCCTTACAGCAAAGCCGCCATCCACTATGGTTCAGTTTGGTAACATGTTTCAGGTTGTGCCTCTTTTTCTTTTGGTTTTTTTAGCAATTATATATGGCTTCTACTTATTTTGAAAATAAGTAATGTAAACAGAGGAAAAAACGATAGAAAAAGTTAATGCAAGAAAGTACAATGCCATAGCATTTTGTAACTGAAGAAGTTCTTCAATGAAATACCACTTTGGATTACAAAGTAAAAGAAAATGCTCACATTTGTCACTTTAGCTCAAACCAGAGTGTTTCAAATAGACTGTTTTGTGCTGTTACATCTAACAAGTACAAAACAATTTGACCCAAGTCAATATTAAACAAGAAGAAAAATTCTGTCATTTCTGTTATCCTTTTTAGTCTCACTTGTTTCATCCTTTTTGTTATCTTTTTTCATCTCTCCAATGTCTTTTATTTTTGTGTGATGTTGTCATTATAGTTCCTTGCTGGACATGTTCCCTCATGGGTTCATACCAAGTGTCTCACTGTGATCCGTCCATAGTAGTATCACTCCAAATATTGACTGGCAATGTCTTTGTTAAGTTAATAGTTGCAAATGGCTGCTATTAATTGTCAGAGGTTTGTGTTAAAAACATGGGATCCCTGTCAGCGGAAGGGATCAAGAAGGTTCACATGCAGGTGTGTAACACTGAAGAATATTTGCAACTGTTGATTAGAAACTTAATCAGGTTGCATTGATCAATTAAAAACCTTCAGTGTCTAAACAGAAATTCTGATTCTGGGTATAGTCAGAAGAACCTAGCATGGAAAAGAGAATGGATCATTTTAAGCCCCATTGATTTCCAAAGGAGTGATTGCTAGTCTGGTCATCTCTCTGAAAAATAGAAAAGAATTTTCACACCATACATAAAAGGAACACATTTTAATAATAATAGAAAAAAGTATTTTTAAAAATAAATGCAAAACAATCACTGTACTGGCATAGTAGAATACTAATAATAATCTGAATTCAGTTTTTGGGGAAAAATCTTCTGGAGGGATGAAGCAGGACTCCCTGGACATTAAAAATTCCCCCACAGACCCCATAATTATAAATTCAAACATCCTACTTTAATATGTAATTTGAAGTTAATGACACTATAGTGATGTGAATTACATTGAAAGTCCACTTCTATAGATCTGAGTCATTCAGAGGGCACAGACCTCTCCCGACATGCTTTATTTATAAGTCTCAGTCACTGCAACGTAATTTGAAGTTCTTTGTTTATGAGGAACTGGAAGAAACAAGTAAAGGAGACCATTAAGAATAGAAAATGGTAGTTTATAATATGAAATGTCTTGCACTGTATATGTATTATTGCATATCCAAGCTTTCAATTTCTTAGGATTGAAATCTTAGGGGGAAAGACAGCAAGTGTGTAATTATGACCGAATTCACAATTTAGGACCTTTAGAGCTTCTCAATAAACTTGCTTGAGGCAAAATAACAGTAATAACCAAAGAAAATGGAAAAACTGGAACTCATCACTGTTACAGCCCCTTAGATGAAATTGTGGATGCAGGAGTAGCCATTTGCAATATGAAATGACAAGCTGCTATATTACAGCTATTTTTAAAGGTAACATCTCTAGTCAAGAGAGGCTATGATCAGGCCATATCTAAAGTAAATGTTGAATATAAACAACCTTCCTTGAGTTGATTTTTTGTCCTTATTGAAAATAGCCTTGTGGGTAAAACTAAGACTGACCTGTGCTGGTAGCTTCCTACCACACACATAAACACGTGTGTGTGCACGCGCACACAATAAGTGTGATTATATCTTCTTTCTCGGTATGGTTTGAAATTTTTTTCTTACTGATTCTAGGTTTCACCATTTTTTTGCTACTGCCCAAAAATTTAGCTAATCAGCAATGACATGTACAGTAACTGAACACCCCCCCCCCTTTTCCCTAGTATATTTGGACAGAAAAATAAATTGCAAAGGCAATGATAAAAGACTGGTTTTATTCCTTCAATCCACTCCTGTCAGAAAGCTTCTTTAGTATATATCCTAATGAGGACTTTTCTGCAAGGGTTTTTTTTATAGGTTTCATTCATACAACTTCACTTTATCAACAGATTTTCACATTCATTTTTATGCCTTTAGTTTTCATTTCATTGATATAGAGGAGGGCCAGCAAACAAAAGTAAAAGGAGGGAGAGTGCCCAGTTTGTCCCTCATAGAGTAAGTTGACAGATGAAAATTGGTGGTTGGGAGACCAGCAAGATGGAATAACAGATAACAGATGGCCTCAACCAAAAGTCTTGTAGAACATTTCTGTCCTAGAGGCCCTGTGGAACAAATTCTGTATCGAGGCTCTAGTTTCTAAAAGGCCCAGTCTGGTTTCCAAACAAGTGGCAGTTTGGAAAACCTCCTATATAACTATAAAAATAACTTGTACCTTCTATACAAATTAATTCACTGACCCAAATAGGATTATTATACAATAGCTGAGTTACTGATTTATGGCCACAACCAAAGGAAGTGGTGAATCTGCTTGAGGAAGCAGCACACAGTCACGCCAGCAGATTTGCCCTCCCTGGGGCAGTTGCCTTGGTGGAAGGGTGATTCCACTGGTGTGTTGTCTCTGCATCCTTTCCTGGTTCTGGGACGCTGCGCTGGATGCCACACCAGTGTCCTAGGGCCCCTGCCAGTATAGCAGGGGTGTGGCCAGGAGAGGAGCAGACATTAGTTGGCTGTCTCTCAGCCTTTGTTGTCATTACACCAACAGCCTGGACCTCAAACTTATGCTGCCAAAAAGGTGGCATAAGTCCATCCAGACCAATGGGGACTTTTCAGTGGGGGGGAGGCTTTTTTTACTGTTCAAGTCTGCCTATGCCACCAGGAAGCTTCCATGGGAGTGGCAGAGTGGCGCCACATCAGCTCCATGGCCCACTGCTGCCAAGTTTGGATGGGGCTGTTAGATTTACATACACAAATAGCCACAGGGATATTTTTACCACCATCAAATAAACTTACCACAGCACTTACTGAAGTTGTTTTTTATTTTGTTTTACAGAACAGCCTTGAAGGTTTCACGAGGCCAGTAATTACAGTGGTGGGATCCAAAAAGTTTAGTAACAGGTTCCCATGGTGGTGGGATTCAAACAGTGGCGTAGCGCCAATGAAGCTGGGCGGGGCATGACGGGGGCATGGCAGGGCATTCCGAGGGCAGGGCATTGCTGGACGGGGCTGTGGCAAAGACGTGGCTGCTGCACCGGTCCTTGGGTGGGAAACGAATGCATGCAGGCGCAGGCTGCCATGCACCTCCTGCTAGACTGCTTCAAATTCTGCACGCTACTGCTGAGGAGTGGAGGAGGGGCGTAACTAAGACAAAAATCACGTGGCAAAATCACCAATTAGTAACCCCCTCTCGGCACACACAAATAATTAGTAACCTACTCTCGGGAACCTGTGAGAACCTGCTGGATCCCACCTCTGAGTAATTATCTAGATTCTGGTTAGCTGTTGCTGTTATTGTGTTAAAAAAGAAAAAATAATTACTGAGTTCCTATGTACCTGTATTGTACAAAATTGCTTTGAAATAATTTTTCAACACTGCTATGATGCTATAAAATTCCTTGTGATTTTTTAGTCTTCAGCCTGGTGGGTACAAATTTTCTGTTATCATCATTGTGGGTGTACCTTCCCCTTAATCTTTAGTATGGAGGTGTTATGCATTCTATGGCATTACCCTTCACTCTCCAAGAAAAACATTTCCAGGCTTTAGAAAATATATATATTTTCCCCGTCGTGCCCCGCCTAGCTTCATTGGCGCTACGCCACTGTTTGAATCCCACCACCATGGGAACCTGTTACTATATATATATAGTAACATGTTACTATATATATGTTACTATATATATATATATATATGTATATGTATGTATGTATGTGTGTGTGTGTGTGTGTGTGTGTGTGTGTGTGTGTGTGTGTGTGTATATATATATATATATATATATATATATTGATTTTTCAGAATTAATAGACAGCAAATTAGTGTTGCAAAAGGTCACAAAAGCAGACAATTATCACTTGAGGCCTAGTTTGGTTAAAGAAAATACCACATCAACATCAGCATAAAGAAGTAATGGACTATGAGAGGGACCAAATTTTGGAAAATGACCATCGACTAGTCTCAGGTGCCATATCATTCATAAATAAATTTAGAAGATAGAGAACCAGGATACACCCTATTTAAGCCCCTAATTAGTGGTGATCTCACTGGTTAATTCATCCTGCAAGCTATAATGTACTTCACAACCTGTTGTTGAAGGCTTTCCTGGCTGGATTCAACTGGTTGTGGTGGGTTTTCCAGGCTGTGTGGCCGTGGTCTGGTAGATCCTGTTCCTAACTAGACACAGTGTAACAAAGACTTTTCTCTCTGATACACCTCTGAAGATGCCAGCCACAGATGCAGGCAAAACGTTAGGAACAAGATCTACCAGACCATGGCCACACAACCTGGAAAACCCACCACAACCAGTACTTCACAACCAATTGAAGAGTATAATTTACAAATTTCTTATCCATTGAGGTCTTATTTAATTTTCCCAAAGGAGGTTATTGGGGATAGAATCAAAAGCATTCTTTAGATTTTAAAAAAGTTGAAAACAGTTTCTTCCTGCCTGAATCACTGTATTTCTCTGCCAAATAGGCAAGGATGACACACTAATCCAGTGTAGATCTGTGTAAGAAGAACCCAATCTGACCTAAGCCCAGATTTTTGAAGGGCATTCATCCAAGAGGAAAAGTTATCCAATAAATGCCTCACATAAAGCTTACCCACACTGACAGGAGGCTTATTGGTCAACAATTCCTGATGTTTCAGCACTTCCTAGGAATAATTATAGCCCTGGTCCAGATGTCAGACATACTGACATCTGCAAAAAGAGGGTGGCTAGGATGCAAACTTTAATTGGTCCCAAACTTTAATTGGCCCCAGCACATAATTTCATTTTAGATCAGAGGGGGCTGTTCTTGAAGGTCTAAAGGGATAAAATCTGAGAGCTCAAGAATAGAAACATAACTTGTAGATTCTGAAAGGACTTCTGACACTGTCCCCTAAGTGGTGGTGTACCAGCAGATAATGGCACCCGGGGCAAGTGCTGGAATTGTTCCCCCACCAAACTTACGCCCGCCCCAAAAATTGCACCTCTACATCTCCAAAGCAGTGGCAGACGGGGGTGGCAGGAAGGGACTCTGGAGGGTGAGCAAGTGGCTATCGGGTGGCAAGCAGGCAAGCAAGCAGCAGCAAGCAGATGGGCAACAGGAAAGGGGTTCTGGAGGGTGACAGGCAGCAGGTGAGTGGGTGGCAGTGACAGACAGCCAAATGCACCCCCAACATGACCCAGGAAAGTGGTGCCTGGGTGTCCAGCCCCCTCATGCTGTCCTAGGTACACGCAACACTCCAACACTACAGGAGGGAGGGCTGAGGGCACAGCTGATAGCTGCTGATAGCCAAGGCACACACACACACCCATTCACATGCTCACACAATCTGTTCAGGCAAATCCTGTCAGGCAACATACACTGCTACCTTTTGAGGGAAAATTTATCTCTGAGAGGCTTCTTAACAGTGAAACAAACAAGAATTTATTTACATGATTTCTTAGTTTGATATTACAGAGAGTTTTTACGCTTTCCTTTTTCTTGAGCAGAGAATACTTAGATATTACATTCAAAAGGTTGTTTCAGTTCCAAAATATACTTTCATGCACTCGGTTAAGTCCTTCAGGGTAAATCTTTCCTACATGGTCCTGAACAAGATTCTAAACCACCCACCCTTTACTCCTCAGGGTTTCACACTCGGCTGGGACAGAGCAAGCTCTGGGGTTTCTCTAAACCCTCACTCGACTCTGCCAATTATACAAAACCCACCCTCAGGAACTCTCCGGTCCCATGTTTAGGTGTGGTCCAAGACTACAATCAAGCCTCTTGATTCTAGACTGAATCTGTCTCTCTCAGACGAGCACACACCCTTTCTATGCTTCTGGGTAACTGCAACTCAGCTGGCCAATCAGGTGGAGCTCTGGTTAGCTAATTGTGCTCCTGTTCTGTCTGAACTGCACCTTTTAAATTTACCTTTTATACAGTAATCTGTCACAGTACACCACTGCCCCTGAGCAGAGCAGATTGGTTTTGTTCTGTGTAAGAAATCAAATATATCATGAGATTTTGTTGTTGTTGTTTTGGTTCTAGGGGTTGGGAGATCAGAAGAGAGCTTTTGGAACCAGTTTTTCATCAGTCTTTAACTGTGCTAAGGAAGAAACAGTACATAGTAAAGGAGGTGGTTTTCTCCTGACACATAGTTTATCTATTCATTTGGAGTATGGCTACAAGTAAACGGAGAGCAGTATTAGTGCTGTCTTTCCTTTACCAGGTCCAACCAGGATGATACATCCGTGAACAGAAGTGCACTTCAGATGTGACCAAGTATATGCAAGGTTGTGCTTATCTTTCCATTACGTTCTCTCTTACAGCAAAGATATGATGTCTTTGTATAACCTGTGATATGTTAGAAATTCTCCACAAGCATGAGCTTTAATATTGACACCAAGTCTGTCTTAACGGTGTTGAGTAAAACCCCTTGTCTTTATACAAAGTCTTCTAGTGCGTTTGATTGTCTATAGTCTATGGGTGATATTCTACAGTACGGTCTTGTAGGTTGCTGTGCAAGCAGCAAGAATATGAGATTCTAGTGTGTGCAACAGGGGTACAGTCCTGCCTTCAAGGAGGGAAACTACAGAGGGAACCTTTTTGATCCGTTCCATCCTACTGGTCTTTGAATGTGACAGTTGTGACACTTTCTCTGCCCAATCTAGCAGTAGAAATTGTTACGACAAAGCAAAAGTGGAAATGTAAAGAAGAAAGAATTCTTTTAAGGAAGTCAATGACACAACTGCATGCAGAGTTATCTATATGTCCTTTAGTAAAAGAAGTGCAGACAGATTGCTTTTTAAAACAAATTATAAGTATGATCACCAGTGACATAGCTGTGTACCTTTCAACAAGAGTTTGACCTGGCCATTTATCTTCAAAATAAATTGCTTTAGTTTGTCCCTAGTTCTGAAAAAAATAATCTCAGCCATACCTCTAGGCACACAGAAGGATCTTTTTCATCCAAAAAAATTCTGTTGGTTTAGAAGTCTTATTTTTCATATCTAAAAAAGTATGCACATTTCCCATCATCCATATTAATCACTTACACATGTCAAACAGGCAATTAGGTCTTCAATGTGGCTCAAAACTATTTTTTAAAAAAACTTATAAACGAAATATCTGTATATTCTAAATATACAGAGGAATAACCTCAGTAAATGCCATCTCAATATCAATCTAGTATAAAGTCCTTTCACAAAAGAAAAAAATCTTAACAGTGGTTAAGAGCAGATGGATTCTAATTTGGTGAACTGGATTTCTTTCCCTGCTCCTACACTGGGTGACCTTGGGCTAGTCACATTTCTCTCCTAATTCTCTCAGTCCCACCTACCTCACAAGGTGTTTTTTGTGGGGTGAGGACAGGAAGGATTTTGTGAGCTGTTTTTAGACCCCTTACAGGAGGGTTTAATCCAAACTCCTCTCCCATATTAGCTTTGATTCTGACCCAGAACACTTCTGCCTTGGCTAGATAATGTCAATGTATTACTCCAGTTCTTCTGGACATTGCTTAAGTTCTTCAGTTGCCTTCCTGGATTTAGATGGATTGGAGAGAGAAAGCTCTATGTGTGTTATTAGTATCCAAATAACCCTCAAATTTCTGAATGAACTTGCAAGGTGACTTCATGTAGGGGACTAGATCAGCCATTGCTGTACTCCGCAGTCCAATGCTGAGCAGAAATCTTCCGGATCCACTTTCTGACACCTCCTTTCAAGAACGAACTGAAACAACAAATCATTGACCTTTCAGGACCTATCCCCACCAAAAAGGTCACTATGCTTTCAAAGGCCAAAGAAAGGTCAACGTGGACAAATCGGAGATACACATCTCTTGCCTGTTAATCACCATATATCATCTAATAGATCATTCCATAGATCCAAGTCTGAATCCATATTAGGCAAAAATCTGGGTAATTAATCTTATGCAAGAATGTCTGGAGTGTGTAGTAGCATGAAAATATTTCAGATGTAATGAATACTTTTCTATGAGTTTGTTTATACTGTGTGGATACCTCTGCCACTAGTGATAGATCTTTCCAAAGCTATTATGTATTCATTTTCTGGTCTGATAACTATCCTCATCTTCCTTTTTGCATACCATTCCCAAAGTGATGAGAGTACACTGATGTGAAGATGAAACTATGTCTAAACAATATGGTACTTATATTTGTTTCAAGGGTTTTTTTAAGCCTCCCTTCAGATTGGTTTGCTCAGCAGAAAATGGAAGAGTGACAATTAGAATTTAAAATATATATTGTTGTTTGCATGAATCAACCCTTTAAATTTAATCCTAAAATGCACCTGCAAAAGTCAAGAGTTAAGCAACATACAGATTGATTAATTAATCCAGGGATAACAAAACTGATAGAAAGGAAGCAGATTTTCCCCCAGAAATGGGTAAATAAATGCAGTGCAATTTTTTGATGGTTATGTTTGCATTTTAAAATGCAGCCCTGGACTTACCCTGGGCCCTGGACAGGACAACTGCCTCCCCCGAAGCCCAATAGTGTGCATATGCACACTTGGGCTGGCAGCCCACATGACAGGGCCAGACTTGCCCAGGTCATGTGGCAGGGGCCATAGTCACATGGGCTGGGAAAGGGGCATGCACGCCTTTAAAAGGTGGCTCGAGGGAGCCTTCAGCCCCTTCTCGAGGCTTGCAGCGAGCAGACCCGCTGTCCCTCCATTTTGGTTAAATGTTTTAGTGAGGTTCATAATGTTTGTTAAATGTTTTTGTTGCAGCCTTGGTGGGTGTGGGCAGAGGAGCACATCCTTTCTGGGGAGGCCAAGCTTGTGTGCTGGACCTCCCCACAGTTGGGGGCCTCAATAAGAGGTCTGGGGGTAGGGTGGGCTCAAGGTGCAAGCCATGGAGGCTCTACAAGTGAGCCCGCTACCCGCCCGGCAGGAAAGAGTGTCACATAATGGGCTTGCACTCAAGTGGCACCTAGTAACTTTCTGTCCCAATTCCCCAATTCAGATTGGGGACGGTGCCAGGTTCAGCAAGGGTGCTGCCCAGTTGCTAAGATGTGCATCCTCTTGCTAACCCATCTTCCTATATGTTTAATAAAAAGGGCTGCGGACCAATTTATTCCAAAGCAATTGTTATTTATTTATTTATTTATTTATTCATTCATTCATTCATTCATTCATTTATTTAATTTGATAAACCGCCCTACCCCCAGATTATTGGGGGCAAAGGAGACTCTGCCCATCAGCTCGCAAAAGATTTTAGAATGAGTGTAGATGTTAATTAGGATAAAAAGGTAATCTGGTATACATATAATGTTAGTCTATATGTGATAAGAGCAAAGTGACTTGTTTCCTGTTTGCAGTCCACCACTATTTTATTATTTTGCCCTTTTTATGGAAAATATAGATGTTATCGTATAGCTAAATTGAGTGGATTTTTTAAAGTTACCACAGTAATAAAATGAGTACTTGAACTTCAAATCCATTTCTCAAGTAAATCCCTTAATGAACAAGGATGGAAGATTAACAACCCAATTCAGAGGGGGCCCAAATTCCTTTCTGGAGCCAGCATACCCCTGCAGTGGCATAAGTGCCCATATTGTCAGCACAAGGGGCAAATACACTGGTAGAAGGGCAACTTACCTGGGCAGCTGGGCGACACATCTCTGAAGCTCCCAACCCAGAAGTGTCTGTCACCCAGGCCTGCTCCCGCAAAACACTGCGCTGACATGGTGGGGCAAGCTGGGGACTGGGGCGAGCCTTAGTCAACCTCCAGTGCCCAATCAGCTCCCGTGTACTGGTAGACATGCAGGTGGAGATATTCCAAGATTTTTGTGGTGTATCTCTATTCTATCTTATGAGAGAATTCAGTTGTTGTTTTTATTTTCACTTTTGTGGGTTTTCTGCACTGTGGGAAAGCCTTTTGGAGGGGGTGGGGCAGAACCAGAGCTCCGAATTGGGCTGTCAATCTCCAAATTGGGCTGTCAATCATCTCCGAATTGGGCTGTCAATATGTTTCAAATGATTGCATGGGTATCTTATTAGAGAATAAAGGAATATTTCTATGGATGCTGAAACAGACAAGTGTTATACAAATATTTTCTATTTTTGACATTTGTTATATATTTATTAAATAGAAATAAATATTAACTGTTTCCTTGTCTCAGATTTTTGTGTCATATTGTCTTAGTAAGATATTATTGGACCTCATTTGGCTTCATTTTGTAATGGTTCTAAAAAGTTACAGTTGGTACTTCAAAATTTAACATTCTCTCCCACACACTTATTTCATTGTCAGTAAACAGATCATGTGATTCATTTATTTTGTCAGTAAACAGATCATGTGATTGCTCAGCTGTTCTTTTCAATAAATGCAGGTATGATTTTTCAACGCTTATTAAGAAGAATGGAAGAGAAGTTTGGATTTATACCCTGCTATTCTCAGCCAAAAGAGTCTCAAAGCAGTTTACAAACTCCTTCCCTTCCTCTTCCCACAACAGACACCTTGTAAGATAGGTGAGGCTAAGAGAGTTTGGAGAGAATTGTGAGTAGCCCAAAGTCGCCCAGCAGCCTTCAAGTGGAAGAGTGGGGAATCAAACCTGGTTCTCCAGATTAGAGTCCACTGTTCTTAACCATTACACCACACTGGTTAAAAAATACTTCCCATTTGAATTTTGCTCTACAAAAATAACTTAATTTTTTCCCTTTAACTTTGACATTTTCCAGTTATTGGAAATTAAAATCTACTAATTATTGAAAGTAATAGCATTACTGTGATAATAAGGTGAAGTAGTCAGGGGTGAGGTATGCAAAGGAGCTGTGTTGAATTCTATGTGTTGAAAACAAGTAAAAGATAACAAGATTATGTAATGACAGTAAATTTCAAGTTGCTTCACTGTATGCCTGGAAATGTGTCCTGGGCTAACAAGAGTAATCCGCCTGCCTTTTATATGTACTATCAAGTGTCAGAAAATATATAAAATTAGATCTAAAACTTCTGCATTTCATGTCTGTTTGTTGCTAAAGCAGTTAGTGATTGTAAGCCTCTTCATTGAATCCTGCCTGTGCATGTTAGGATCTCAGTCATTTCAGACAGCTATGCTTGTTTTCTTCTGTATGTGATTGCTAAGTGTTTGTCTGTGGAAAGACAGATCAACAAGGAGTCTTCCCCCACCACCTTTTTATTGTAAGTGCTGAAGTCTGCAAAATGTGTAACAAGATGACAGGCCAGTTGGCTACTGAAATACACGATCATCTACTGTTTTGATACACAGCTGATGGTGAGACAAGTTTTGTACATTTGATAAGCTATCAGAACTTGAATTGCATGCTCCTATACTTTAGGTGAGGGTTATACTTATAAATCTACTTAGATATATTCTGGACCACCTCAGCAAAAGGCAACTGTCTGTAGATATCATATAGTTGACTGCATATAAGTGGTGCCAAAAACGTGCCAAAGTGGTGCCCATATAAGTGCCAAAGGTGCCAAAGTGGTGCCAAAAAGGTGCCAAAGTGGTGCACCATATAAGTGGTGCCAAAAAGGGGGAACTACTTATTTTAAAAGGAACAATGTGAAAACAGGTCACTGGCTGATTTCTGCAAAGTTCAATTGCTTTTTCTAATTGTTTGCCCCTCTCATCTTCCTTATCATTTTTCTTCATGTAATCAGCAGACAGCCTGAGCTGCATATTGCCACTGAAGAAACACAACACTGAATATTTAAGTGAATGGAAATATGGCAGTTTAATGCAACTTGGGGCCTGGCATTACGTTTCCTCCTAATGTCCTGTTCAAATCAATTGCTCCTAATCTGTCCTTTTTAAATGATGTCAGTTTCTGCTCTTTCTGCATCTTTCGTTTTATCTAGCATCTTGGAAAATCACAAGTCAATAATACCAATATGGAATTCAGATTTATGACATAGATAGCTATTACAGAGATTGCGTGAGCATCTTTTCCTGTAGGCTTAGAAGCGGATAATTTTTCATAGGACCGTACTTTAAGTAACTAAAGGTTTTTCTACTGTAGCTCAGTTTCATCCAAAGAGCAGCAGACAGAATAGAAATGGACAGAAGTGTTATTTCATTGGGCCTGTTTGTCCTATCCTGATCCTGGTGAGAGCTGGGGTCTGGACTGCTGTCTGTAAGTTAGTTGTCTGTTTTGTATCATCTGCTGACTGAAGATGTGTCTGGTGAGAGCAGAATGGGGAGGGAGATGGTGTCACAATCAATAAATAGGGTGTGAGTTAGGGAGATGTGCTGGTTGAAGAAGAACAGGCCAGACAAGGGGAAGGGACAGTAGACATTTGTGTGCTGCTTCCTCCTGATTCTTCTTCCAGCTACATCAACACCCCATTGGGCTTTAGTATCTTGCTTTTAAATGCCTAGTCAGTGACAAGTAACGTGCCATCCATCCATTATTTAATTCTGGATTAGAAGGTTGATTTGGCATGTATCACTGAGACCTGGTTTGGGGAAGTATTAATCTTTCTAAGCTATGCCTCCCCACAGGGGACTCCAGATTGCTCTCAAGACAGGCAGAATACAGCGGCCCCAGGGAATTAAAAACAGCATCCTGTGGGAGGCCCCACATGAGCGAACCCCTTTCCCGAACGCCTTACCATCCCTCCCACCTACCGGCGCGTCGCCCAGGCCAGGGGACACGCCCCCTGCCCTGCAACCTGTGAGCTGTCACGCAGGGTGGGCATGTCCCCTGGCCTGGGCTGGCGCGCCGGAAGGCTGGGAGGTGGGCAGAGGCAGACCACCCATTGGGCAGAAGGCGCAGCTGCCTCAGGCGTAGAAACCTCAGGCGGCCACGTGGAGCATGCATTAAAAAATGTCTGAGCTGCCTAATTCCACTCTGGCTGGCCGAGCAGCCTGCAGGCTGAGTTACATTTCCCCTGCCTGGTTTCCCAGCCTGCTGGCTACGCCCACAAGCTTTAAGGTTCAGCTGGGAACTAGACTACCACTCTCCCCTCCAAGTGAGCGGTGAGGGTGGCCTCTGCTGCACTCACAGGGGGCCCTGCCAGGTGAGTTTGTCCCCGGGCTGTCTGCGCCGGCAGCCAGCAGACTGGCCATTGAGGAAGTGCGCAGCTGAGTGCGGAGACCGGGGAGGAGGCAGACTCGAGTCCCCACACAGTTCTGGAAGGGCAAAAAGCCTTCAGGCTGCTGCCGGTGCTCCTGCTGTTTTCCTTGGACTTTGAACAAACTGGGGGGGGGAGGGGTGCTGGTGGAACAGGTTTCCACCCCCTCTGAGCCGTTTGGGGATTGCGTCAAGTAAGTTGGAGAGGAGGATCCTCCTGGAAATGAAAACTTCTACCAAAACTCCCCGTGAAACCCTGCTTCGAAGCTTTTTTCATCTCCTCCTGCACTTCGCTTCCTCCCTCCCTCCTCCCCCCCCTCCCCCCCCCTCCCTGCTCTGTTTTGAAATGGGATACAGGCCCCAGCCACTGCCTTTCTCCAGGGCTTTATCACCTTCTGCCCAGCTCCAATGCTCACTCAGTTTAGCAAGTAGGCTGCTGCTCTCTGGCTTGGAGCCCCAGCCGGGCAGCTTGTCCCCACCGAGGCTGTCCGCTCAGGCCGCCTCGTCAGCCGAGGTGTGTGAGCGCTCAGCCGAAAGCGGAGGGAGGAGGCGAGGGACCGAGGCGCCTTTGCTGCGGCGGGGTTGGTGCGCATCGGAGCTGGGCAGAAGGCAAGCAGTCTCTGGCAAAAGGCAGCGGCTGGAGCCTGGATCCCGTTTCAAAACAGAGTAGGGAGGAGGGGGAGGAGGGGAGGAGCGAGCGCGGAGAGACGAGCTTCAAAGCAGGGGTGGGGGTGCGGGGTTGGTAAGTTTTCATTTCCAGGAGGATCCTCCTCTCCAACTTACTTGACGTAATCCCCAAGCGGCTCGGAGGGGATGGAAACCTGTTCCACCAGCACCTCTCCCCCCCATTTGTTCGAAGTCCAAGGAAAACAGCAGGAGCACCGGCAGCAGCCTGAAGGCTTTTTGCCCTTCCAGGCTGAAGGTCTTATCTGTGGGGGGGGGGGGCACCAGACTCAGGTTTTGCCCAGGGCTCAGGTTTGCCTAGGTACACCACTGGTCGGAGGGATGGTAAGGCGTTCAGGCGATGGCGCAACCTCCGTGCAGGCTGCGCCATCTTCCCTGCCCCTACCAGGACCATTCGTGCAAACGGTCCCAGGGGTGTGTGCATCGGCGTCATATACGCCGATGCACCCCCCGAGCGTGGCCGTGCGGAAACGGCCTCAGTGATTCATCAACATAGGCCTAGCAGTTGGAGAGGTGATGACATGTAGTCTGTTGGGATTCTATCTCCCTGGCTTGAGGCCCTGTCAGGAATTCTGCTGGGTGAGACTGTAAATCTAGTAGTAGGAGAGTGAAGCAGGATTGGGATTCTGTTGGTGTACCATCCACCAGGGAATTTTGATTGAAGCCCCCAGGTCACAATGGCAAGGTTATCCTTAGCAGCTGAAGAGCTGTATTCTGTCTCCAGGGGAATGACAGCCTTTTCATTGAGTCACACAGACTGTAATCAAAATTGAATGCCTCTGACTTAGTTGAGAATTTGCCCTTCCATGGATAAATGATGGTTCCTTAGCTGAGATGCTGAGGAAACCTCTCTGCAGCCTACCTTGGGTTTATGCGGATCAGGAAGCAACATCTCTGATGCATCATCCAGGTCTTCATTGCAAGGCAGGTACTTAACAAATGTGTCTACAGAATGCTTTGTGCAGATAGAATTTGGGTGAGAGGCCGGGCAGGAGTGTGCCTTCTTTACTACCCCACCAATCCCAGATTCATCCTTACAAGGACTGTAACCTGTTTTTCATGGGAGATTCCATGGGAGGCAACAGAGAGGATGCACTACTCTCATGTCTGCAACTGAACCTTATCCATGTAAAGCACACATCTTTTTTTGTGGCCACCCACCTTTTTCTATGGTGCCCCCTGTCAGTTTGGTGCTTCAAACTGCATCTTACTTTATCTGGACAGTGAACCTGCCCTGGGTGCTGCAAGAACAGCTTTTTTCCATTCTACAACAAAAGGCTTTGAATTTGAAATCTCTTCCTCTTCCTCCATTATTTCCTCTGTTTCCTCTGGAAGCACCACAGCATTTGGATGGTGCGCTTCCCAAGGATATACAAGACCTTTGATTAGAAAAGGAGAGTTCACAAGAAGGTCTGAGAGGCTAAAGCCACAGGATTATTTTTAATGCAAAGTCTTCATCTCTGACCTGATCTGAACCCTTTCTGGTAGTTTGGTGATATTTTGCGGGGGCAGGAACAATCCAATGTGATCCTCTTCACTGCCATCAAAGTCAGTTCTGACTTGTGTAATTATTTCAGTTGGTCTACCCCTATGCTGAAGGAATAGAGAGCAACATGAGATACCTCTGTATTCAATGTATGAATGATTGGATTGAGACCCAATTAGATAATTACAATCAAGGAGCCTGTGAAGAATCATGAGGAGAGAGGGATAAGTAATTCAGACATCTCCCCACCACCATAGTAACATAGTATGACATGCCAAACTCAAAAGCTCTTGAGCCCTTTTGTTTGTCTCTTTGCGTCTTTTTGTCATTTTTCTGCATTCTTGTACAGTTGCTGGGTAAGCAGAAGTTCATATCTTATTTGTGATGTTTTGCCTACTGGCAGACAATTTACCACAGCTAAAGGGAATGAGATTTGGTGCCATATAGTGATTAAAGTGTTAGACTAGGACTGGGGAAACCCAGATTCAGATCTCCACTTGGGCGATAGAAATTTGCTGGTTGACCTTCAACCAGTTACACTTTCTCAGTCCTGACCCTGGCTACAGTGGCATATCTAAGGGGCAGAGGGGGCATACAATCCAAGCGCTATTCACCTGGATCATATATGGGGCACTTGTTGGCCACCCACCCCACTCCCTCCCCCTGCAGACCAGATCAGGCAAGCTTTTCTTCAAGAGCACTGAAGCCAGAAACACAATGGGAATGGGAACAAGGCCAGGAAAGGACCGTATGTGCCCTCCCTGGCCATGTTCCCCCCTTGTGTGTTACTGGTCTTGGCATCACTTGGAGGGAGAAAAGGTTTGTTGAAGTTTTTTGCAGATGGGTGAGGGGCAAGTGGTTTGGCAGGCATGTGGTAAGGAGTGGGGGTGTTAGGCCACAGCTGGGCACAGGGGGTGCAAGCCCTGGGCTCCATTTTTGTGATGGTACATCACTACCTGACACATTTTGGATGGGAGACTTCTAAGGAATATCAGGGTCTTGATGCGGAGTCAGGAAATGGCAAGTCACCTCCAAATATCTCTTGTCTTGAAATCCCTATGGAGTTGTCATAAGTCATTTGTGAGATGATGGCCAAAAAAAGGGATGTGTGCATATTTCCATAGTATCATTATATTCCCTTATGCACAAATCTGGATATTAGTATTAGTAATAATTATGAGAGATCAATGCCTAAATGCATATGAGATAGTAAAACAAACTGCTATAAGTAAATGCTAGAATAACTGCATTTTTTCTGTTTGCCTAAATTAGTACTGATGCGTTACACCTTCTTGAAATTTGTTTTACTGTATATTCTTGATCAACAATGAAAGATGCTAACTGGAAAAATGCAGATCTACTTAGTACAGAGCAATAAAAGTAATTGGCATGGTGTTAGTTGCCAAATACATAATGGTCACACAATAATATATACCCTTCAATGATGTCATAATAAAGCTTTCCTCAACACTCACCCGTAGATCCAGATTAATAACCTTCTATTTAGCACAGAGCTGATGTCATTGCCTGAAATTCTTGTTTTCAAGAGCTGGGCCTTATATTTCTGAATTGGAAAAATATGCCCATTCTGTCCAATTATCAATGTTTTTAATTTTTTTTCTAATTTCTTTTCTTTCCGTCAAATCACATCTGTCTTATGGTGACCCCTAGTGGGATTTTCAAGGCAAGAAAGTTTGGATGTGGTTTGCTATTGCCTAGTTCCTCAGCATGACCCTGGTATTCTTTGAAGATCTCCCATCCAAATACTTTGCTTCCATGTTCTGATGAGATCATGACAGCCTGGCCTATTTCTATAGCACAGGGGAAAGTCTACACAAGGTACATTTTCTTGACCAAAGTTTTATTTTGCACAGGCACCCTTGTAAATTTTGGCACAAAATTCTCAGTCTGACTAGGCAGGTTTGAGCCTTCCAACAATTAACCCTTGATCAGCGTGACAGTTTGTGAACTCAGCGTGGGGGCACTTTAAATCTCAGCCTCAAGAATGCAGGTCTCAGATATTTGGTAAAGTGCAGTGAAAAAAACCTAAAAAAAGAAAAATCATCACACTCCATGCTGTTAACACTGCATTAAAGCATGAACAGTACAATTTATTAAAGTGCAAAGAGAATAAAGTGTGCAAATCTGCTAATCAGTTCCTATATAGTACAAACAGCAGCAATGTTCAGCATAAGCAACAGAAGAAATCAGTGGAAGATCTATTGCCACTGTAGTAATTTTAGCTGTGTAAATACACCCGGTAGAGTTCCTGAAGCACACCAACACTATCTGCGTGCATATGTTCTCCAGAAGAGATTCTAGTGGTGACTCTCTGGTCCAATAAGAAAATGAATCAATTAATGAGATCGAAATATCATATCAATAATGAATGCTCAGGATTCCAAAACATTCTCCACAGTATTAGCTGACATTTTCAAAGTCCTTTCTTCGTGGAATGCTGTAAACATATCACTATTGCACTTGCCTCGAATCAATGATAAGGGCACAATAAAAATATAAAAGTGCACCAAAGGCTTAATACAATTAAAAGCTTCAATAACAATAATTTAGTGTAAAATTAAATAATGTAGTGTTTTTCTTCTTCTTTTTGTTGCTACACTGCACCTCATATAGGTTTGTTCAGTGGCGTATTTGCCTAGGGACATTGGGTACCCTGTGTCCCCGGGCGCCCCCAGTGGAGGTCACAAAAATTTCAGGTCTGTGGGGTTTTTTGTATTTTTTTGGTGTTTTTCCAGTTTTTGTCCTGCAGGGGGCACAGTTTTTAGGCTAGTAGCACCAACATTTCAGGGACGTTTCAGGAGACCCTCCTGGTGATACCACCCAAGTTAGGTGAGGTTTGGTTCAGGGGGTACAAAGTTATGGATTCCTAAAAGGGGTGCCCCACCCCCTTTTGTTTCTAATTGGAGCTAATAGGAGATGGGAGCTACACCTTTGAGGGTCCATAACTTTGGACCCCCTGAACCAAACTTCACCAAACGTTGGTGGTATCTTCAGGAGAGTCTCCTAAAGATACCCTGGAATGTTGGTGCTACTAGCTTAACAATTGCACCCCTGACAGCAGGCACTCTCCAAATTTCCCTAGATTTTCCTTTTAAATCCACCCCCTTCAGCATGGAGTTAAAGGGACAATGTGAAGTCTCCAGTTTAAACATTGAAAGTGATGCTGTTTCAGGGTGGGGGAGAATCCACCCCAAAACAGCATAATTTTCAATGTTGTTTTAACTGAGGACACCAGACTCTCCCTTTAAGGTGGGTTTGAAAGAAGAATCTGGGCTCCCTAGTTTAAACACCATTGAAAGTGATGCTGTTTGGGGGTGGATTCCACTGGAGGTGTTTCACGAGTGATAATGCTGACATTTGTTTGGTAAATGTTTTGCTGGGGGTGATTTGTGAGAGATTTACATGCTTAATACCTACTTGCACTGGCTTGGAGCTGTTTCTCAGGCTAACAGCCTTCCTCATAGGGTTGGTGTGAGGAAAAAAATAGGAAAGGGAGTTGGTGGTGAGAGAGCCATGTATGTTTTGCTGGGGGTGGGAGGTGTTTTGTGAGCTGGTGCAAGAAATAATTGTTTGGTCATGGTGGGGGAGGGTGGCTGCCCATACGGGGTGGGGGGAGGGCGTCTCTCAGGTTTTGTCCCCGGGCTCCAGTTTGCCTAGATAAGCCTCTGGGTTTGTTACTTTGTAAAGTGCAGTGACTCAGCACAAAACAAACTCAATTGTGTTTGGATTTTGAGTGAATTATGCACACTGACCTCAGTGTCATTGTTAATATGCCATGTCTTCCCAGGGTAACCCACTGGTGAAAGTGTAACACACTGTGGGCAATACAGGCATAAATCATACTCCAGCTAGCTGCACTTGTTTATTCTAATGCCACTTCATTCTATGTCATTAGTTCTCAAGTGTTCACCTTGTTTGTAGCTGAATTATATGTTTTGTTTAGACAGATCCCAGTGCTAAAACTACAATAGGTGCTTCAGCATCTCCTGGAATGCCACAGCCCTTTGCGCCAATCAGGTGAATAGAGATTCCATCCTAGTTTGACATCTAAGAAGTATAAGACAATGAAATCTTGAACAAAGAAAGCTACCCGGTGAAAGCACCTCAGTTTCTCAGCTGATCCCTTAGTCGGGCAAATGCTGTAATAGTATCATCATGTCAAAACAAAATGTTTGTCCTTCTTCCAAAGTGGTAGAGGATAACCGTTACTTGATAAACTTTTGTTAACACAAAGAAGTGCCTGGAAAGAGGTGACGAATATTAGTTATGGATATGCATTTGAATATTAACAAATTAATACTGACACACACACACACACCCCAAAAAAGAACACACCCTTACATTTAATATACTTCTCCATTTCTTAGAAGTGATAGATAGCCCTGCCGGTCACCAGACAAATGCAGATTTTTTGCTTGCATGTATTGGCACACAGGCAGTCAGTGTTGCTGATAGGGAGGTGGGGTATGAGCAAATGCCATGTGTATACCCCTGGATGGCATCTACTGTGCCATCATAACGTGTGTGCATTGCAGTTAGTAACATGAAAAAGAGACACTCAAGGTGAAAGAACTCAGCTGGGCCAAATATATCTCAATATTTTTAAATATTCCCTAAAAGCAGCATGGGGTAAAGGATGATTTGGGGATTCAATCATTTACTTCTGCACCATTTTGCTGAGAAAAAAAATGTCCCACTACATATCCTGTTAGCCCTGGTAGGGAAGCTAAGCACTATTAGAGGGACAGGAAAAGAAAGCCAGGATAGGCTTTTAAAAAATAAAATAGATTGTACTGTGCAGGTTAGAAGAGTTAAACTCTCCCACATGTATGTATGTATGTATGTATGTATGTATGTATGTATGTATGTATGTATGTATTAAATGTATTAAATGCAAAATAAGGCATTATGTATTGCATATGCATGTGGTTAACACCTGTTCCTGGTTTTAGGAAAAAAACCCTTTGGGCATGGTGTGGAGTGGAAATTCTTGGCCATTGGCAGCTGTTTTATTGGTGTGTTAGCACAAGGAAGCAGAGGTGCAGCATAGGGGATGGATCCAGCACTGGGCAGAATATCTGCTGGCCCCAGTGACCAGTAATAACTCCCCCAGTAATAACTTTCCCCCTGCCTTATGCATGGAGGAAAACACCAATGCCCAGAGCAGCAAGATAGTGGGAGCCATCTGGGCGCTGGCCTCTCAGTGAACTCACGTTGCTGTCAGGGGGCACAAGCTAACAGCAGTCTCCACCTGGGCATGTAGTTCACTAGCTCACTCCACACCCCAGGCCTCTTATGGAGGCCCCAACCAAATGGGGAGGGCTAGCATGCAGGTTCCTCTTCCCCTGAATGGATCAGTCCCCTTGGCAACCCACTGGGCTGCGACAGATGAAATGTAAATAATAACAACAATCACCATAACCAGAATGCAACAACAAAAAATTCAGACCCACAAGGGAGGGAAGGAGGAGGGAGGGAGAAGCTGTTGGCGCTCAGGTGAGAAGAGGCATGGGATGGCCCCGCCTCCTCCAGACATGTCACTTGCTCATGCTGGCAGCTGGGCAGCCCAGCCCCACATTGGGCTAGATGCTGGCACTGAGCTGGCCCCTTTCCCTGCCCCTCCTCCGGGCAACAACAGCTGCCAAGGTAAATCTCAGCCACTCTTTCTGTCTATCCCATTTTGTCCTTATTTGTATGGTGATTTAGCTTATTCTCGAATTATACTGCAACTGATCTTCAGCTACCAAGGATCAGTTCCCCAGGAGAAAATGTCTGATTTGGAAGGTGGTCTCCACAAGAGAGAGATGGTCACCCAGTGGATTATAGGGCTTAATGCAGTCGCAGTCTGAAATACCACTTTGGCTCTCTTTACATCACACAATACCTCATAGTCAACATGTCTTCAAATCTGACTTGAAGAAACCAAGAATGAAGGTTTGGTTAGTGAGGGGAACAGAACATTGGGAATGAAAGAGATTGATTAACGGAAGACTCCCTCCTTGAAACCAGACATGTTGACCAGTTGCAAGAAGGACCTGTATCAGTAAGAATTGTGGAGAGAAGGAGGAGCTTTCTTGTGCTGGTAATGTTTTCCCCCTTTCCAGCCTTCACTTATCACCAACATTCCTCACATCTTGTTTTTAATTTTTTCCATGTACAGACTCCACAACTTTTTCCTTCTAGAAGTAAAGAGAGATTTAAATTATGCTTCCAATTTTTTAATACCCATCATTTTGAGTAATAAATGAGCAGGTGCCATGTAGCATAATTTCTCATATTGTGTATCATAATATTTTAATTTGCATTCAAATAAAGGCAGTTGTTTGGATGAGTAGCTTCTGTAACTCTGGTTTCCATAGTCATAAAAGTCACTATGAGACATGTCAAAATTTAATTTGCACTGAAAAACAATGCTGCCTTTATTCTGTCAAAATGAATACAATTTGGTACAAATGTCCAAATACAGTATCACGTAGCAGTTACAAATACACACTGCAATTATATGATGCACAATTTTACAAAGGTTTGACAGCACATAGTTTGACTTTCCTATCCAGTCAGAGTTTCTGTGTTTCTTTTGCTAGATTGTATTGCTTTGTCATCTAATGAAGCACTCAGTTGTTTCCCTTCCCAGACAATTTGGCCATTTTATATGATAAGTGCCGAAGAAAACTGCTTGTTGAGCTTACTAAAACTGAAGTGAACTTTTTATCCAAGTCCTTTGACACAGCAGAATTTCAGTGGACAGTTTAATTTGCTTGTAAATACTAGGTTTGGCTTCAGGTCAAGTTTTCAGAGCCTGATGCTATTTCTTTTCTATAGTAAACCAAAAACAATCTACTGTCCCACATACACTCATGCACAAAAAATTTGGAAGGGAAGGATCAAGTCCTTTGTGTCTTGCAATTAAAAGCTATGTTCTCTAGGCAATCACTCATTGTTTGCAGTGTAATTTTGTGTGAGCACACGTAAACACAAGTGTCAGGGCAAACCTCAGGTTAGTACAGGAGCAATACCAATAAAATGGGTGGGATTCAGTCTCAATGAGGCAGCTATTAGTTGTGTCACCCTACAACCTTGTGGTTGAATGTCACACACCCTTTAATGATAATAAATCTTGCAGTGTGCATAACCTTTGTTCCTGCAATGAGTAATCCTTCTTTCTTTCTTTTTTTTAATGCTACAAGGGTCATAAGTCACTGAATATATTCCCTGCATGGAGGCTCTGACTCAGTGTGAAAGGTGCTTGGAGAGAGCTTCATGGATACTAAGGGTCACCACTGGCAATATTGCTTGCTGTCAGCTCTCCTGCCAAGGAGTAAGGATTTAATAACAGTTGCATTTGTTAATACATATGCTGGGCTTTGCCCTGCCAGAAAGCTTTTCATTAGTTGCTGACAAGCTGTGACAATGGGAAACCCAGTGAAGTCTCCACAAAAGCTGCCACTTTTTCAAAGGAAGCATCATATTTTTCTTCTTCCATATAACAAGCTGTTTGGAAAAGAAAAAGAGAACTCTGGACATTAATGACAAGGGACAGTATAGCACTTGTCCATTAGTGACCCCTGAAAATGTGTCACAGAGTGGCGTCGTGACACAGCTGACCTATTGCGCTTGAATCCAAAAAAACCATTTGCTTTTGAGAACTGAGAATGAAAAAGAAAGATGTTAATGGAACAGCATGATAATAGTATATATATAAGCCTCTCTTCCCTGTTTTTTATGTATGTGCATCCTAATGAATGTCAGAATTATGAACATTTCAGGAGCAAAGGCTCTGCATGTTCCTTAAATGTGGTCCCTTGGCCATTTATCTGCTCTTGTCATTAGTTCCTTCATCCACCAGGTGGTTTGTGTCCTAACTAATGAAAACCTCCCCAGAGACATGAGTAAACTTTAAAACTGCTCTCAGTGCCACCTGCCAGAGAACAGTACTTTCTAGCATTAAAAGAATAAAATAGCAGTTTTGCTTGCATCCCTGATTTGAATAAGAATTAGGGTGTATAGAGAAGGGATCCCCCCCGCCCATTAAGTTTCAATAACCTGAACCTTTCAGGCTGCCTTTGCCTGATTTTAGTCTTCTAAAAAACACGGAGGGGGCTAGTTGATTAATAAAACGATGCTGGAGTATGAATTAACCACCCCCATACACCTGGGCCCAACTGAATTAGGGTCCCACATAGCTGCTATTTTTCTATAAGAAATACTGAGATTTCAGATCTCTCAGCGTCTAATGAATACCAATCGGTATGATTTCAGAGCTGGGGAGCTCAGAATATGACTTTCTTTAGCATAGAATGCCTCATTGCAGTAGAAACTGGTGAGGTATTCTTTCATACTATTTTCTGGATTCATTGGATTCAATATTCAAATAATTTTATAGATTTTATTTTAAAAATATATTTTACAAAATTCCTATTCCATGTTTCTGCCCTCACAAAAGCCACCAAGGTGGAATTTAACTCAGTTATTTGTCAAAACATGTCAAATTTCTGCAGAAAGCAGATGAAGATGCATTCTTAAACAAAACCCTAGAATGTGTGGATCAGGAGAACTGGGGGCGATGTGTGTGTGTAAAAGTGTGTCCATCCTGCATATGAATCCAGTGTTTGAAACATACTTCCTTTTGAGCAGTGGGTAAAGGGAGTCAACAAAGTTCTCCCACCCACCCATTCTTTTTTTGTTTAAAAGAATTAGAGCCCCATATCTCTGACTGAGGCTCCTGGGATAAGATGGAGAAATTTGCTCTCATGCCATTCCCTGCTTGGTGTAGAAGTGACAGTGGGAGTGCTTTGTTTTACCTGCTTGACATCTCAGAAAAAGGCTTACTTGGCTGAGGAGTGCATTCCCTAATAAGTTCATCTCAATGACAGTGATGGGAAAAGTTACTCCTAGAAATCTTTTTACCTTGTTGGAACCAATAGAAATGACTATTGGGTTGGCATACAGTTAATTTTAATTCCAATATTAAATAATGCAGCTTAAGTTTTTTTAAATAACATGATCCAGCTCAAGTTTTTTAAATAACGTGTGCCTGAAATCTCATAAATATATAAACAAATTGGAATTTAACTGTTTTTCCTCACACAGCTCTATTTATAAGAGAAAATGCTATTAAATAAATTATGACAGAACACAATGAGTTTTGTTCATAAACACTAAACACAGTACTATAGTGTACTAAAAATGTCCAACAGGGATAAAATTGGGGTAGGGGGTTCATGGCTTCCACTTAGGGGGCATAATGCTTGAATTAGCCCTCTATTCAGAGAAATTATGCCACATGAAATTGGAACTGCAAATTATGAGTTCAGTGAGCTGCTCAACTGTGGAGCCTTTAAAATGCAGAGCTAATTTGAAGAGCTGGAATATGATGTTGCCTGAAACCCATTCATAAAATTCATGGCTGGGTCTCATTTCACTTGTCAGTCTTGTTCTTGCGGTTTTCTGAAAAGTAGCCAATTTCATGTCCTTACAAGTTCATGAACCTGTATAATGAGCAAAAGAATGATAATGCTATGAAACTAGCACAGCCTTCTGGATAAAATATTTTAAAAATCATGTGGGTCTTATGACTTGGTTGAAAGAAAAAGTTTGTGCGATGACCACTCTCTTATTCCTTTGTAAATAAATATGAGTTCAAAATAATGTTTATTTATACCTTTATTTCCATATCTCCATGCTGCTGCCACCAGGAATTTAATTCCAAACCTCTTTTCATTTCCTTCTAAAGTAATGACTCTAAAGCAGTTTCAAAGGGCTATGTGGTTCTGAGGAAATTACTAGTGTGGGATTCCAGGTTAAATTTAACAAATCAAAATTTTATTTATGTATGTTCTTTAGCTTAAAAGATTCAATAAACAATTTACAATAAATAAAACAATCTGAGTCAACAACTTCTGCTGAGGTGACTTTCAATTCTCATCAATCCATTTTCTCACTACATCTCTGAGACGCCTTCCACACATGCAGAATAATGCTCTTTCAATCCACTTTCAGCGCACTTTGCAACTGAATTTTACTGTGCAAAATAGCAAAATTCACTTGCAAAAAATTGTGAAAGTGATTGAAAGTGCATTATTCTGCATATGCTGAAGGGGCTTGAGACCCTATTAGGATTTGATTCCATTTGGCTCTCGATAATGGATTCCACACATCTTTAGGACGTTGGAAAAAGATCTGTTTTGGCATTTTGTGTTCCCACAGCGTGGGAGAACTTAAGCGGTGCCAGCTGAAACAGATTTCCCCCCCCCCAACCCTTCATGAAGCTCTTGTCATTTTTGCAGTTGCAGCCACTATTTTGTGTGCTGCAGTAGATTCTCCGTGAAGATTCTCCGCAAAGGTTTCATCTGCTTGCAGCTCATTCACATGCAATTTTGCTGTAAAAAGTAGATGAATAAAGTTTGTTTTAGCTAGTGATCCCATGCACATGTCATTTTCCCTTTTGTTGTTGTTGTTTTGAGGGGGATGTCGGAGGAGGAGGAAGAGGAGAAGAAGAGTTGGGTTGCAAGGAGACTCAAAGGGGCTTACAAGTTCCTTTCCCTTCCCCCCCCTCACAACAAGCACCCTGTGAGGTAGTTGGGGCTGAGAGAGCTCAGAAGAACTGTTACTAGCCCAAGGTCACCCAGCTGCAGTGTGTTGGAGTACACAGGCTAATCTGAATTCCCCAGATAAGCCTCCACAGCTCAAGCAGCAGAGTGTGGAATCAAACCCAGTTCCTCCAGATTAGAGTACACCTGCTCTTAACCACTACATCACTGCTGATCCTGTTTTGAGAGGGGTGTCTGTGAAGCTACAGTGAGACAATTAGAGAAGCTGCAATATGTGCATATTTGTGTTGCCATAGTTTCACAGACATCTCCCACAAAACAAAACAAAAAAATACACGTTTGTGGCATTGATGTGCAAAACAAACTTTATTCATCTACTTTTTACAGCAAAATTGCACAGATTGCTAGTTTAGTGATTTTTGAAAAACCTGGACTGAGAGAAATAAAATAGTCTGAAATTGTTTTGGGGGGAGAAAGCTGTGTGATGTTCTTTCCCAAAAAGCTTTTTATAGTGTCCTAAAGACTTTATGCTGTGTGGAATCCACCATATCTACCTGTTTCTTTAGGCCCCTTCTCCCTACATGTTTACCACAGACAGCCTCTCTTTCTCTATCTCTCTCAGTTCAGCACAGACACTTCACAGTCACTCTACAGTGACAACCAACCACCTCACTCTCTCATCCCCCTTTCACCCTCCTTTCTTCTACAACTTACCACTCATTTTAAAGAAACACACACAACATTTTAAATTGTTACAGGTTGATATCTCAGTTTTGTGCTCTGAGCCACAACTGCTAATACAGATGCTCTTTATATGCAGCTGCATAGGAGTTGCTGTTCTGTACAGTGACCCCAGAAATTGTGAGCTACATCCAAATAATAATTCCATGGGTTGGGCTGCTAATGTGGGTCTCTCCCGTTGCACTGTCATCTTGAAAAATCAGCTCCAACTACCTGCAACTGCATCTAAGCATTGTGTGATTTGCTTATGTGAAATTTTGGCCCACTTGCAAAGTAACTCTACATCGTTTTTCCTCCTTCCCAACCAAAACTCTCTTTTCCCGGGGAGAATTTTAAAATTGGGGTTGGCGGACGCCTCTTTTACTGCTATCGCTGTTTAAATGGTTTTAGTAATTTATTTATTTAACTGTATTTATATTTTTGTGTTGTACACCGCCCAGAGCCCTTCGGGATGGGGCGGTTTAAAAGTTTAAGTAATAAATAAATAAATAAATAAAAAACACAAAAATATCATACCTATTCATGTTGAAAGGTTTACATTGAGTTTCACATTTATAAATACATAGCAGTACTGAAGAGTAGGCTGTATGGAGATCTCCTAGCCTGTAGGCGACCCTTGGTAGATAACCTGGAAACTGTTTCAGAATCCAGGAACCTAATTATTTTCAACAAGAGCCAACAAGAGCACATCTGAGCTATTAAATTAGCTGCCAGTTTGTTTCCAAGTTCTGTTGATGGCTCTGGTTATGACTTTTGACACCCTTCATGACATAAGATGCACATAACTAAAGGATCATCTCTTTATATATGTCTTCAGACTGCCACCTACTTGTTGTTCCCCTGCATCAGGTATCAAGGCAGCCTGTCCATTTTAAAGCATAGCTTCATGTGGAGCAGAATTCCTGAGTAAGTGAGGAGGACATCATCTCTAGACATTTTAAGAATGCACTATAAGACTGTTAGTTTTGGGGGGCTTTTAATCGAGTCTGTATAATAGACTTTTGGGTTGAAGGTTATTGGGTGTTTATCATACCTTGTTATGTTTTAAATTTGATTTGTAAGCCTCCTCTAGTCAAAAAAGAAAGGCAAATATAAATATTTTAATAAATACACTTCACACACTATGGGGAGGCAAATCCAAATGTGCCATTGAGTATATGTTCAACAGAAACTGCATCCAGTTACCTTCCTGATAAATATGATATCCGGTGCTCAAATTTATAAACATATGGATGGAAACTAAGAGAACCTCATACACATATTGCTATTCCATTATGTCAATAAAACACTACTGAATTGCTGATTTAAAAAGAATAAACTTCATCCAGTGGTGGGGGAGCAAATGGCAGTTGTGACAGACAAGCCACACAGGAATCTAGGAAGCAGCCAGCCCACCCACCATTTTCCAGCTGTGGAATTCCCTCTATTGCACCAATGCTGACAGCAGGGAGAAGCCTCCAGTCGGGATAATGTCAGCATGGGAAGTCTGAGACTGGCTTCCTCTTTTTACCTCCTTCCTTCTCCACTCCTGTTGCCTTATGAAGGGGGGGGGGAGGAATGTGAAAAAAAACTGGGCACATAATTTCCAGGAAAAAATTCCAAACTAGTAAAAGCACTCCTGAAAGATCAGGGTAATGAAAACAGTACTCTACTCAAAATCCTGATCCAAAATTATTATGAACAATTTTGAAGTGTACATCTCTAAGCACACATTAAAAGTATGTCTTGGGGATTCTACATTGGGTGGAAAGGTGGCATAAAATATTCTAAATAAATAAAATGAAATGTTTGGGTATAACAATGCAATATGTAAAGTAGATCTTCACTACCTTGACTGATGGAATAGGATTCTGCAGGAAAGATGCAGAGCACATTGTCATACATGGAAAATCAAGACAAGGCACAATAGTAAATTATTATTATGACTAAGCGTTCCATCACATTTGTCTCCAATTATATATCAATTTATAGTTTCAATTTTAGTTCAGTAACTTTTTCCATAACTTGACCCTTGTTGAACAGCCATGAGAGACTCATCCAATGTAATTCTTTATATTATAGTTTGTTTCCTTAACCAGACTTCAGTATATGCATTTTTCCACATTTCCTTGGGTCAGTGGAAATCTTGCAGCTTGGACAGAATGTATGAAAGTAGAAAGCTTGCGTAATTCAACTCAACAGTGTTTGTAACCAATTTTTTCCATTCCCTTTTCCTATCTCCACCTGTGTTTTGAGTGTCTATTCTGCTTTGCAGCAAAATTTTCTAGTTGTCTTAGAATCTTTTCAGAGACTGCTCAGTCCTTTCACAAATCTACAGTGCCAAAATTCCCTGTAGGATAATTAACCATAGACTAATTGTACCCAAGTACCCATTACTCCCCCTTCCTGAAAACCAGTAGTAGTTAAAGCTCTTCCTACTGCTGGCAGAAGCAGGTAAACAATTTATAACATCATGTTCATGAACTTGAAAATTGAGAAGCTATTTTCACATTTTGGAAACTTCCTTAGCTCAAACAGGAGAACAAACTAATGACTGTGAAATTGCTTCTCCACTGTCATCAGCTCTTCCTTGTTGATACAGACCAGCAACTTTAAGCTGAAGTTCTATCCTCAAATAAAGTGAAGTTGTCATTTATTAATCTGCTTGACTCTTGAGTCATTTCACAACAGAAAAGTACTTTTCCTCACCATATAATATGGTGACACTAACCATCACAGAAGAGCTAGTGGGACTTAAAAATATGGGGGTGGGGGGTGTTGGAGAGACACAATAATGCTCCAGAGATCAGAAGCAGCTCTTACAATTACACATTCTAAGCACAGGAATGAGCCCAACGAGAAAAGGACAGGGCAGCTGGTTGTATAACAAAAACTGCCTTTTTAATGCCAAACAATTGGAAACTGATTGCATTCCATTTTACTACCTCGCTTGCTTGCCAGGTGTTTGGAAAATAAATATAATTCAGCATAGTCTCTCTAAGGCTGCATACATACATTGACAATTCCCTTATATGTGTTCATTGCTGCCATGAATACAGATGCATTAACAGTGCCAATGGTATGTCCACATGGAGCTATTTATTGTTCATTCTTTCCCCTGTATCCCCTTGAACTTTCCATGCCACTGAAGGGGTTTATAAATTATATGTAGTAGCTACCTCACAATAGTGTTATGTTGCTATAGCACCTACTGATTTTTCAAGTCATCAAAAAATGGTGTTACAGAGGCATGGAATAGCAAGCACCATGGGACCATAAGGGGAAATGGTGCCAATATGGTCAGGGAAATCCAAAATGCCAACCCTCCCTTGGCAAATCTGTTTTGACTATGATCTTTCTGGAAAGATCATACCAAAGCAAATTTGGGAAGATCACAGAGAGGCAGAAGGTGGATGATTGCATAACACTGTTATGCAGATGCTTGGGAGGGGAGGAAAGTTGTAGTTTGGAAGGCAAGTTGAAGCAAGATGTCCATAGGGAAGCAGCCCAAGTATGAATAATTGGAGATAGCTTGGAGCACTATTCATAGGGTTTGCTTGGGAGGGGCAAATGCTGTGGGCATCAGGTTCACTTTCCACTGGGTGCCTACAGCATTTAGCAAATTTGGCTGGTTCCTTTCAGGAGACTCACACCAGCAGCCCTGCAGGAAATGCCCACACCCAGAGCAAGACCCCCACCAGAGTGCCTCCCATTGAAACCTCTACCACAGAGCCTGCTGGGCATAACAGAAAGCCCCATTGAAGTCTATGGTGGGAAAAGTAATTTTTCCCACCACAGAACTTTCTGAAGAGCCTGGTAGATTCTGGGGAATTTCTGAGTGTGCAAGCACTGGCTGCACATTTTGAAGATAGAGGCGCCAGACTTCCAAGGTGGTTCCAAGAGGCCTCCTGGTAATAGCATCCAAGCTTGGTGAACTTTGCTTCTGGGGTGGGGGCAGGGGTTGAGAGAGTTCTGAGAGAACTCAGCCAGCAGGCTTCACATGTAGGAGTGGGGAAACAAAATAAGCCTTTTGGGGGCCCATAAAATTGAACCCCCAGAAGCAAAGTTGACCAAGCCTGGATGCTATTACCAGGAGGGTCTCCTGGAGCCACCTTAAAAGTCTGGTGCCTCTAACTTCAAAAATGTCCAGCCTGTTTACACACTCAGAAATTCCCCATTGGCTACAATGGAGCCAAGGCACTGCAAAACAGAGAATCTTGGGCAAGTTTTTGGGGTGCCTGTCAGGGGTGCATTTTTAAAGCTAGTGACACCAAAATTTCAGAGTATCACCCAGAGTCTGTTCTGATGATACCATCTGAGTTTGGTGAAGTTAGGTTTGGGGGCCAAAGTTATGGACCCTCAAATGGTAGCCCCCATCTCCTGTTAGCTCCCATTGGAAACTGGGTGAAAAGAGGTCTCATGAGAGCTGATTGTGTTAAGGCTGGCTGGAGTTTGCATATCCTTTGTGGTTTAGAGAGCAGGTGCACCCTTCCAAGGGTTGTGGCTATTTCCAGGGTGGCAGCCATTGTTATCCAGATGGCAATGGTTGAAGCTGCAGGAAAGGCATTGCTAACTGCTATGCACATTGATCTGGAGTTGAAAACATGTCCAGACAAAGCCTCTCACTTGGTATCAAAATCCAGATTTAGGATTGGCATCCATCTTAGCCTGTACTGTATGACACCAATAGAGGTGACTGGTAGGGCACTGTGTGAGAACAGGCCTCCCTGTTTTGGTATAGGCTTGCCTGCCAATAACAGTTCTTGTGGGAGCTGCTAGATATGTGTCCTAATAGCTATGGTAACCCATCTGTCTGGCTGCACTACAGACTTCTTTTTGTAGCAAATCATACTTAAGAATGCTGACTTAAATTTCTAATAAGATTTCTCAGCCTCAGTATTTCTCAGTTGTGAAATGGTGGATTAATGGGCAACCTAGTGGTCGTATTAATTGGCTTTGTGTAGTATTTTTATGAAATGATGGTGGAATTTCTGATGTACCGTAACTCAGGTGTGCATTTGTACTTAATGCAGGCAGATATGCAAGAGCATAGTTTACATGCAGTGCTTTCATATATGCTGAATAATGAACTTTCAATACAGTTTAACAATTGTTTGCAAGTGGAATTAGCCATTTCAAACAGTAATATCCAACTTCAAAGTGCATTGTAAGTGGATTGAAAGTGTATTGTTCATCATGTGTGAAAACGCCAATGGACTCCAGTTAATTGTGATTGATTCTGTCCTTTGATGCAGATGTTTTATAATTGGCTGCCACTCTAGAAAGAGCCTTTCTGATTCTAGTTACTCTTCACTTCAACTATGGTAAAAACAAAATACCTTTCTAAATCCTGAAATTTGCTTGGCATAGCCCTGCTGATAATGGCTACCCTGAATTCTTTAAAACAGCAATAATTTTTGGCAGATTGCAGAAATAAAGTAGAAAATAAGCATATGGAAAAGGTACATTGAAATGTAAATGGGCTGGAGCAGATGCTGGCAACTCCAGGTTAAGTAGTCTAATGGTAACTCAAAGAATATTCGCTATATCTGGATGTGTGTTATATAGTGCAGATTGTAAAGTCTCACTGCAAGTTACAGGTCACTATAGGCTGGACATTCATTCTAGATCCAGAAACCTCTTTGGCATTTTGGTGGAGTGAATTTTTCTAGGACCTACCAAAACCTTGGGTAATGAATTCTAGAAAGATGAGCAATGGCAAAAGGGAAACCCAAGAATGAAGTGATATTGGGATAGGTTTTCTTTAAACTGGCACTCAGAGGCATTCCTCCCATTGGGGAAAGTGGGCAGTTACCTAGGGCACCCCCTTGTGGGGGGCGCAAAAACTGCAGGTTCATTTGTGGGATTTTTTGTATTTTCTGTATTTTCCCATTTTTGGCCTGCAGAGGGCGCACTTTTTAGGCTAGCAGCACCAAAATTTCAGGGATGTTTCGGGAGACTCTCCTGATGCTATAATCCAGGTTTGGTGAGATTTGGTTCAGAGAGTCCAAAGTTATTGACTCCCAAAGGGGGTGCCCCATCCCCCATTGTTTCCAATGGGAGCTAATAGGAGATGGGGCTACACTTTTGAGGGTCGATAGCTTTGGACCTCCTGAACCAAAATTCACCAAACCTGGGAGGTATCATCAGGAGAGTCCCTTACTGATACCACCCAGGTTTGGTGAGGTTTGGTTCAGGGGGTCCAAAGCTATGGACTCCCAAAGAGGGTGCCCCATCACCCATTGTTTCCAATGGGAGCTAACAGAAGATGTGAGCTACACTTTTAAGCGTCCATAACTTTTGGCCTCCTGAACCAAACTTCACCAAATGTGGGTGGTATCATTAGGAGAGTCTCCTAAAAATACCCTGAAAGTTTGGTGCTGCTAGCTTAACAATTTCACCCCTATCAGCAGGCACACTCCAAATTTCCCCAGATTTTCCTTTAAAATCCACCCCCCCCCTTTGGCATGGATTTAAAGGGAGAATCTGAGGTCCCCAGTTTAAACATTGCAAGTGATGCTGTTTCAGGGTGGGGGAGAATCCACCCCAAAATAGCATCACTTTCAATGTTGTTTAAACTGGGAACCCCAGATTCTCCCTTTAAGGTGGATTGAAAAGGAGAATCTGGGCTCCCTAGTTTAAACACCATTGAAAATGATGCTGTTTGGGGGTGGATTCCAGCATCACTTGTTTAAACTAGGGAGCCCAGATTCTCCTTTTAAATCTACCTTAAAGGGAGAATCTGGGGTCCCCAGTTTAAATAACACTGAAAGTGATGCTGTTTCCCCCAATTGGGGGGACTGGATACAATACCATAAAATGTTTTCATAGCAGTAATACAACATTGTGAAAGCATTTTGAAAAAGTTTTTTAAAAAATTATTTCTGCTGTGTGGCATGGCCTATTGCTGTGTTCAGATTTGTGAGTTGGGTCATGTTCTATAATGTGATGGTGACTTTGAAACGACCTGCTGTAAAAAATCATTGCTTGGTCACAGTGGGGGAGGGTGGCTGCCCATGGGAGGGCACCAAACTTCAGTTTGCCTAGATATGGCACTGGGCGTAGCTACAAGGGGACCGAGGGGTGCGTGTTGCACCAGGCACACGCCTGGGGGGGGGGATCAAACTCAGGTTTTGCCCAGGGCTCTAGTTTGTCTAGTTACGCCACTGCTGGCACTTCTAGCTTTGCAGTTCTACAGAAATGTGTTTCCTGGGATATCTCCTTGCTCATAGTGATTATTTTTAGACATCATAACAGCTGCTGTTCTTTTATGTTTGTTCTAAATAAACACTAACATGGGTAACAAAATTTAGAATACAATTTCTTATCTGCAGTTTCTGCTTGTAACACTTGATCATATGCAGTTCTGCTGTCCCCATGTGATTACCATTTTAAGCTTTTTATAATGCCTTACCTAAACAACAATATGAAAATGGTCCTCCATAATCATTCTGGAAAACACAACCAAATGAATCATGTGAAAACAGTTACTAAACATCTAAGTTCAAGGGGACTTATTTTTCCCACAAAGCTTTCCTTGCATTTTTGCCATAATATTATTGTCAGAAATGTACCCAGATGTTAGAGGGGTTATATATAAGCAAATAATGTATAGATCTGGTTGTATTTGGCTTTGTACCTGAAACTTCTGCAAAAAACATTTCTTTTTGATTGAAAATACAAGGAGTAGTATGTAATATGTGCAACAAATGTATTCCAAACTGAATAGGAAAGAGGTAAAACTGGATAAAATGCTCATACCAGAAGATTGCATTTCCTTTGTAGCACGGAGGATGGATAACAGATAAAATACCACGTATCTTTGGCAGTTCATTGAATTCAACAAACCGTAGGCAAATTTTCACCCTGTAAAAAAAATCAGCAGCAGCATTATCATCGTGAATATCTATAAACACCAGACATGAGCCCATGAGAAGTCACAGAGGATAAATAATTGTTCAGTCCTTATCCTCCCAGAGTAAAACACGTTGATGAAGCCCAGATCTAAATATGTAGATTTCTGCTCACTTAGTCATAGATTTAAGTTGTTCAAGTATTGAATGTGATTGCCTCATTCTAGAGACAAACTAAACATGACAGCAGCCAGAGGTCCATCCTGTGGCTGCCGACATCATTTTAGAAGCAATCATAGTTTAAAAAATTGGCATGAGGCCCTGATCTATATTTGGGCACGTTGTATGCCATTAAAGGTTGAGTTGAATTGATTGATATTTGGGCACGCAGCATAGCAGTCACAGGAGTCTCCGTCCCTCTCCCCAACTTTTTCAGATGCTAAAACAACCATGGGGAAGGGGCTGTTTCTGCGTGTGAAAATATGGGAGGGAGAAACAAGCTCTGGGCTGTGTGCCAGATCTGGATTGTGGCAATTAAAAAAACCCTTTATAACTGATTTTTAAAATGGCAGCAATTCCCACAGGATGGGACCATGGCTCTGACTGCTGAGCTTCAAAATGTTGATCTAGTCCTGAATCTGAACGGTAGTGTCCAGAAAACTAAAAAGGCTGCTCCTTCTTGCCTTGTGTTTTCATTGCTGCTTTTTAATTGCATATTTTATTTTGAATTTTGACTGATTTTATGTTCTCCTTCATGAAGTGCTGCTTTTACTTATTAACTAGCTTGGTGGTCCTGTTTGGGCCAAAAGGTGGAATATACATTTTGTAAATAAATAAAATATATATGGGAACATCCCCTGACTATATTTTCAGTCCCCATTTCAAGACACTTTACACTGTTAGAGGCTTTCGCTCTTCACAGAATAAACAGTCTGATGGGGATGCAACTAATTAGGATGTGGAGGAAACTCTTTATTCTAGTCCCAATTATTCTCTTCTGGACTCTACAACCCTAGAGATAGTTGCAGCCCTTAACAGCTTATAACATCCTTGTGTGGCGGTAGGATCCCCTCAAGTTTAATCCCCCTTTCTATAATGGCGTCTTTCCTCTATTTCTTTTTCCAACTGACTCTCAACTGCTTTCAACATTTCATGCCTCAGGTAGTCAAAGAGCATGTTAGGTTTTCATCCAGTTTTTAGAAGACATTACAGGACAATTTTTACAGGATCTTTCATGTGAGATTGTTGCAAGGATAAAATCCTACTCAGATCTTCTCAAAGACAGGTAAGGAATCAAATATAAATGTTTCATGCTATAAATATAAATTGTATTGCATTCCTGGAGTAACATTCATGATATCATGATTTTGAATCCTTGGCTGTATTATGATTTCATTGATTCATCTATCTATTTCATAGATTCATCTATTTTCAGTAATGGGAATAGTAATGATTAACTGAAAGTTGCACTTGCAGTTGTACAATAGTGAGAACTCAGTTTAGATCTATAACAAAAAAAATCTACAGAAGTAGAACATGCCGGTCCTCTGTGTTTTAGACCATCTAAATAATTAGGGACAACTGTCATAATTTTTATATTCCTTTAAAAATCAAAATACTTAAACATAATACATTATATATAATTATGTATTATACTTTATGCATGCATCTTGTCTTTTTGTTGTTCTGTCTTTATTTTTTAAAACTACAATACAGATATTAAAAAATATTACTTTACTGAAGGCTACAATTTTAATTTTTTTATTTAAAATGTTTATAACTGATCGAACAAGGTCTAAGGAGGTTATTTATTTATCGCATAAATTCTACTTTTCTGCCATTAGGAAGAGGTTCAGGGTGGCAAAATAGAAACTTTAATCAACCAGTCTACCCTGTAAATCTTGTTAATAATATAATATTCTTCAAACATCTGAAAACTTTAAAAAATGATACCATATAATGTCATGTTTCATGCAATGCAATATCAAATGCATGATTTGTAATATCACAGAATGTTTTTTGCAAGAGTCAGTCATGCAGAAAATGCATCTATGGCTGTCAGATGAATTTATTTCGTAAAGTGGGAAAAAACCCTTCTATCAATATTTAATGGAATATAATGCTCATCAGCTTCACCAACCATCACCTTTTAAGTTAATTCAAATTTGAAAGACTTTAAAAAATGAAAAATCAACCAGTAAACAAAATTTCAGTAATAACCATCAATAGAACTTAGATTTATGATTGGCAAATATTAACAGAAAAGCCCATTGTACAAACAAATACAACGGGCTCGAAAAAACTGTTGATAGGAATGGTTTCCTCTGGGGGCAGGGGACTCCTCCTGCCTTTCCTCCCCCCTTGGCCTTGCTGGTTCCCCTCTCTTTGCAAAGCTGGGATCCATTTACCACAGCTGGGGAAAGTAATGAGTCACCATGGTATAAATGATTGCATGTGTGCCTAACAGTACCATTTAGTGTTGCCATCCTCCAGGTGGTGGCTGAAGATCTCCTGGGATTACAGTTGATCTCCAGATGACAGAGATCAGTTCACCTGGAAAAAATAGCTCCTTTGAAAAGTGGCTTTGTGACAGTTACATCCCTTCTCCTCCCAAATCCTTTCCTCTTCAGGCTCCACCTCCAAAATCTCCAGGTATTTCCTAATACGGAGCTGTCAACCTTATCATCATATCAGCATTTTTTTCTCACATTGCGTGATATATGCTTGCTTGTACACTGATTGTGCTGCTTGGAGTAGGTGAGGGGAATGACTTATGCCTGTTATCACTGGACATGTACAGCCACTAAGTGGGCCAGAAGCGAGGCCCTGAGGTCCTGGCAGTATCTCTGAGGCTTGGCCAGTAGGTTTAGCCAAAGAAAATGTTAATCCCACCCCAACCCCAACCCGAACCACACCAGTTTGGTGGCATAACAACATCTTCACACACACACACACACACACACACACACACACACACACACACACACACACACACACTTTTCAGCACTTGTCCAAAAGGTTATCAACTTGTGATGTGGCCCACATGAACATGCAAATGAGGAAGAAAAAAAATCAGAGTTCATGTTGCCTATTGTACATAATGTTTGGGCCTTTGAAAACAACTAGGAACTGCTATGCCTAGTGGGTTGGCTATGAATGCATTCTTCCTGATTTTTTTTCTCCAGCACATTATCAAACTGGGTTCTGAAGAGGTCAGGATCCTCTTGGTTTCATTAGGGAGTGCCTGGTATGGCTTCACAAGGAATGGACTCTAGCAACATTTCTGCCTGTATAATCTTTTATGTATCCATTATTTAAACACATGATTACTTCCACTTGTAAAACATTAGGGTTTTTTTTCTTTTCCTGTCATATGAAATCAAGAAAAAGAATATACATTCATAAAGGAAGTGCTAATATCTCTCATATCATTTTTGATTGTTTACAGTACTTTTCAGTGGAGCCAAAGCTGGGTTCAGTCATAGATGTGCTGCAACATCCAGTGGATCTCAATAATAGGGGAGTTACTTTGCCAAATATGTCTTGATGTTTAACTCTAAATTCCATATCCAAAACCTTAAGGACCAGGAGGCTTTGGCCCTTCTATCTAATAGTTCAGAGTATTGTTTTAGATTTTAACTCGGGGAAATTGGATGGGCTCCAGTTGTGTCACATGCAATGGATCCAAGGGAATTGTTGATTCCAAACTGCAATACTTTGTCAAGACTTCAGTTTGTAAATCCAAACCAAAGTTGTCCAGGGCAGTGACAAATGGCTTTGTTACAGGTGAAAATTTTTGTTTGTATTGGGTAATTTATCATTTTGTAGTATAGTAGGCTCAGAAATTGTTTACTACATGTTTTATTATTGTGTTTTGGGTGCTCACAGAACCTTGAGTGGGAACTACTCCGATGAAGAGTGTTCCTGGAAGTGGAATGTAAAAAAATCTACATTTTATTTAAAAAGTTGTTATAAGAGAAATTATCAAAACCATATATAACTAATGATATAGACTCACATGTGACAGACTAATGAGAAAGCTACCTGGGAAGAGTGAGAAGTTCATTGTAGAATTTGAATGGCAACAGTATATAAGAATGGTGTGGACAATATATTGTGGCTGGATGTAGTGGAATGGTGATATTTGGTAGTAAATCATTTCCATCACAAAGCTGTAACAGGCCCCATAAATGAAATTATATGGCAGATTTATTTCTCTAGTGCCTTAAAATATGTGGCCATTTATCACAATCAGAGAAAGGAACTCTAAATTGTCCATATTCAGTGGAAGCCATTTCAGTGGAAGAAGCAGTTTAATTTGTTTGTTTATTATTTTTGTATGCCGCCCTTCTCCTCATGAGTTCAGGGTGCCTTCTAACATAACATAAACAATAAAAAATCATGTATAATTAGCAAAAATTTAAAATCACAGATGGAGAATAAAACCCACTTTACAATAAATGTGCATTAATAACTCTGACACTAACGGTAGAGGGAAGAAGAAGAGGGAAGCCATAACAGATGGTACCACAGTAGCTGCTTCTGGTGGAGCCGTTTATCTTACAGGTCCTGTAGAATTTCATTAGGTCCTATAGGGCTTGGGTCTTATGATTAGATGGAGCATTCTATCAGGTAGTTGTGAATTTGGAAGCCATGAAGCTAACACCAAGTGTTGAAATTATGTACAAAGAATTGTTAAAAGTCTTGAACGGCCCAACAAGAAATTAATCCTTTCTCCATCTAATTTGTGTATGAGCATTTTGTCTTTAAATATCTATATATATAAAAAGCTAACAGTGACTTTGTTAGTTACGCCCTAACACCGAAACGGCTGGACGGATCACCCCCAAATTTTCACATGACATCCCTCCCTGTTCTGGGCAGGTAATCGGACCTTCAAATCACCAAAAGTCCATACCTGAGCCAGGTAAAACATCTTTTTCCTGGTGCACCAGGCCATGAAGCTGGCTGTGTTTAACTGTCACCCTTAGAATGTTTGTGCAGCATGTCTGTGGCCTGAGGGCTTGGTATGAGGGCTTAGAACAGGGGTAGGGAACCTGCGGCTCTCCAGATGTTCAGGAACTACAATTCCCATCAGCCCCTACCAGCATGGCCAATTGGCCATGCTGACAGAGGCTGATGGGAATTGTATGGATTCCTGAACATCTGGGCTGGGGTCTAACTTAGAAGATCCTACCCCTGGCTTAGAATGTTCACAGATGTATGGCAGAGATGAGCAGTGAAAACAGTAAATGGAGTAATACTGGTAAGTATGAGTGGAAGTAGAAAGCACATACACACTTTGCCGTGGTGAGACGTCAGGTGGGGTCCCCTCACCCCCTCACTGCATGAGTAACTTTCACTCTCTGTGCCTCACCCACTGCTACTCTCACACACAGCCTACACATCCAGCTCATCCTCCACACACCCTCACTCTGCCCCTTCCTCACATCCAACCACCACTTACGCACTTCCCTCACCCATATTCACCCACAGCTCTCTTTTTACTAAAAGCTTTGAAGCTGGCCTTTTTCTTCTAAGAGAAATCCACGGTGTATTGGGGGGTGAACCAATACCTAAACTGGCTCAGCTTCATTTTGCACATGACCCGCTTCTAAGAACCCAGAGAGCTGGCCTCGGATCCTGGAGCCTCACCACCCCCTGCTCCTCTGCTACCTACCTGCAGCTTCTGCCCCTAGTTCTGCCTTTTACCCAAGCCAGGACTGTGCGTGTCAACCAGCCTCATGGACAGTGGGATTCACACTCTGGACAGTTCCGTTGTGGAATGGAAAAGGTTACCTTATACTAAAAAAACAAGACAGCACCATATAACAATGTGCATTGAAAAGGGAAAGAGGGATTCCATTTGACCACCCCAAAAGGCTATGCTGCGGATCATTGGACCTGCATGGACATTTGTTTGGGTTGCGGACTGTGATGAGAAGGACAGTTGCCACAGCAACGCGTGGCCGGGCCCCGCTAGTATATATATATAAAGCTAACCGTTCGTTTGTGAGTCGTGCTCTAACTCTGAAACCACTCGACTGTACGCTCTCAAAATTTCACATGCCATCACTCATGTATGCACGTGTGTTTTCCACACCTCCCCTCCCTCAGGTAATGCACCTGAGCCAGGTAAAACACTTTCCCCCCCACACCTACGGCCCTGCTGCTGCCCACTCTGTCACCGAACGCTGCGTCCGTTACGCCTCTGAACCCTCATGCTGCCTCACCGATTGGCCATGCCTCCTACAGCTGCCTCACTGCATTCTTCCACTGCCCAGCCCCTCCACCCACCACCTCCTGCTACACATATCCAACAATGGCAATCCGTCTGCGCGCCCACCTCACTCACTATGCTTCACTCCCACACCCACACACTTCAACCCCACTTTCCACTGCCCCTCATGGCCCCAACACTGACACGCCTGGCTCCACCCCTGCCTCCACGCAAACTTCCACTGCCCCAAACATCCACAACAATGTACCATGCTCCCTGCCTAACTCTGTGGTGACTTCTGCTTCCCCTCACGCCCACTACAATGAACCTGCCTCCACGTCTCACTATGCTGCAACTTGAGCTGCCCCTCACGGCTGCTACACCAATGCCGCAGCATTGCCCCTCACCCCCTGCAAGTAAACATCTTCTACACGACAAAAGTAAGGGCTCTTCCCCTCAGTGGACTGTGCAGTGTTTCATGGGACACCTGCACGTATCATTCCCCTTCTTCTCCATTGCACCCTGGGATTAACGCGCCAGCAATGCGGACAACCCCTCCCACCAGCAGACCCCCCCCCTCAATCACCACCACTCAAGCACCACAGCAGCACAGGCAACGGCACCTGCTGTTCCACTTGATTCAGAGGAAAGTGGCTGTTTTCTTGTGTCCCCCCCCCTTTGCGCTCCAAAAAGCTGCTGCACACCATGGACATCTCCAGAGGCAGATTGCCCAGAAAGAGTGGATCTCCCTTTCAGCTTGCAACTCATTATTTCACAGGGATGCAGGGAAACCCAGCATACATGCACAGAAGGAGCGGGGGGGAGACGCATTCTTTGACTAATTTTTCAGCTAACTCCTCCAGCAGAATTTTTAGGGCAGCCTTTAGATCTCCAATGAAATCCCTTCGCCCTCCCCCCATGCCTACTTGAGCGAAGGAATAATGCACTCTCCCCCCAATGTTGGCCAGTCATACAAAAACAGCCCCCCCACACACACATGGCCCAAAGCCATGCCTCTCCCCCTCCCCATCTCACGTACCCATATCTCTGCCCCCCAGCTCATGGTGCCAGAAGATCACTTTGGCTGTGTGTCACCAACTGCCTTCTTCTGCCTCTGCATAACGCCCTTCACACTACAGGACGTGCACTTTCAAATCACTTTTGATACACTACCCAGCTGTATTTTACCATACAGAATTCCAAAACCCACTTGGAAGCAATTGTTCAACAGGATGCCAACTGCCTTCTTCTACCTCTTCCTCTGTATCCAGGGACAACATTTACATCTGTCAGAGACTAGGTTTAGGAAACACAGGAATGGATTTAAATTAGGAGAAAAGACAATTCACCTAGCCATAAGACACACCTTCAGAAGTAAGGGCTATTCTCCTCAGAGGATGGCACAGTCTTTCCTTACACAGAGCCTTAATGGCCATCTGTTGGGGAGGGGGAGCACAATCACAGGGATCAACTGATCGATTCTCACTATGAGAAAAGTAAGGGCTTCATTAACACAGGCTTAATTTTCTTTCATTTCCATTTCACCACACTCAGCCACAGCAATGCGTGGCCGGGTGCCGCTAGTAATATTATCATGACCCAAAATAAAAAAATGTGACTGCCAAGTGGAACAAGGCTAAACTGGCAGACGATCACAGTAGTGATAGTTGATTGGAGCTGAGAGGGGGAACATGACAGAATGACAGACCAGAGATTTCCTTACATTGATTGTTGTGGCATTTGGGGGGTGGGGGAAGCGGGAATCACTGAAATGGAGGTTGCAAGAATGATTAGCAATGAGGAAGTGCAGGGGCTCATGTGCAAACATTTGAATTCCCTAACATTATTCAGCTGCATTGGGCCTTTGGCACAAAATGCAAAAAAAGGGGAGCTCCTCCCCCAGAAGATGTCATGCATGACCACAAACCCATGACAACCAGCAGCTAATTAGGAGAGTATCCACAGTGCCTGCCCCGGAGCTTTTAGGGTGAAAATCACAGGGGGAAATGACAATCCACTAAAGGAGGCAGCACGCTGCGGATCAAAGATTGCAAAGCGAATGCTACTCATAACCAAAGTAAGCACTATATGCATAATAGGACTGGGATTATGGCTCACAAATGGCTTGATAATGCTAATAGCTTACAAAGGTTGCAATCAAATATCAATTAAATATACATTTTAATACTTAATTGACTAGACAGGTAAGCTACCAGATGGTAACCCATATATATTTGTAATTAACAAAACAAGAAATGAGAGGAACCGGGCTTTGGTTAATGAAATAACAGTGTCCTTTGGCTGGGCAAACATCTCTGTGGTATGTCAGGATATTGGGTGTTGTCTCCAGTGTTGAAAAGCTTGTTGTTATTGAGAACAATATGCCACTGAAGTATGGGAGATTATACTTGTTCTGCTTTCCTTGCAGCAGTATCCTTCCTCATAATTCCTGGGAGTATCCAAGGTCATGGCTGAACCCAGGTGCTCTCATGAGAACCCCCAAGTTTCAGATTCCCTGGCTCTTAGGTTATAAAAGGCCACATCACCCGCTCCCGCTCCCTGAGGGAAGACAGAGGCCCCAAACAGGGAATGAAGCCTGATGCCTGAGGGTGGATGTATTTGGGTAGCTGACTTTGTTGCCCAAGGAACTACCCTCAACTCATGCACACACACACACACACACACACTGGCTTTTTATTTAACAAACTTCTCAGGATGGATAAGAGAGGCACATAAACATTACTTTAGGCAGTTTCTTCTTAGATGTTACAGCACAAGCAGTTCCAGTAAGATTGACTGTTTCAGTTACAAGCCCTCTTGTTTCCCACCAACCAGACCTCTAGCCTCTTGTGGAAACAAGGCTGTCTCCCCTCAGTCTGAGATATTTGAGAAAACATGCCACCTTTGCCTTTTCACCCTTTGTCACTGGCTCTCTTAGCTCTTAGACACTATCTCCTTTGACTGAATCTGAGGAAATCACAGGGTTCTCTTTGAGTCATACTGACTCTCAGTCTGCTTTCCAGACTCTCAACATGTGTCTCTCTCCACACAGTCTCAATTCCCCCCCAACTCCTTCTGACAGGCTTCTTCCTGCTTTTATAGTTCCTAGCTCCCCCTACCTGTGGCTCTAGGCTAACTGTGTCTCCGCCAGCCAATCAGGACGTGTCTATATTTATATTAAGTGTTGCTAAGGCCAGCTTTTCTGCACCTTCTAAAAATTTAACCCTTTTACCTGGGCCTAATCCGTTACAGTGTGCCTATTAAAACAGCTATTCAAAATAAGAGGGGAACTCTACTAGCTAAAGAGTCACAGCTGGAGAAGGGGGCAGGGCCCTCATAGTCTCTTTGCCACTAAACTCAGTATCTTTCCCAAGAATTTTTATTTAAGAACCGAAAATCTACTTATTCAGTCTATAACATTAAAAATCTATTCTTGGTAGCTTTTATTAGTGTTCTTTTATCAGATACTGAAATGTATTTATTCAGCCTTCAGCTTTCATGTTATTAAAATGATATCAAGTACAGAATTTTTTTCATTTCCTTTTAAACTACACAGTGCATCCTATGAACACTTTCCTCTCAGTAAGCCCATTGACTAGGATTCTGAACAGACATTCTGAGGATTATTCTCCCAGGGGGTGAAAAAAACCTAATGAGAATCTGCATATTTCCCTCTTGTGATTAAAATGAAGACTGGAAAAAGGCACACTGGAAAGCCTTATCCTGTTCTTTGCAGCTGGATCCAGTGCTACAGTAGCTGTGATCTCCCTCTCCCTTGCCTCTCTCTCTTGAAAACAGGGGATCATTCTTCATAGCACAAATAAACTGTCCTAAAAGAATGCTAAAAAAGGTGTTTTGCGGAGGAACTCTGCATAGCTTTTTTCCCTTGTTCCTTTTGTGCATGTTGGGTATCAGCAAGAATCTTTTCCACACTGTGGAACTCTGTGTAGTTTTTAGGATCCAAGACAGTATTTTTTAATCTTTTAGTAGTGTTACATGGCCAGCCCACCAACTTAAATCTCATGCCATTCCCAAACACCCCCTGGCTTTAGTGGTGGGAGCATGTAACACAATCTATATATATACAAATCTAAACGTGTGTTTGTCCCTGATGGTCTCTTTCAGAAGCCGCTGGACGGATCGCCCCCAAATTTTCACAGGATGTCCCTCCCCATTCTGGGCAGGTAATTGGACCTTCAAATCACTGAAAGTCCATACCTGAGCCAGGTTAAACATCTTTTTCCTGGCGCACCAGGCCATGAAGCTGGTTGTGTTTAACTGTCACAATTAGAATGTTCATGTATCATGTCTGTGGCCTGAGGGCTTGGTATGCCCTTAGAATGTTCATGCAGATGGGCAGAGATGAGCAGTGAAAACAGTAAATAGGTAATACTGGTAAGTAATACGAGTGGAAGTAAAACACTTTGCCATGTGAGACGTCAGGTGGGGTTCCCCCCTCACACATAGGTAACTTTCACTCTCTGTGCCTCACCCACTACTACCACACAACACACATACTCTCATACACATCCAGCTTATCCTCACACACCTCACTCTGCCCTCCCTCACATCCAACCACCACTTACCCACTTCCTCACCCATATTCACCACAGCTCTCTTTTACTAAAAGCAAGCTGGAGTTTGCCTTTTTCTTCTAAGAAAATCCACAGAGTGGGGGCGAACCAACACTACTGGCTCCACTTCTTTTTCACATGGCCCTTTAAGAACCCAGGGAGCTGGCCTTGAGTTGAGTGCCTCACCACCCTGCCTCTGCTGCCTGACTGGGATAGCCTCCTTGCCCCAGTTCTGCCTTACCCAAACCAGCACTATGCATGTCAACCAGCCTCATGGACAGCGGGATTCGCACTCTGGACAGGTCCGTTGTGGAATGGAAAGGGTTACCTTATACTAAAAAAAACAAGACAGCACCATATAACAATGTGCATTGAAAAGGGAAAGAGGGATTCCATTTGACCACCCCGAAAGGCTATGCTGGGGATCATTGGACCTGCATGGACATCTGTTTGGGTTGTGGACTGCGATGAGAAGGACAATTGCCACAGCAATGCGTGGCCGGGCCCGCTAGTATGTTATAAAAACATTTACTGTCATTTTTATAACAATACATGAACACACATGAACACATGATACTGCTTTGTGAGACCTTGGTTTACTTGGCCAGCATTGTCTAAAGCTGGCAGCTCTCCAGGATCTTAGGCAGAAGTCTTTCACATCATTTACTGCCTGATCCTCTTAACTAGAGTTGGTGGGTATTAAACCAAGGGCATTCTGCAATGCAAAGTAGTTTAGCAAAAATGATAGCAGTGGCATCCAAAGCTAGATAGTCAGGTTCTAGCACACAGTGGCAATGACAACCATTAAGCACAATTGACAGTTTGGGGCATCTTATATTTCTAATTGGGATTTAGTGATGGCATGATGAACCACAAATGACAGACACTTAATGTATAACAAACTATGCTATGCTAGTACACTGCTGGAGACTAAACTTAATAATAAAATAAATGTAGGCATGTGTGTGCAGATGTGCCTATCCGTAGATAAAGATAGGGGAAGGTAGCTGCTGAAGTACAAGCCATAATGTCTTCTTCAAGAAAACTCCAAAGCCTCCTCCCTCAAAAAAGCCTCCTTAATTATTTGGAAAGGATTAAGTCATGAAAGAATCTATATAGCAAAACTCCAAAGATCTCTGATTAAGATTTCCTCAGCATGTTCCACAGTTGATTGGAGGTGGTTATAATCTCCGGATACATTAATAACACAGTTTTGCTATCAAAAGACAATGCAGATAATAATTCAATTTAACAGCTAAATGGGAGGCACAGCATCTACCCTGAGGGTGTCTTGCTTGGCAGAAATTAATGCAACTTAATGCTGTTAGAGATACAGTTTCAGACTCTGAAGAACAAAGCTTTAGCCTGTAAGCTTTCTACAATCCATTACCAAGCCTGTTAGCAAGTTTGGCTGATAAGAGAGCTTAGTAAGGAGATCTTCACTTTTTTCTGATATGCCCCTGTACTTTAGATTAATATTCTTGTTTAACAGCAGGATATAGCAGCAGAGGAAAGCACCTCCGCTTATTTCTTGCCTTGAAAACCCCATCAGGTGGAATCTCGTGGTGTTGCCGTGAATCAGTTGGGGCTTGATGGCACACTTTACCTGTTTAAAGAGCATCCCTGTTGTAATCTCTTTTCAATAGGTTTCATTCGGTCTCTTTGCATTGGTTTGGCCACATAGAAAAATGAAGACGTTCAAAATTAAACTGAATTAAAATTTGAATGGACAGAGGCCTGATCAGCTTTGACCACAATCCTCCTGTGCTAAACAGTCACAGCAAATGATGTTGTCAACACGGAATATTAAAAAGGTGGAAAAAAATCATGTTGCTTGGACAATTATTTTGAATGGATGCTCAGGGAAAGGTTTTTAAAACATACAAAATCTCTCCAGTTGGGAAGGGCAGGATTGAAGCAATGCCACCCCGTCCTGTATTTTGACCTTATGTGACTATTTCTCAGAAGCACTTATGAGGCATTACAGCAACCTTAACATTCTGTTGAAATATGTCACTTTTTTCTATGTCTGGGGGCAGAAGACTCTACTAAAAGGGGAAGGGAAGAAAGAGGAGACAATCCTGTAGTGAGGAGGGAGAAGAGGCAACTCTGCAACAATGGCAGGAGAAGTGATCCTGTTGTGAGGAGGATGGAAGAAGAGGCAATCTTGCTGTGAGTGGAGGGAAGAAGAGGTGATCCTGCTATGTGTGCTTTAAGTGCAGTCCCACTTATAGCAATCCAACAACTTAAAGACCTCCCAAATGACTTGCTGTTAAGAGCCTTGCTCAGTTCTTACCAAGGGGGCTTCCTTGACATCTCATGTTAGGTCTTCCTCTTTGCCTGCTGCTGGCCACTTTTCCTAGCATTATTGTCTTTTTCAGAGTGTTTTCTCTTTTCATGATGTGACCAAAGTACAATAGCCTCATCTTGGTCATTTTAGCTTCTAAGGAGAGGTCAAGCTTGATTTGTTCTATATGTGTGCATTAGGTGCAGTCACGTCCCTTCCAACTTATGGCAACCCTATGAATTAATGACTTCCCAAACATCCTGCTGTTACTAAGTCTTTATTCTCAGTCTGTATGCCCTGTTGTTAGACCTCCAAAAATGTCTGGTTACTGTGTGAGACAGGATACTGGACTAGATTGACCACTACTACAACAAGGCTCTTTTTATGTTCTTATTTCTTATGCCAATAAAAATGGTATGTTGGCTCAGGTTTTTTCCATTTCCTAATTGTCTTCCAGAATACTATAGTGGCAGAATACTGGACTTGGACCTGGAAGGCACAGGTTCAAATCCCTACACTGCCATGGAAGTTTGCTAGGTCATCTTTGAACCAGTCTCATATTCTCAGCCTAACGTATCTCACAGTATACAACGGAGAAGGGAAGAATGAAAGATGCTACCCAGAGTTCCTTGGAGGAACAGCAGTATTTTAAAAGTACACTTGTTCCACATCGCTGGGGTTAGGAGCACGGCACCCCTGTGAACTGGAAAACTGTTAAATTTTTTTGTGACAATGTATCTTCCTCTGGGTGGAAGTGAGTGGCAGGACTGCAGGTTTCACGTGTTCTTCTCCCAACATTCTTACCATGAAATAACTCTCATCATGCCTGAATTTATCAAAGTCTGCCTTCCCAACATGCCTGTGTGACTATGAACACCCTTTACTCTTGACAACAGAAGGAATTCTATGAGGAGTCTGTGTTGTGAACCACCTCGAGCCCTCCGTGGATGAGGCGGTATATGAAGTCCAATTAATTAATTAATAGATGGATAAGATAATGGAAAAGTGTAATTGTTCATTAATAATTCATAGAAGTCAACACAATTTATTCCATCGTTCAAAAGAGTTATTGAATATGTGTATATTATAAATGTTGATTATTTAATATATATATAAAGAAACATATATAATATGGGAGTGTCATTTTTTACTTACCCTCTTTGCTCCCCCTCCAGCTTTGCATGAGCTTCCTTGTCCTGACACTATTTGCTCCCATCCTTGTATCTTCTTGCCAATAAATCAATGTCATTTGGAACACATTCATTTCTGCTGTGTGAGCCTAAGGGCAGGAAAGAGCGGTTGGGAATCAGCACGACTGCAGTTACCACTTGGGATGGGCAGGATGGAGTCCCAAGCTCAGCCCTGGTAAGGGCGGAAAAGTGGGTCATATCACAGGAGGGCAGACAGGCGTCGCAGCGCTTCCCTGCGACATCATTAAAGAGGAGGCTGGCCCGAGCCTATAAAGGCTCAGGTCAGCCTTTGTGCCAGCCATGTGCTGAGTCCGGACAGCGACTTGCCCGCCCGCCTCTCCCCATAGTGTTTTGGCTTTTGTTAATGCATGATACTTTGTCATAGCCATTCGTGGTTTGGCACATGGGTATTGATCTGAAAGAACCAAAGGGGGGGGAGCTAGGGAGCAATCCCTCCCCTGGTGATAGGGAATGCTATGGCAAGAGGCCAACCGTTCAGCTGAGCATTACATCAATGGGATTCTCTCGCAAGAGGCCAACTGCTCCAGTATGAGGCCGCCCGCTCGCTGGAGCTCTACAGTCATGTCACAGAACAGATCAAAATCCCATGTTGTGCCTCACACTTCTGATTGTATAATACATTGATGACTTGGCCAATTAATTACCCCAGCCGGAGAGTGTAATGTGGTTATTGGGTCAAAGACTCCGACCAAGGACAGCCTCGGACAGCAACTTGAGTGAGACCCTTTTCCTGACTTGCAAGGAAGAAGGAACTTCACAGTCTTGATCCTGTTAGGATGGGGTCAGATTGGAGGGTAGTGTGGTTTGTGCCCTTCCATCATCACCCATTTTGCCTGCTGAATTCCCTAAGCTGACCAATTTTTTGTTCTTTGAATTGGATCACAAGTATCTGTGCATTGTTGTAGGTTCCCTATGATCTGCAATTCAACCTAATAAGTTCTGAACATTCATCAACATGATGAATGCTACTGACTGACCAGTCCAAAGCAGCACATGCATACTAGATGTAGTTCATTTAAAATGAACTACATGGCCATCCCAAGATAACTACAAGGCAAACATATATGATACACTAGCATATTCTCTGGCAAATGGGGAGGTGGGAAGGCCGGGCCCTGGCCTAAATAGGTCGCCCAGACCCACTTCCCCCTGGTGACATCAGGGCACCCAGCATCACTGCTTTGTGCCCTGAGGCTTGCCAGGCCTGCGCTGAAGGCTAGCCAAAGCCTCGCGGGCCCAGAGGAGCTCGCGAGGCTGTGGGAAGGAGGCAGCTTACAGGGGCTGTCCCTTCCTCACCAGCAATGGCCGCCGCAGTAAGTCCCGACTGCTCTTTAATATTGTGTGTTATCCATGTTCACTCTCCAGCTCTAATACTTGTGGATAGTAAAAATGAAAGGAAAAAAAACAGCATGGTTTATGAAATGTTGAATATTTTGTCAAATTGTCTTTAGCACTCATACAGCAGGAAAGCAGAACTTAAAAGATTCCACTTTTGGAAAAGAAATTGCCTCTGCTTCCCAGCATTCAGACAGAGATCAAAATATCACTTTATCAGTCAAATTCATTCAAATATAAAGTCTCCTTAGGGCAAGGATGGTCTCTTCCCACAAAAAACTCTTTACACTTCCTATTGTAGAATTCTTTATACAATAAGAAACTGTTCATTAATTTTGCCATGTAGTTTGGGGAGATGACACAAAAAGGCAACCTGGAATCTTTTCAGAACAATAGCACAGTGGGGCCTTTAATGAAGATAAACATTTTCATTGGTTATTTACCTTGCATTTAGAAATCCTCCATAAACATTAGAAATGTATTTGTGCTGATTTAAGAAAGTCATTTGGTGTAATTGTGTAATTTTTTTGTTCAACATGGTGCATCAGAATCTTAAGTTTAATTCTTACAAACAACAGTGTTGTTTCTGAAAGGTACCAATCAAGGCTCAGATCTCAAGATTAATGTTCTCCAGCAAAAGTATACTAGAATCTCACAGGGAAATGCATGTATGCCTAGAATTGGATTTAGAGGAATATGTGGATTGTACTGTTTATTAAAGTTAATTTTAGTTTCTGAGTGTATCTTCTTTGTCTGTAATTCAAAGAGTCAGATTGATGGGAAGCATAGTGGACTTCCCCTTCACTTTAAGACATTTTAATGTAGAATGGGAATCTATTTCTTGCTTAATAGCTAATAAAAAATACAATGGATTCTCATAAATTGTGTTACACCTAAGTTGCCAGCACAAAGTCTTCTACTTGAATGAACGACAATGAAATCAGAACAAAATCTTAGCATCATTCCTTTGTGCAAGACTGAACTCGAATCTCATTAGGGTAACAAAATGCAAAGTTTTCTTCCCTCAGTGGTTTCATTTATGTCTAGCACTATTGATACACAGCTACCCATAGTTTAACTGAGATTAACAACCTCATTCTAAAATTTATTATGCTATCACATAGCAGTTTAAGAAAAAGTGTACCAATACCCATGCCAGCACAGCATCTTAAAATGTGTATTGCATCTAAATGATGATGGAGAATGGAGGGCTGATACCATAATTGATAATTATTTAGAAATAAGCTGTAAATCACCACGGTTATGTCTAGTAGATACACAGAAATGGCATCTTATTTCACATTAACCAAATTTTCATTGCATTTGAACCAAAAGCAATGGTGTGCATCAGATACTGAAAGAGTTTCTACATAATGAAGAATTATTTTATTCCTACAAGATGAAACTGAGACTGACCAGGGATTTAATTTGTTTTTCAGGAAATAGATATGGAAAGAAGTATTTTTATGTTCAGATGAAATGTGATCTTAGTCTTTGCTTTAAATGCTTAAGGATTTGTAATTCATGCACTGTTTGCACCATGCAATTTCACATGGTCCTTGTATGCATGCCTTATAGGCATGGAAAAAATGCATGAAAACCTATTTTGTATACACTGAACAGGGTTAAGTTTTAGATATGTTGTGAGCAAACACTCCAAAAACCATGGCGGTATGCTAAAACCCAAAAGCTGAACTCAATAATATATTGTTCCTGGGTCCACCTTTGGCTCCTCCTTGGGAAACATTAACCAAATGTATGGTGGAAGAAACATGAAGAAACAGATGAAACATGATTCCCAAAGGCATGGTCTATGATTTAGATTGGGACTATGGTATTTGGGAAGTGGATTAAAGCCATTTTCCTGACCTAAAGCACCCCCAAGAACTTCTCTTTTCCCCACTGGAAGCTACACATGTACCAATAATTTATATTTAATATCTCACGTTGGGGCAAATAGCTCTTCTGGAGATTTGTTTCAGGTCAGAAATAATAGCATTATGTGCAATTTTAAACAGACTTCCTGGAATCCACTAGGTTGTAGTTATAGCAGCTTCAGGAAGTTTAGAGATCCTGGCTTCTAATAAGATTCCTCCTCTTCTGATGTGGAAAAATCATCCATATCCAAGTAAATCACTAATCTGGAGAAACTATTCCTTGGGAGGAATAAGTGACAAAACAGAATAATCCAATTAAAGCAAAGATGCTAAGGATTTATGTCAGAGGTATATCTGTGGTAAATGGCGCCTGGAGACAAATTGTCTCTGGATGCCCACCCCCCGCCCCTCACTGCTGCTGGGCACCCTCAACCCTGCCCATGTTGATGACACATGGGCAGGGTTGAGGGCGCTCAAAGGCGATGAGGCAGCAGGACATCCTGCTGCCTCGTCTCCGAGCACCCTCAACCTTGTCCATGTCATTATTGACATGGGCCGGGTCTAGGTGCCCAGCTTCCCCCTCCCCCTCCCCTGGCTCCCCCCTCCCCCGGCTACCCCCTCCCCCGGCTACCCCCTGCTGGCTGGGCTCCCAGCCGGCAGCCAGCAGTCCCTTCTGCCCTCCTCTCCGGGCAGGCCAGAAGAGACTGCAGTCCCTGGCCTCAGAGAGGTGCTTTTATAAGCACTGAGGCTGGGGGTGGGGCTTGGGGAGGCATGGTGATTCAAGTGATTGTTAGAATTTAGCAATGTTTCTAGTTTCATGGGGGCTGGAAGCCACTTTTCTTGGAGATGCTTGGGGAAATTTGTTCATAAATAACACATTTCTTTAAAAAATATTAATTAGCTTAATGATTTTGGGCAGAAACTGCATTTCAGATCTTGCAGAGAGGCCTCTAAAAAGCACAAGTGCTATGTTCTATTAAAATGAAGTGCTACCTTCAGTATGTTCACTATCTTTTTCCACTGTATTATTTTGCAAGCTGAGCAAGTGATCTTTCTTTCCCATCCCCCAAGCTATCAGTGTGGCAGGCATGTGAATCATATTTGTAGCCATCAAATTTTCATTCACACTTTGCTCCCATTTAACTGCCACTCTTAGCCCTGAAAGGCTTAAGAAATAAGCATCTGTTCCCATCCTTTTATTCCTTTAGTAAGAAGCTTTACTTTGGACATTAATGACATATAATGAAAAATCCCACAGCCACCTTCTCAAGTTGGGGATATTGTTATCTTGACAGCCCTCAAGTCGATCTACCTCAGAATTGGTACTCTGAGCCACAAAAAGGTTATATGCCTTAGCAGCAGCAGCAGCAGCAAAAAAAACCAGCTAGTGTTCAGTTGACTGTACCATTCATCATCTATCATTACAAAAAATATGAGAAACAAAAGCCAAAGGAGAATGGAAAGTTTCCTCCAAGAATTTAGACTGGATCATATATTGAATTTATAAACATCTTTGTGTCTCCTGATTCATTTAAAAAAAAACTTTACTCTTGATATTTTCATTTTTGCAAAAAAGGAAATACTTTTTATTTTAGCACTGAACTCAATATAAATTTTAAAAATGTAATTTGCTGCCTGAGGAAAGTAACTGAACATCCCTTTACCTGTTAAAACCCATTTAACAAGACATCAACAAGATTTATATGGTAAAAAAAATTGGCCATAGCCTTTTATTAACATATTGGTTCAAGGTTAACAGAAGTGTAAGGCGCAGCATGGGGGTCTGATCTGCATGCTGGGCAACCCAAGTGCTGTTCCCCAGCAACCTAAATTTTCCTCCAGTCCGTCTGCTGAAGAAAACGCAACACACTGGAGCAGCGATAGGAAATTCTAGATGGGTGGTGGGCCAGTGCCTGAAGACTCCCTTTGCTGCTAGGGGCGCAAGTCATAGAAGACCACATTTGGGCACCCTACCCGTTGGCTTGCTCCACCCCTAACCTCTCAAGGAGGTTCCATCAAAGCGGGTAACTCACCCACACCTATAGATCCATCCCCCATGAGCAACCCGCCAAAGAGCTAGGTAAACCCAGCTTCCATTAAATGCTTCTCAAATCCTGAGCCAATCGCACAATTCACCCCATAGGCTATGTAACCAAAGATCCATCCCCCATGAAGACAAATATACCCCATCTGTGCAGTAGAAAGGTTCCAGCCTGTGAGTAATGCCCCAATGTGTGATGCATCTTTCCCCAAGTTTGCTAACAAAACGTGAAGCTGCCCAACAGATCTTACTCCTGGCCAAGTCCACTTGCTTAGGCAAGACAATGCCACACCAGCAACATCTCTCCAACAGCTTGGACCAAATATTGTAGTCCTGGGTAACCAACAGCAAATGCAGTCCAAGTCCGACAAAATCATCTGGACTAACGCGATCCGCTTGCATGCTGGTAAGTCATTTTCCCTGAGGTGGATAATGAGTGCGTGAAGTGGTCTGAAGTGATTCAGTTTCTCTTGCAGTGTGGGCAATAGGGCACTCCACAGCATCCCTCTGAAGCCAAACCGCGAACTCCTGCTGGAAGACCCAGGTTCCAACCCCAACCTGATGAAGCAGTGTAATGCAAAGTCCAATGGACAATGTTGTGGCCAATAATCCAGATGCACCACCTAGGCCCTGCAAAAGCTGAGAGGACAAAACAATTACCGTATATACTCATGTATAAGTCGAATTTTTCAGCACATTTTTAATGCTGAAAAAGCTCCCCTCGACTTATACGCGGGTCATTAAATTTTTGTGTGTGTTTTTACTTTGCTGGCCAGCAGGGGGCGCAGTTTTTATGCTAGCGGCACCAAAATTTCAGGGTACCCTCAGAAGACTCTCCAGATGATACCAGCCAAGTTTGGTAAAGTTTGGTTCAGGGGGTCCAAAGTTATGGACCCCCAAAGGAGGTGCCCCCATTCCCCATTGTTTTCATTAGTAGATGGGGCTACCCTTTTGAAGGTCTATAACTTTGGACCCTCTGAACCAAACTTCACCAAACCTGGCTGGTCTCATCAGGAGAGTCTCTGATACCAGCCAGGTTTGGTGAAGTTTGGGTCAGGGGATCCAAAGTTATGGACCCCCAAAGGGGATGCCCCATCCCCCCTTGTTTACAATGGAAGCTAGTAGTAGATTTTTCATTTCTGATAATATCCCTCTTAAAATCTAAGTTGGATTACATTTGGACATGCAGATGATGATGAGGAATCCAGTTTTGAAGGATTTTAACTCTTGTGTTTTAGCTTGGTTGCTGGTTGAGCTAAGGTTTTTGTACTTTTAAAGTTATTGTTGATACCATATTGTTCTTGTTGACCCTCTTTTCCACTTACAGAGCCAGTTTACTGTTTTTCTTTGAAATAAATATTCAAAAACATTTAACCTACTGATGCCTCAATTGATGCTGCATTTCCCACCCTCGACTTATACACGAGTCAATAAGTTTTCCCAGTTTTTTGTGGTAAAATTAGGTGCCTCGACTTATATGCGGGTCGACTTATACACGAGTATATACGGTAAGTTTGTGTCAAAGGCCTGATGTAGGATTTGTAAGCCAAGGAACGCCAGAGACCTAGAGATTGGATGCGTTCTGTTGACCACCCCAAGGAGGCAGTGGTGGATGCAGCCCCGATGCGGAATGAATGCAGGCCATAACCCACGTGGGGAAGGTGCAGCTTTATTAGGCACATCTGAAACACACTGGCCAATTGATAGCATGATAGACATGACCTGTCTTTGTGAATGAACAGTGGGCCCAGAGTTGAGAGCAGGTGGCGAGGTAAGCCGTTTTAACAGCTAGCGGGCAGGGGAGCCCTGGTGGAGATGACTGTATGACTATAGGTGTACCCTGTGCCCCTTGATTGGTTTTTGATCAATGCAGCAAGACATAGAGGGCCTGCTAACATTGTCTAGGGGGGTGGGTAATCTTCAAAGCATCAAGAATACTAGTAGAGAATGCAGCACGAGGCTTTGACACATTGATTCAATACAGAACTTAAAAAAGGAAAAATCGCAAAAAGGCAGCCAGGAGTCATCTCGGGGGGGTGGATGTGAACGAAGGGGGGAGGGGGATTGAAAATGTTTTACAAACATTTTAGGAAATTTGTACAGAAAGGGGGCATTGACTCTTTAGCCAAGTCTGAGACAGGTTTCCAACAATTTAATGACCCCCTTCACAAATACATTTATAGGCTAGAAAGTCACTCTTCTCCAGCAGGCACTGTCTTATCTCCAATCACTGGGACCGTTTAAAATTAACTATTTGCCTTATCCTTCCCTATCTAAAATGTTCTCAGACTATTAACAGCCAATGTGTGCTAAACTACTATGAAACCCATAGGCTTCTTTTTTCCATGAGGGAAAAAAGCCAAAGCACTAACAAACACTGGCCTGAAGAACAGGAGACAAAGCAAAAGCTGGTGTGGAGAATTATTCTGAGCCAGAAACACGGGTCAATAGAGGAGTAAATCCAGCCCCATTGTTCCTACTGCTTCTTACCATTGGCCAGTCAAGGCCACCCAGTTTCTAAAGGTAGCCAGCAAGTCCACTGGACTTTTCCTCTCTCTCCTTGAAACACAAAGCAGCATTAAAAGCAGGATTTGCCAGACACTGCATCTCTTTAACTGCTACTCCTTTCAGCTGTGAATGGGTGTGCTTTTTCCAGGGTTCTCCTGCTGTCCATGCATGAATAGCGAATCACTTTTCACACTCTGGATGCTTATACTTGAGTGTCAAGACTCTGCAGAGATGGGGGATAGATTAAGATTCAAGTATTTAATAACAAAAATATAACCTGTAAACCACTTCTAGCTCCCCCAAGTTGCATTCAGTGCAGAGAATGTGCTTAAATTTCCTTGTTTGAAATAACTTGGAAAAATTTACGCTATGGCGAGATGTACTAAATTATGGGTAACATAATCATTTTGCATGTACATGATCACTGATTATCTTGTTTTTAGCACTTAAAATTCTTACCAGGGCACCTGAAACTGGTTTTCTTAACATGTCATCTCAAAATTGCCCCATTTGCTTAACACTTGTCTGTTTCTTGACCGACAAGCTGATATAATGAATGGTTTTTCAATTGCATGATTGAGCGTTTCACTGAATCCTGTCTAAAGGTTATCTTCCCTCATGTTGCTGTATTGCCTGGATTGATGTTTCACAGTGACAGCTTCAGAAAAACAGTGCAAAGTAGGTAACAATGACTGAAACAGTTGTTTTCAAGCCATAGAACTGCACAAATAGCAAAATGTTGTTTGTACAAAGCAGCATTCATGCTACATCACCACAAACAAAAGCTACCACTTAGTGGTCACACACAACAGCATTTGTATTGCTCAGTCATTCTTTTTCTGCATTCAGCTGTGTGCAGAATTACAATGGATGGATGGATATTGTGTCACTTGAAATTCAATATCTCCCAGATTTTTCCATATACAGTGAGTGATTCTGTTCTAATCATGACTCCGCTCCTTCACACAGTTCACAACCGTTAGCAGAGGTATCCCTTCATGACATATTTATATGAACCACTGTGCACCATTACTTCATGCCACCATATTTTAATATTATGAAGCAGCAAACCTATAAAACCTGTAGTCAGTTTCTAGGAAGTTCTGCCTCATGTCCTACCCACTTTACCTCTGCAGATTAGATCACAGAGAACAAGACTTTGAGAGAAAAGTTATGGGCTAGTACTAGCAAAATTCTAGTACAGAAAGCTGCAGAATCATAGGTAGAGTTGCCCACATAACTGCATGTTCCTGATAAATACAACTGTTGATTGTTGGACCCATTCTGGAGCAGCAGAGTTGCCCAAACCCCACAGCAAAGCAGATAGACGCGCACTGGTTTTTGGCAGTTACTAGTTGTTTGACAGCCTCAGAAAGTAGTTGGTATTGCAATATGTATGGTCTCCATGCTGTCTCCCTTCCATTGAACTGTTTGCAGATATCCAAAAAAGACACAAGGACAGTAATGAATTAGCAACCAAGTGGGAGCAAGCAGTCAGCACATAGTACTGATCCAGTTCTGATATCTATCCCACATGGCATGATTCACCTGTTGGGGGAAATAGTCTAGTCCAGTGTTTCCCAACATTTTTGACATCATGGTACCCTTGACCTCACTCTTCATATCTCATGGTACCCCTGCCATTCCCCCCCCCATCTTCCCCTCCCAGTGCCCCTGCTTGCCACCCGTACCCCTCACCACCTTCTCCTCCCAGGGTGAAGGGAAGCACTGTGGGGTGGGAAGTGGCTGCTGACCTTGCAGCAGGTCCTGCCCCCTGAGCCAGCTTCATGTCCTTGCTGGCACTGGCGGAAGACACTGCAAAAGTGAGGGGGGCTGGTAGCGTTGCTGCAGCACCCCAGGGTACCATGGAACCCTGGTTGGGAATCACTGGTCTAGTCATTGGGCCAATACTTACCCATCCATTATAGGGAGTTGCACAAAAACTGTACCCACATTTTCTATTTGGGCTACTCCATAGAACTCTAAAACTGCAAGGAGATCAGGAGTAATTAATTAGAAATACCAATGGTTGCAGTGACCACTAGTCCCCAGAAGTGTAGTTGTGCTTCATCCACTTGTACAATGGATGGGCAGCCCCATTTATGAATTGGGCACTAAGTGGCAGCTGTACCTGGCTACCAGCCCCAAAGAGGCTTCCTGAAAACGTGAGAGGATGGAAAAGTCAAACAGCCTCTGTGCCACCAAGGAGTCTCTATGGGCCATAATGAACTAACACCAGACAAAAGGCTGGCGTATGTCCTAACTGTGGCCCAACATAATGCCGGCAAAGACCAGGAGGGAGCCAACTAATGTTGGCTCCTCTCCTGGCCATGCCCCTGCTTATCCCCACTATGCTGGCAGTGCTGGGATGCTGGCACAGTGTTCAGCACTGCATTCCAGCCTTGGGGGGAATGATGGCAGCTGTACATCAGCATCATCGCCCGTCCACGAAAGTAAGTGCGCTGGGAAGGGCAAATCTGCTGGAGCAGCCATGCAGCACTCCCACAGGCGGATCTGGCTCCCACTCTCTGGATGGGGTTCTAAGATTGGCATACCATTCCACTAGCATTGCAGTAATGTGCTGCCAATTTATCTTTCTTCTCTTTCTGCATCATGCAAACACCTTGTGTTTCTTGTGTGGAAGACACAATTAACAACTGTCACAGAGGGGGAGATGTTGAGCCAGTACACAAAAGATGTGTGTTGTGAAAACGAGAGGAAATTTGAAACATTGTTTGAAGCATGGAGTCCTACTACCTGTTTGGGGTACACTGAGACCCTAGTGGGAGGGGCAGAGGTTGAATCTAATGTTTGTGTCCTGAGATGAAGTATTCATAAGACTGAACAATGTGCTGTAACAATATTTTTTCCCCTCGTGCTTGGCACCATGTGCAAATTACTTCTTTTTTGTGAAATGAAGTGCCCATCACAAAGTCTCCCTCCATATGTGAGTGTTCACAACATGAAGCAGGACAGATACAGTCCCATGTTGCATTCTATTCCATTTGAGCGATGGGTTCCCTAGCTTCAACTTATTAGAGTCATTAGAAGAACTGTGACTGACAGTAGTCTTGGTACAGCCTAAACCCTCATGGTGCCCCTTATGCAGTCCTGTGCCTAGAAGCGGGCACCCATTTGCTAGCTACCAGGGCATGGCTCCTTACTTTTAAATTCTGGATAAGGTTATGTTTCCATCTAGACCAGTGGTGGCGAACCTTTGGCACTCCAAATGTTATGGACTACAATTCCCAGCAGCCCCTGCCAGCATGGCCAATTGATCATGCTGGCAGGGGCTGTTGGGAATTGTAGTCCATAACATCTGGAGTGCCAAAGGTTCACCACCACGGATCTAGACCCTGACAGCCTACTCCATAGGGCCTTAGCTAATATACAAGACTCGCAATGGGGGAATACAATTACTGCCAAACTTACACTATTAGGCTTTTCTCTGAATGAGTTCATGATGAGGGACCCTCAAGCAGTATATAGGGCCTTTCCCCACTCTCCCCTATCCCCCCTATGCCGCGCACTGCTCTCAACACGCGGCATCCCTGGCACGAGCCCTGGCGTCCCCACAACCCCGCGCTCTGCCCACAACCCCACAACCCCGCGCTACTTGAGGAGAGTAACGTGGGGTCCCCCGGCACTCCCCATGAGAGGGGCGGCAACAGCGCAGCCGCCCCGCCGCTGCCGCTGCCGCGCCCCCTCAGTGCGCAGCATCCCTGCTCTGCGCTGGGTCATCAAAAGGCGCCCTTTGCAAGAGCGCCAGGGATGCTGAGCACTGAGGGGGCGTGGCAGCGGCAGCGGCGGGGCGGCTGCGCTGTTGCCGCCCCTCTCATGGGGAGTGCTGGGGGACCCCGCGCTACTCTCCTCAAGTAGCGCGGGGCTTAAGGTAAGTGGGGAAAGGCCCTATAGTCTAATGAAAACTAGATTATTTGATCAGGAACAACAATATCTAATCAGCCATGCAACAACATCATGCTCCCCATTGCACCTCGGTATGAAACCTGAGTTGAGTAAGATGGCCAATTATTTACTACAAATTCAAGATCCTAAACAACTCTGGATCTTGACTAGAGCCAGGTGTAAGGTCTTCTCACCTGCCCTTATAAATGGCCGCTTCCAGAAGCTCCCTGTCAGATAGAGTATGTCCATATTGCCCTACTCTGGTAGAAACATTGGAACATATTATATGCCACTGTCCTAAATATAAAATACTGAGGGAAGCCCTATTAATACCAATTATGACCAAGTCCCTCCCAAAGTCTGCATTGTCAAATTACTGAATGGGAATATTAGGGAAAACAGCCCAATATTTGTTCCAGGCCATGATACTAAGAGAAATTAACACCATAGGCAATACTCTCTCCTTTTTACCTTGATATTCAACATAAATATCTGTAGTAAAGATCACTGATATAGTTCTTAAGTGGTTCTGTTAGACAAATGTGATAAGTGGATCAAATGTGGTTTATTGCATATTTCCATCTTTGGTGCTCTTGGTTTTTTTCCATGTATGGATCTTGGGAATATGGTTCTTGGGAGTCTATTGCTGTACTCTCCAATTTTCACTAAAAATAAATAAATAAAGACATTCCCAGATTGTAGGGATGGTTAAACTCCTCAGAGTAAATATGCTGTCCAGTGGAGGAACCCCTATGGGATACGTAAAGCCTAGAACTAGTGTACATTGGTCTATTCTAATCATAACTCTCCCCATGTCATAACTGAACCAACACCCAAAGTATTATCTCTATGACAAAGTTTATGCTATGCTACCAAAATGCTTATGTAAACCAACTGCAATTTTTGACACTACAACTGGATATAGATGGCAACAGTATCCTTTCTAAATCTTATACTCCTATCTGTGTCCATCTGTATTTTACCTTGCTATGCCAATAAAGGTTTTTGTTTTGTATTGTATTGTATTATACAGCCTAAACCATGATATAGCTGTGTAGGCATGGTGGGGACTCCCACTGAATTTCGTTAGAGTACGGAGGCCCCAGGCCCTTATGCGGCCTGGGGCCTCCGTACCTGCGGGACCGTCTTACCTCATACATCCCGAATCGGTCTCTGCACTTTACAGCTCTGGCCCCGACCTGGTGGAACGCTCTCCCTCCAGCTGTCAGGGCCCTGCGGGTTCTTAATGAGTTCCGCAGGGCCTGCAAGACCGAGCTGTTTCACGGGCCTTTGGGGAGGCTGGCTGCTGATGCCCCCCCCTTAGAACATCAGTGGATCCTGCCATCCCCCTCCCCCTTTTGTTTTAGGGGACTTGATAGTCGGCACCATCTATTATGTTGATTTTAGTATGCTGCGTTTTAATGGGATGGGGTTATTTTATATAGAGTCATAAATTAACTAATATTTAATGGATTTTAGCCTTTGATCTATGTGCTCTATTTCTATTTTTGTTCACCACCCTGAGCCCTTCAGCGGTATAGAAATATAACCAATAAATAAATAAAATAAATAAATACAGCAATCTATGGGTGCAAGGATCGTGGATTCCAATCCTGACAAAATTTAACCCCATGATTATGGGACCCACATAGACTAGTAGTCATGTTGGACTGGAGGCTTTGGTGAGGAAGGGTAAAGGTGAGGAAGGTTATTCTGACAGAAGAGGCAGGTAGAGCTATTTAAGATTCACTGGTATATCTTCAAACTTTACCAACACAGGGCTTAGTTGTTATCCTAGGCAATTCACACCATGGATTTAGGATTGTTTCCTTAAATATTTCTTATTGAGAGCATAAGAATATCAATAAAAGGTTCTCTTAATACCAGAGGAATTTAACGTTTATTAAAGATTTGTAATAGTATATTTGCTATGTAGATCTATGTGATAGAAATGACAGTCCTCTATTAAAAGCAAGCACTGGATAGCTTTCTGAAGGATCCCTTCAATTTTGCTTTCTATAATGCGAATAAGATAAAGTATTGCACTTGTCAAAAAGCTGATTATGTAGCAGCATCAATTTAGGCTAAAATATAAAGTTGTGAAGCAACCTTCTTTTGTCTGCCAAGGCTCACTGGACTCTGGTTAGTCCCACCTGGCCTCAGAATGGGAGCCAGCTCACCAGCAAGAGCTCCTGGCTCTTGGGGGCAGCCTTGCCTGGCTGCCTTCTTCGACTTCCTCCTTGTTGGTCATCTGGCATTTCCTTCCTTTTATGTATTTCCCTACCCCTCAATCTTTACCCAATTTCCACTCCACCCCAATTCTTCTTGGCTAGGTGGCACCCCACCCCCTTCCTCCAAATGGCCCTCTCACCCAATCCCAGGTTCTTTCTGACCTGTTGTTGGATGACTCCCAACCTCTCTTCTGACCTAATTACCTGTGAAGGAAAATATCTGGCAGCCTTCTTAGGCTGTGTTTCCTGACCTGTGCCTCCTAGTGGACCTTATGGCAACACTTCCTTTGGCCTAGGTGTAGCAGCCAGCTCCAACACCTCCTTGGGCTACAGGAGGGCTGATCCTGCTGGGCGGCAGTGAGGTAGCTCCCAGAGGATCTTGTGACAACGTCAGGCTTCTCTATTGTTTTGGCTTTTCAGCTTTCACCCTCCCAGTGAATTCCTGGAGAGCCCCATGCCATGCAACCCTGCTATGTGAGCCTAAGGACCCAAGTACAGTCTGTTGGAGAAGTCTGGGGAGAAAGGGAGGGCTGACTCCAAACGCATCCTCCCCTTTATGCCCTTTGCTTCCTCTTCAGGGCCCTTGTACATCCAAGACATGAAGTGTGTATTGGCATGATATTGCTTACATTGGTATCTAATGGTGAAGCCAAAAGGTAAGTGGAGAAGATACCATTGTAAAACTAGAGTGTCATTATCTTCCATATGTGTCATTCATTAAAGTGGGGTATAACCAGTCACTAGTGTGAAAGGGTAGCCCTCCAAATAGTATTGTAACACCCTGATGTCCTATTTGACAACAAATTTTTCCTTCTCACCAAATACTTCTGTTCTACTGGCTGTAGCTTTTGGCTGAAAGTCAGCATGGTGCAGTGGTTAAGAGCACCATGGTGCAGTGGTTAAGAGCACTCTAATCTGGAGAACTGGGTTTGATTCCCTGTTCTGCTACTTGAGCTGTGAAGGCTTATCTGGTGAACCAGATTCGCTTGTGCATTCCAACACATGCCACCTGGGTGACCTGGGACTAGTCACATTTTTTCAGAGCTCTCTCAGCTCCACCCACCTCACAGGGTGTTTGTTGTGGGGGATGGGTGGGAAGGGAAAGGAGATTGTAAGCCTTTTTGAGTCTCCTTACAGGAGAAAAGGGGGGGGATATAAATCCAAACTCCTCCTCCTCCTGTTCTTCTTCATAATACTTAATAATACTGAAGGGTCACTTGGTCTGGGTTCCTTGGCACAGGGTCCTGCATGAGTGCACCTAAAAGGCATGGTACAGTTCTCAATCCAGCACAATGTGTTCAGGTGACCTGTAGGAAACCAGTCAGTGGGCTGACATGACTGGCAAAGTGAGGGATACATTTGCTTTAATATCCCACCAGCCCTTGGAAGCATCATAGACTTCCCTTTGGGAAAGTCTAAGGCTGAGAGGAAGTTCCTGAAGACTGGAGCAGATCATGGGTTTTTCTTGGCCTTAAAGCTCATCTGATTTCTGTAGTGGACTAGCCATTAGCCTGCAGAGCCCAGTCTAGATGGTTGATTTCATCAGGGAGGGGATGAGGTTCACAGATTCATTTTGCACAAATTCCAGCCTTCTCACAATTAGTTTCTGGAGTCAACTCACCATGCTAGTATTGATCTGAAAACTCTATATGGTTTGGGGGCCATCATACCTTAAGGACCGCCTTCTCCATATTAATATACTTGTTCACTGAAATCATTTTCTTGTGCCCCTACCATCTAAGGTTAAATGGGAGGCATCCCTGGGAAAGGACCTTTTCAGTCATGGCACCAACTGTGAAATTCCCTCCTCAGGAAGATTAGTCTCTCCTTCTATTGTTGACTCTCACCAGAGAGTGAAGACTTTGTTTTATTTGGTGTACCAGTAATAACTATTATTGTCCCCCAATAGTTGTGGTGTCATGTGTATCTGTACTGGTTTGTTTATTTTATATAGACTTTATTTTAAATAATTTTAAATGTTGAAATGGTCTAAATTTTTGATGTTCACCACATTAGAGACTCTATTAGGATAGAAAGATGACATGTAATTGATTTAAATGAACAAGTTATATTGAGACAGTTTCAGGTGGGTAGCCATATTAGTCTGTATTAGTTGACCAACAATTGAGTCCAGTAGCACCTTAAAGACCAACAAAAATTTCCTTTAAATTGGTGAGTTAAGAGTCACTTCACAGATCTGTTCAGTCAACTTCCTTACTCTCCCATCCACCTGCCTTCATGAAGTCTAAGGCAAAACAGCTGGGTACCAGAATAATGGACAAACTGGAAAATTTTCAGATGTCACAAACTGTCACTAATTTTTCAATTCAAATTAACTATAATAACTATTTGAATTAAGGGAACATTTCTATTTTGGGTTTTGATTACACAATATTTGAAGTCCCCAAACTGTTTCTAGTTTGGTGCTGTAATACATTATCAAACAAAAGCAGATTTAGTATAAACCGAAAGACTGTAAAATCCACATCTCCTCTCAAAATTAGAGAAATGGAATAACAGGTGCTCAGATGACAGATGCTGAAGTACAGCAGATGCCTGGAGGATGGCTTTGAGAAGCATTCCAATTAGAACCTGTTCTGCTAATTTACATTTTCCTTTATTTTTTGTTTTTGTTCTTTCTTTGTCCTTCAGTATTAAAAGTGCACCAAACCCTGCAGGTTTTGTTTTTCACTCTAAGTCCATCTGCTGATTTTCCTACTTACCTAGAAGACTAAATTTTATGCTTACTGTATAGCAGTTCGCATTTCAAATGCAACCAAGCAAGCTGTCCCAAACTTCCTAATATATTATTATCACTGGTAGATTCCACCCCACATAAATAAAACTGCTTGTAGACATTTTAAAAAGAACCATTTTTTGCTTTTTTCCCCTCCCATGCAGTATGGGAAAATAACGTGTTTCAGCCAAAAATGGTTCCTTAAAAAAAAATGCCCACCTTTCTCCCACCCTATTTTGAATCTCACTTGTGCACGTCATTTCTACCACTTCTGTGCCACCTGCCATTTGCTGAAGTGTCTTACAGATGTTTCCTTTGCTTGCATCATGTCTGGCTGCTATTTTCATAATTGCTGTGCATGGAAACATTCAGTTTTGCCTGCTAATTCTGGGAATGTACCATTTTCCCATTTTTTTGTTTTTGTTTTGAGGGAGTGTCTTCGAGCTAGGATGGCTTGGAATATGCACATATTGCCAATTCTCATATTGTGTTGTTGTAGCTTTGAAGACACTTCCCTCAAAACAACAACTACCAAAAAAAGGAAACACAGCCCATTTCTGGAATTGGTAGGCAAAACTGAAAGTTTCCATGCACAGCAATGACTAAAATAGTGGCCAGTTGCAATGCAATCAGAGAAAACATCCATAAGACTTCTTCAGCAAACAGAAGGCAGCATGGACTATCACAAGTGGCAGAAAATGTTGGGTGAAACAAAAAAAATGAGAACTTTTACATTGGACAGATGGATGGGATTTAGGCGTCTTAGTTGATAGTTCCATGGGAATGTCAACTCAATGCATGGCAGCTGTAAAAAAGGCAAACTCTATGCTGGGGATCATTAGAAAAGGAATTGATAATAAAACTCCAAAGATTGTCATGCCCTTATATATACAAAGCAGTGGATGTGACATGCCGGAATTGGAGTACTGGCTCCAGTTCACACAATTAGCATCTCAAGGGATATTGAGGGAACAGAAAAAGAGAAGTGCAGAGGCAACAGGGCGGGGCTGAGGGACTGGAGCACCTTCCCTATGAGGAGAGGCTGCAGCGTTTGGGACTCTTTAGTTTGGAGAGGAGGCGGCTGAGGGGGGATATGATTGAAGTCTACAAAATTATGCATGGGGTAGAAAATGTTGACAGAGAGAATTTTTTCTCTCTTTCTCACGATACTAGAACCAGGGGGCATTCATTGAAAATGCTGGGGGGAAGAATTAGGACTAATAAAAGGAAACACTTCTTCACGCAACGTGTGATTGGTGTTTGGAATATGCTGCCACAGGAGGTGGTGATGGCCACTAACCTGGATAGCTTTAAAAGGGGCTTGGACAGATTTTGCTGGAGGAGAAGTCGGTTTATGGCTACCAATCTTGATCCTCCGCGAATACAAGATTACGAAAGTGCCGCCGCTCCACAGACCAGGGTGAGTAGGAGGCAGCAGCCGCCAGAAGAGGCACTAACGTTCACATCCTACATGTGAGCTCCCAAAGGCACCTGGTGGGCCACTGCGAGTAGCAGAGAGCTGGACTAGATGGACTTTGGTCTGATCCAGCTGGCTTGTTCTTATGTTCTTATGTTCTTATGGGGAAAGTAAAGGAAGTTGACTGAATAGATCTGATGAAGTGAACTTTAACTCAGTAATTGTAGTTAGCAAAAAGCTTACTTGTCCAAATGGCTACCACACTATGATTCTGTAATTACTTTTTTGGGCAATTACCACTAGAATTATCCCATGGGGATATAAGAATATTCCTTCTTAGAGCTTTCGAACACCTTTTTACTAAATAGGTATTTATTAGGCAAGAGAAAAGTTAAAAAACTACATGCCACTACAAACTTGCCCAGTGAGAGATGACTGGTGGCAAACAACCATATCAAGTTTTCTTTGTGACTACTTTAGTCATGGTTCAACTACACAAACCAACACAAATGGTTATTTATGGTGTAAATAATTTGGATTATTAGTCATAATCAGAGAGGTTTATTCTAGGATCTCCTGAAGCAACACTAGGGCTCAGACAGTCAAATTGTATGACTTACTTGGACAGCCAACTAATGGATCACATGTTGTGCATGACCATTTTATGCTCAGCAATTATCTCCACTAAATAGCATTCTGCTGAGTGCCTTTTATCCTACTGATAGACCAAACACCAGCACTGAACCACTTATCAGTACTTTGGGTGAAAACACCCATGGAAAAAAGTATTAATTGCATGTAAGTTTGAGCTCTATCAAGTACAAGTTAAAAATTAAGCACTGAAAATATTCTGAGCTGTGTTGAGGTAATTTACCATTTTGATCAAATGTGGGGAATATACAGTCAGTCCAAGTAGCCAAGTTTTGTAATAAAATCTAAAGAAATTTGGGCAGAGCACTTGCTGTACAAACAGCATCAACATGATCTAAATGTAATTACAAGGTACAATCCGCAAAGGTGCAAAATGTTTGGGACAGAAGATTAAACCATAGATAAAACATCATGCTTAATAAAGATACTGGTTATACATGGTAGCACTTCCTTAAACTACTTAAATGTGATGTAGTTTAAGAAGGCAATAAGAGACTTCGCAGCTTATTTCATAGATGCTTCTGGTGGGTTTTCCGGGCTGTGTGGCTGTGGTCTGGTGGATTTTGTTCCTAATGTTTTGACTGCATCTGTGGCTGGCATCTTCAGAGGTGTATCACAGAGAAAAGTCTGTTTCACACTGTGTCTGAGAAGGGAAAGTTTAGTGTGGTATATTGTCCATGTCCCAGGGTGGGGAACCAATCATTAAGTGTTTGGGTGGAACTTGCTATGCAAAGGTGTGGTTGAGTGCATTGTATTGTAGATGGCTTATCAGTCCATTTTTTAAGTACTGGAAGTCACGCTTTGCTAATTTTTAACGTCTCTTCTTTCTTATTGAAGTTGTCCTGATGTTTGTGAATTTCAATGGCCTCCCTGTGCAGTCTGACATAGTAAGCTTCGAATTGTCCAGAATTTCAGTGTTCTCAAATAAAATATTATATCCAGTTTTGTTTAACACATGTTCTGCAACTGCAGATTTTTCAGGATGGTTAAGCCGACAGTGTCTTTCGTGTTCCTTAATACGGGTCTGAATGCTACATTTTGTGGTTCCTATGTAGACCTTTCCACAGCTACAGGGTATGCAATATACTCCTGCAGAAGTGAGCGGGTCTCTCTTGTCCTTTGCTGAGCGTAGCATTTGCTGTATTTTCCTGGTGGGTTTGAAGATGGTTTGTAGGTAATGCTTTTTCATCAGTTTCCCTATTTGATCTGTGATTCCCTTGATGTATGGTAGAAATATTTTTCCTGTGGTGGGCTGTTTCTCCTCAGTCCTCTGGGTTTTTCTTGGCCTTAAAGCTCTTCTGATTTCTGTAGTGGAGTAGCCATTAGCCTGCAGAGCTCAGTCTAGATGGTTGATTTCATCAGGGAGGAGATGAGGTTCACAAATTCGTTTTGCACGATCTGTCAGAGTTTTGATTATACCCCTTTTCTGTTGTGGATGATGATTGGAGTTTTTATGTAAATACCGGTCTCTGTGTGTTGGTTTTCTGTATACTGTGTGGCCCAATTGGTGGTTGGGTCTGCGAAAGACCAAGACATCTAAAAAAGGCAGTTTCCCTTCTTTTTCAGTTTCCATGGTAAATTGTATGTTTGGGTGGATGCAGTTAAGGTGGTTCAGAAAATTCAGCAGTTCCTCCCGATTGTAAAAGTGTCATCCACAAATCGGAACCAAGTTGCAGGTTTCCTGGGTGCTGTTTTGAGGGCTTGTTTCTCAAATTGTTCCATGTAGAAATTGGCTATCACTGGGCTGAGGGGGCTTCCCATGGCTACTCCATCGGTCTGCTCATAATAATCATTGTCCCATTGGAAGTAGCTGGTTGTTAGGCAGTGTTGAGATAAAGCTGTGATGTCATCTGGAAACATCTGGCCTATGAGTGCAAGTGTGTCTTTCACTGGAACTTTGGTGAACAGTGAAACAACATCAAAGCTGGTAAGTCTGTCGCTAGGGTTGAGATGGAGATTGCTAATTTTCTCTATGAAGTGGACTGAGTCTTTAACATAATGCGCTGTGTGTCCAATGTGATTTTGTAACTGTGAAGTCAAAAATTTTGCCAGTTCATATGTGGGGGAACCAATCGCACTCACAAAAGGTCTGAGTGAAATGGATTCCTTGTGGATTTTGGGGAGTCCATATAACCTGAGTGGAAGAGCATCTGATTTGCAGAGTCATTGGCGTGTGTCTGGTTGAATGTGATAGCGGAGCCAGGAGAGAATCCCGCTCCTGGACTATGTCTGAACTAAAAACAATTGGAAAATTTATTTCTGTCTTGTATTTGTTTAGGTAGGAACTGATTTGTATTAGGTAGAAATAGGATTTGTAAGTTTCCCTGTATTTGTGCTTGTATGGAACCTCCTTGGCCCAGGGCAGAGAGCCATCTCTGCCCCACCCGGACTTATCCCATTCACGTTAATAAAAGTCCTGATGCACCTACCGGACAAGGGGAAACCTCAGTCAGCCTTGCCCTGCCTAATCTCGTCCAACAGTGGCAGATAAGGGGACTCACGTCATGCGGCTCTTGGCTTCCTGACCCCCCCGAACACCTGGAGAAAACCTTTGTGTGTCCCCTCTGGCCAGTGGATTACGTCATGCGCCTCGCCCTGCTCTGGTAGCGAGAAACTTGAGAAGAGAGGATGCATATCCGGACACTGATTGGTTCCTGCATGTTGCAAATGAATGATTGGTTGTTTTGAATGGTGGTGTTGGGCTGTCTTTGGTTTCTCCCGGGCTCCGGACGGGAGAAAGTGTACTGTAAGGGATTGTAGGAGAACGGCTGCTAGGGCAGCGCGGTGTTGGTCTTGCGCGAAGGGAGGTGCTGACACTTTAGGTCCAGCATCTCAATAAATTCTCTTTTATATATATCCGAGCCTTTGTCGGGTCTTGGCTTGGGTTCCTAAGGAAACTGCCGAGGCGGGATACTCTACCAGAGCAGGAAAGTGGCCATTACCCTAATGAGCAGCTGATGTAACAGTTGAAGGGGCTTTCGTCCGAGTTTTCTGAACTCTACGGGAGAACCGGTATTGCTCTCGAGGAACCGACCCGACTGGCGGAGTGCAGTTCCGGAGAACGGCGCGCTGGTTGCAGTGGTTTGGATGAATCGAGGAGGTGCTTGTTTGGTCGGAGGTTGTGGATGCCCTCTGCAGGACAGGTGAGCCGGACCTGCGAAGGGAGTAGCGGGACGGATCCAGAGCAGAGAGAGGAATTTTCCCGTGCAGGAGCCATAAAGAAGCGAACGGGAGGGCCTCCGGCGTTAAGGGCGTGAATCCGGGAAGGGACAAGAAAAGAACCCAGGCCAGGTTTAAAACCCAAGCGTGTCCCTTAGGCCCAGGAATTTGGCAAAGCGGGTTTTACTGGTCGGAAGGGCCTTTGGGAACAGAAGCCTAGGTCAGAGATTAGCGAGCAGAGTTGGTTAGAAAATGGGGAGCCTGTGGGTCCTAAGGATGGAAGCCCCAGAAGTCTTCCTCCGGAATCCCACCCGTTGGCTTGCGTCCTGTATAACTGGGATAAGCTCAGCCGCCAAGCCCCGATGTCTAAGAGAAGTTGGAGTCGTGGTGTAGGGGCCGAATGGACCAATTACAATTTGTCCGCCGGCTCTTGGGCAGTAACGGGCAATTTCGCTTTAGCTAGCCAGTCCCTCCAGAAATTTGTATCAGGTCCTAAGGAGTACTGGGTTAAAGAAACAGGAAGCTAAGACACTGGAGAGGACCTTTATGGAGGCCTTTACAGAAACCCCAAAAGTTATGCCTGTATTCAGGGAACCAAGATTATGTTAGTGGTGGAGCCGAGGCTGTCCACTGAGGAGTCAGTAGATTTTAGGGGCCACCCACATGGATATTATCCTTGCCTCCTCCCCAGATGATCCTATTAGATTTCCCAGTAGCACAAGCATGGCCTCCCAACCCCCCACCCGGTGCGTGGCTATAAACGGAAGCCCTCCAGCATTTGGACAGCAGGCCATGCCGCTTTCACTCGAATGCGCTGGATAGCGCGCCTCGAGGGTGGTGCCGCCTCCCGCCCCCCTCCCTCTCTCGAAAGATGGGGATGGCTCCCTCCTCTTTTGGCTCCACCGGCTCGCGACAGCTGACTCAACCTTCCCGCCAGAGGGGAGTCTGGCCCTCATCCCCAATCCGAGATTCAGGCTCCTCCGGGGACTTCACTCCCACGGGACCCCCAGCACACTGCATGTTGGCTCAGATGCTGTAGACGGCGTGGCTGGCCTCCCAAGATTCATAGTTATGCAGTCTGCCCTCCAGGAGTTCCCCGGGTCTGGCTCCAGCCTGGTCTTCCCTTGCACGGTCAGGTGCCAGTTTCCCTGCTCCACTGAGATGGAGCTCGAGACCCCGTCTTTCCCGTCCACACGCGCCGTCTTCACTGAGCTCAGAGAATGGCAGCCGCTACCCAGCTAGGGAGCATGCCCCTCCCGACCCGTCTCCAGAAGTGGGGAGTTAAATCAAAAAAAGCGCCAAGAAGGCGGCATCAGCCGGGTTTGTTTCCCCATCCGTCAGACTCAGATGGGGGCCAATGACCCCAACGAGCTTGGTGCCTCCCCGCCTCCCTTTACGTCCATGTCCCGCTTTACTGCCCTCCGGGACCTGTCATGGCAATTGGAAGGAGAATTGGCTCCCGTACACCGCTGATCCCTTGAAGCTTAATGACCCAACTGGTAGAATCGACATTTTTGGCGCACTCACTTGCCCACTTTGCCATGGGATATTCCCAACAACAACTGCTCACGACTCCTCTTTTGACTGGGGAGGAGAGGGTTTTAGTTATGCAGGCGGCTAGAATCGAAGCCACCCAATATGTAGATGACCATCAGGAAGGGGCAAACCCCGCCACGGTGGCTGAGGTGTTCCCGAGTTAGACCCAGGGTGGGATGGTGTGTGAACAGAGAGGAGCAGGCCGGGGATAAATTGAGGGAACTATCGGCGCTTTATAATCTCGGAATTGCTCCAAAAATGGCGCCTTGCACGCCGCCATGATCTATCCCAAACTCCACCAGCTAGCTCAGAATAAGGATGAGTCACCAGCCGCCTTTATGGAACCGCATTACGTTCCGACGGTGCTCGTAAATGGACACCGCGGGTGGATCCCGCTGACCCAGTCATACCGCCCACTTTAATCAATGAAGGCAAGCGTGTTCAAACCGGAGGGAGGCTGCGGATATGGAAAGAAGCTGAATCCCGGATCCCGGATAATACCCTTAAGGATCCGGCTGATCTCCTGAAAGCGCGCCTAATACTGTATATTTTGAGCGGGAAGAGACGGCACAGGATGCGAAGGAGAAGGCGAAGGAGACTCGCCACCGCCAGCTAGTGGGGAGGCCTTACCAGGCAGCTGCAGGAGCACTCAATCGAGACCCTGGTTTTTTGGAATGGGCGTCTTGGCGGGAATGGCCTCAAGGACTCCCCCGTATGCTCCAGCGACCCGACTGCCTGTAGAACAGATTCAGCATTCATTTGCAGGAAGGAGGTAATTAGGAGCCTTCACGGGCCACCAATACGGCGAGTGGGAACGGCGGGATTTTGTGGTGGGAGTTCGGGTTACCAAGGGGCTCTCTCACTGCGAGCTCACCACCGGCTTCACGCACAATGCCCTCTTGGATAAGAGACCAGTGTAGCTATTGCCGCTTCTCCAGGTAGTGTTAACATGGCCACTGGCGCCGAGAGTGTGCTGCCAGGTTGGCATCGGAGGCCGTCGTCAACCCCATGGCCACGTGGCAATAGTTGCCGGCAAACCCCTCAGCTCTCGGGGTTTTCAGGCTCCCAGTCTCCTTACGCCCGAACCTCAGATTGCAGTCTCCCCAAACCTCGCTTCTAGGACAGCCCGGGTCGCTTTCCCAGGCACGGGAACCCCATGTTTTGGAGTGGAGGTGCCCGGACCTGGCACCGGAGCAACAGGCAGGCTCTCACAGGATCTTTGGGGCTCGAGGAAGCGAACCCATGCCGGCTCTCTCCCCTCAAGTTCGGGTTGAAAAAGAGCTCCAGCATCGCTGAAGCGGCGTTCCCCTACTAGGAAGACCAGCAGCGAACGGGCGGCTCAAGCAGAGTCTTGCCGCCTCCTCACGGAAATCTTTTACCCAGCCCGGGCAGACTGGAGGTGATCAGCCAGCCCGTCCCTGAAGAATCCCTGCCTTCGGCTCCTGGAGCCTCCCTGAGGATGATTTGTTGGGGATCTCTCAGCCCTCACCAGTCGTGGAAATTTGGTCGCTTCGGTTTCCCGGACGCACCTCTCTCCCACCCGGGGTGTTCCCTGCCCAGATCCCTGGAATTAGCCCGTGTTTGGTGCCCCTCCGCCAGCTGCTCTGGCCCTCCTCCCGTGCCTCTGAACGCATGTGCAGGAATTCCTTCCTGAGCCTGTATTTCTCCCTCTCTGTTCCCGCGGATGGACATCTCGTCCGCCCTGGTAGACCTGGCCACAGAGCTTCGATGCCTGTGTAATGGAGTTGGTGCTAAGACTTTACCCTCTGGGCGGCCATTACATTGGCCGGAGGGCGCATTGCCTCCCGTAATGGTATCCCTGATGACCTCGCTCCCCTATCCCCTCGGACCCGGTTTTCCCTGTCTTGGTGGTAGGGGCCTCTCTATTCCCATGTTGGATTTGGACCACGGGGGGGGCCTCCTGCTCTGTTCTGGAATTCTACCTGTCCCTCGTTCCCGCACGCACGAGGGAAGAGGTAAGCGTGTCATGGGTTGCTAGTGGTGAGCTCGCGGCTTGTTCCCACGCCTCGCTCCAAACCCCGTCGGGCTTCCCTGTCACGCCCCGGTGGAGGCCTCGAGCATTCCTTCCTGGCTAACATGGGAGGATTGCCGGTCTCCAAGCTCTTGGGGTCAGCGACTCTGCTCTCGAAATTGAACGCCTCCCGCTTTTCATTCTCCAGCTCCTGGCTGCTTTCGTTGGTTTCTTGGACCTGGATCGGAGGGGGGACCGTCGACCCCTCGTTGCCCTGCTCTGATACGGCTTCCCTATCTACAGAATTCCCGAAGTCCTTCAGACTTCAGGACCCGGCTCCCCAGTCCCGACATGTGCTCCCCTGCTCGCGTCTGTCCGAGTGCTCTACTCAAGCTGGCACGGACTGCGTTCCTCGACTAAGCGGTGCGCGGAGACTATGCCTGGAAAGCCTGACCTCAAGCTTCGCCTCTTTGGGTTCGGGAATGATATTACATCCCTCCCCTTCTTCGCCCATCCGTCCGGCTGCAAGGAAGGCGATGAGTGCAGCTTCCGGCTGTTATTGCTTACTGCGTGTAGGGCGGTGGCGGCTGTGTGTGGTAGGATCCCCGGCTCCGTTTGACGCAGCCCTGTCCCCTCCCGCTGCCTTGGGCTGGCCGGTCTTCCCCTGTTACCACCGGCCCCCTCTCTGCCTTCACACATCTGGGGCCAAACCTCCCCTGCTTCCTGCCCTGTGTTCCCCGGAGCCTTGTTTTACGTGTGAGCTGCCATGGACAGCTGGAGGGGGGTGGGATTTATTAGTGTGGGGAAACTGGCGGCCCCTGTTGCCCCGGTCCCTGGGCTGCCCTCGATTCTGGAAGCGCACTTTCGAGCTCCCTGCCTTTTTCCTGCCGGCCCGGCGACCAGGTTTTCCCTTTTTTCTCGCCCTCGCAGTTTGGGTCGGGTTGCAGCCCTCCCCTGGTCTGGCTGGCGTGCGGAGTGGTAGTGGCCTGGCTCTCCCGGCCTTCCTTTGTATTGCCTCCCTCGTGCCCCTTCATCTCCCTACCTTTTTGGGGCCCCTGGCTTTTGGAATTTTTTGCACGTCTTGGTTTGGTGGGTCACCGGGCTCTAGGGTTGTTTTCTTGAGACATTGCCTCCAAAGGGGGGGTGGAAGAGAACCCAGACCACGCTTCGCGGAGAGAACCCAGACCCACGCTTTAAAATGGGATGCAATGTCTCTAGAATCCAACCAGTCAGTCTTCCAACCAGCTAGTTTTTTTTTCCTTTTTACGGCCTTTTAGAGACAGCTACAGCAATACTCAGAGCACCGCATGGGAATTTCAGTTTTGAGACTCCAGCCAATTCTTTAGACCAGAAGGGACTGGTGGCTGTAGGAGGTCCCAGCTGAGGAAGCGACTTTAAAGGCGCTGACTTCGTGCTTTCGGACTTCGTCAAACCCCGGCACCTCCCAGCTCTTTGCCCATAGAGTGAAGCCTCCCTTCCCAAAGCTGGCAGGATTGAGCAACAGATCGAGCGGAGCTTTGCATGTCCCACAAAGCGCTAGGAATAATTACCACAACTGCTGCCAAAAGCATTTATAAAGGGGAAGGCGGGGCTTTAGTTTCAGAATTATCACTAGGTTACCCAGAATGGGGGGAGGGAGTTCCGCGGTTATGCCAGCTTCTTTCGGCAGGTATATCCTTCTGTTTGCAATGCTTAGAGCAATGCTTAGAATTTAGCTATTGCCAGCACTGGACCCGACTTGCCACATAGGCGCCCAGGGCTCTCGTTCTGTTTCTGGCCACTCTGTTTTGGCTCAGTTCTGGCCTGTCTCCTCAGGTTGGCCTTTCCACCATGAGAACAGCATCATTCATGAAAACAAGGGAACACACTGGAATTGGGTTGGATTGGCAGCGTTTTCGAGTTCAGACCAATGCCTGGTGGGGAGTTTTCTTTTCTCTGGTTTTCATTTCTGTCTTTTCACAACCAAAGGCGGGAGGACCTTGGCGGGGTCACTCCCTGAAACGCTATGTACAGTTGGCCTATTTACATATCAACATATTTACGGAAGTTGAAAACCAGTCCTACTGTGCAGTGCGCAATGGGAACGTAGCATGCAGAGGCGGTGGCGGTTCCCAAAGAAGTCTGCATATAGCTGGCCCAGGAACTCCAGTCTTCGCCTCCTCCTTGCCAAGCATGTTATTCACAGACTGCGAGGGGACACCATCACATCACAATTAGAAGCCGGTCCGCGGTACTGCTGATGGACACCCACATGGCCAGCATGCACCACCATTCTCCCGACGGGACGTGATCTGGAGTACGGGAAGAGAAAAGCCTGGTTTGGATCCATCTTTTTGTCTGTAATTAGCTATGCCATACCCTTGATTCCTGCAGCCCAGCCCTTGTGGTTAGTAGAAGCGAGGACCCCAGAACTTACCGTGGAACACTACTGCGGCCTCGCTATTGGCAGCTGCTGCGCCTGCAGCTAGGCTTATGCTCTTTTGCCCTGAAGATTTTTCTGCCCGTTCCTGACACCTCCCCTCTTCTCGGCTTGCTTGCCCGAGCTTACATACACTGTATGGTATCTCATCGAATGTTTACAGAGTGTTTTCCTATGCAAAGGTTGTTTAGCAGAAGTTTACATGCAGGAGGTCTCCAGGCACTTTACACCCCTCACAAAATTTTTGGACTGTTTGGCTGACCCGGCGTGCTGGGACTTGGTCACAAATTTCGACAGCCCAACGAATCTGGACAGAAGCGGGCGTTTTTCGCGTTTATGCCCCGCTTCGCTGGGATTAATCTCGAAGATCGCTGAGCCTGGGATAGATGCTGTTGCGCCTCTCGGTGATGAGGAGCCTGTGAAGAAGATGCCATTGACCTGCGCCGTTGCTTAAAGGATGTGAAGGCGGTGCCATGCCAGTTGACTGAAGCCACCCGGCGTCCAGGCGACGATGCCGAAGAGTTGCAGCCTCCACTGGCGTTTCTGTTAATGCGTTGACCCCGTACCCCGGCTTTACCAGAAATGCCAAGGTTCTCTACCAGGCGTAAGCCGGATTTCCCTGGACTGGAGGCGTGGTAATTGGGTGTCGCGTTTGGAGCCTCGATGCTGAGCCCCTACGATCACCAGCGCTGCTCTCACCTGTGCGAGATCCGGCTGTATTGTTCGAAAGCGGACCCTCGTTTTTCTACTACTGATCCCCTCACGATCCAAGGTTTCCATCCCTGCAAGGCTCTCTGGCGCCTCTGCCTTCAGCGTCGCGCTCTACTCAGCTCTTTTAGGTCTCTCCGATTGCCGAGAATAACTCCAAATGCCTCCGCCTGCTACATTCCGAAGCGTTTCGAAAAAAGTGCCTACCGGACTACCCCTTTGTTCAGCGCTTTCCCAATTAGGGTTTATGTGCGTGTGGTTCCCCGATTTACTGGCGTGTTTTGATGCTCTGTTTTGTATGTGTATGATGTGTTTTTAAAGGTCCCAATGCTCCCCGCTTTGATACTTGCAAAGAGCCCTTAACGTGGCTCCTAAGCGACCACTGGATCACCCGGAGCATCCAGGGCTCCCCCTCTCCGGTACTCACAGGTTGCTGAAGTTGTCTGGGCATTCACGCCATGATTGCCAATGGCGTGGAAAGCCCAGAAAGGGGAAATGATAGCGAGACCAGGAGAGAATCCCCGGCTCCTGGACTATTATGTCTTGAACTAAAAACTTGATTGGAAAATTTATTTCTGTCTTGTAATTTGTTTAGGTAGGAAACTGATTTGTTACATTAGGTAGAAATAGGATTTGTAAGTTCCCTGTATTTGTGCTTCTTGTATGGAACCTCCTTCGGCCCAGGGCAGAGAGCCATCTCTGCCCTTAAACCAGGGACTTTATCCCATTCACGTGTAAAGTCCCCTGATGCACACGGACAAAGGGAAACCTCAGCCCGAGCGCCTTTGCCCCTGCACCTAATCTTTCGTCCAGCAGGTAGATATGGGGACTCACGTCATCGCTCTTGGCAATTCCTGACCCTCGACACCTGGAAGAAAACTCTTTGTGTGTGTCCCCAGCCAGTGGACACGCTATCGCCATGCCTAAGCCCTGCTCATGGCCTTGAGAAACTTGAGAAGAGGGATGCCCATCGGACACTGGGATTGGTTCCTGCATGTTGCAAATGAATGATTGGTTGTTTTGAATGGTGGTGCGGGCTGTCCTTTGGTTCTCCTCGGGCTCCCCGACCGGCGGAGAAAGTGTACTTAAGGGATTGTAAAGGCTGCTAGGCAGCGCAGTGTTGGTGCGGAAGGGAGGTGCTGACACTTAGGTCAGCATCTCAATAAATCTCTTTTATATATATCCGAGTCTTGTCGGGTCTTGCTTGGGTTCCTGGGCGCTGCCGAGAGCGGGATACTCTAGAGCAAGGAAAGTGTTACCCTGAGCAGTGCGGTAACAAATGGAGGAGCTCTTTATCAATGTGATGGTTTGGTGAGTGATTTTCTTGGTTGGGTCTTGTTTCAGTTTTTTGTATGTTGTGGGATCCAGGAGTTCTCTGATTTTTTCTTTATATTGTTCAGTCTTCATGATTACTGTTGCATTTCCCTTGTCTGCTGGAAGTATGATGATTTCTGGATCTTTGCTGAGAATCTTAATAGCATTTCTTTCCTTAAGTATTCCATCTAAAAGATCTACTTAACATGTTTTCAGTATTCCTGAGAACTGTAGTGCATTCAGATGTTGCTTTGGGCATGAGGTGCAAAATGTATGCAGCAAGACTGCAAAGCTCATTTCTGGCTCTTGATGTTATATTGATAATACCAAGGATAGAACTATGCTCTTGAATTATGCAAGAGAGGTTTATGGTATATTTAACACACTCTTGGTCATGAAGATCACTTCCATCAGCTTAGAAGAACTTGCCAAATGTACTAATATATATGTATATATAATTGAAATCTCTCACACACATACACCCATACACACACACAAACTTAAACTAAAATACACACACACAATCTGGAACTAACAAGGACTCATGCAGTGAATTTGCCTGTCTTCTTTTTCCAGTTTCCCTTCTTTAAATGCTGCAGTAAACTTTCCTTTTTTTCCTGCCTCCTCTCTTTTCCATCCACCAGACTTATTTTCTCCCCATCTTCAGTTTTTGACCTTTACATACTCCCAATACCCTTTATTTGGGAAATATGTGATCCAAATCCAGTTGCATCAGCAGGCCCAGTTGCACAGTAGAGAACCAGCAGGCACTTCCAAAAAGCACCCATTTTCCTCATGTCTCTTTCTCCATACTATTTCCTATTTCCCACAACCTGACAATTCCTGTGTCCTCAGTCTTTAGCTGCATTCTCTCCTTCCCACCAATCCAAGAACCTTTTATCTGTCTCTCCATCTTCAGCTATATTTACTGCTGATTTTACTTCATTTATTGCTGTCTTGGCTAGCAGACTAGAGTCAAGACCCATTAACCTCAACATCTGACAGCAAGGCTTCTCGGGTCACAAGCCAAAAATCACAGTCTAGGGTCTAATAATCCAATCATAGGGAAAGTCAAAAGGTGGTCCAAGGTCAGGTTACATATTCCAAAAAACAGAGTCAAAAGCATTTGAACAGTGCAGTAACAAGAATGGCTACAAAACAGATCCCATACTTGGTAGAGCAGTCAACAAGAATGCTGATAAGTTGATCCCACACTAGCTACAACCTTGTGTGGGAGTTTCCTAATAGATGTTGCTGGTTCCCACATTATTGTCTTCTTTCAGCTCCTCTTCTCCTGAGGAGTACTGGAGCCCAGACCTGTGGTGACTTATTAGTCTCTTCTAGTACTTCATTGGCTGCCAGGCTCACAGTCCTGTGTTTAATCCATGCTTCAGCCCTAGCCAGAGGTGGGATCCAACCAGTTCTCACCACTTCTCTAGAAGTGGTTACTAATTTTTTCTGAGTGCCGAGAAGGGGTTACTAAAGCAACCTCCCTGCCCAATAGGGACTGGAGGTGTGTGTGTGCAGCGGCGCCACTGTTTGAATCCCACCACCATCGGAACCTGTTATTAAATTTTTTGGATCCCACCACTGGCCCTAGCCCTATGCTTTCTCTGATTCTGGGGTGCTTCAGGAGACTATCTCTGACTGTGGGTAAATTCATACTCAGACTTCCAGGCCTGAGGTTCTGGCCTTCTTTGGGAAGGCCATGCTATCCCAACCTCACAAGAAGTGTGAGGCCACTAACCTCCAGTTGGAGTTCTTCCAGAATTACAACTGATCTTCAGACAATAGAGATCAGTTCTCCTGGAGGAAATGTCCTCTCTACAGTATCACTGAGCTTCCTGCCCTCCACAAACTCTGCCCTTCCCAAGTATCCTCCTTTGAAAATTTCTCAACCTGGATTTGGCAACCCAAAGTGGACATTGTTTATAACTGTGGGACCCCACAGCACAGCCCATGACAGCTGGAACGCTGGACCCTATCATATTATTTCCTTTCTCTCTCTATTGCCTAGACATGTTTGGGATACTTTTGAGTGTGAGAATGACCGTTATTGCTTGTTCCAATAAATTTATATTTTTATATTTTGATTTGCAATGTGAATCTTCCAGTGTAGTCTGATGCAGAGTTACATTCTTTGGGCAGCCCAATCCAAGGACAGGGGAGGAATCAATGAGTTTGCCTACCCTGCCAGCATAAATGGATTGGTGCATTTGCCAATGCTGGGCAAATCGGGCCGCCAGGCTCACACTCCTGTGCCTAGTCCATGCCTTTGGGCGAACTGGTGAGTTTGCCCACCCTTCTGGCATGAGTGGCACTTATGCCAGTGTGGAGGACAAACTGGGGAGTGGGCAGGCATCAAGAAGCTTGACAACACTTGTCCTGGAAAAGCCTGTGCCCCATTGAGCCGCACCAGCCTGAAGTTGGATGCTGCTGTGTCTGGCTAGGGTTGTTCCCGAGGATGAAGCTGACTTTAGTCGGTTTCCACTGGGATCACCCATAGCAACTGGAACTGGGATCACCCATAGCAAAAACCACAGATGGGTGGCATAAGTCTGTTTTGGTCTATGGAGAGTTTTCAGGGAGCTAAGGAGTTTCTGACATTTGCTGCCTCCTCACACTGCGTGGAAGCCCTTTGGAGGTGGCATGGCGGTGGCACTATCCATGGCCACTGGAGTTCTCATGATTGGGATGATAGTCCATTGTCTTTAATGGATTTAGAAGGATGTAATTCTGTTCAGGATTATACTGTTAATGTACTGACAAAGTTTCTAGGGCAATTTCATTACAACATAAAAGTAAACAGTTTATAAGGTGACTTTTAATTCTTCCAGTTATACATTTCTTGTTTTTTAATGGCACCTGCTCCTGTAGACTGTTTTATTTCATTGATTTATTTTATTCAACATGCATATCTATGTTGCCTTCTTTTCAGAATATGGGAATATGTGGTGGGGACAGGGGTGTAGCATCATGAAAACTGAAAAGTATTCTAAAGAGAAGCAAGTTAGTTTTGGCATTTATTGTTAATTGAAATTTTGTACAAGTAGCAGTTAAAAGACTGCTAATGTTCCTGAATTTACATCACATTAAGCATCTGCTACTTTTCCGTACAGCTCTGGCAAAGTTATAGCTACCTCATAAATTTAAACCAAGACCTAAAAAGTTCTTGGATTTCAAGAGGGCTTAATGATCTGAAAAATGGGAGGGAAGATGGCATGTACAGTGATCACTTAAAACCAAATACTTTCCTAAATTTCAGGAACAGCACATTATGTTCTAAAGATTAGAGGTTTTTTTTAATTGTACCAGCAATGTATTCAATTCTTTCCCATAAAAAATGTTCTTAAAATATGAGTTTATTGTGTGCCTTTCTGATAGCATACAAGTGTTGCAAAATCATGTTACATTTTACAAGGGAGCAAATGACTGTGTTTGATATTGTGCTTTTATTCTTGATTGTCATTCACAAGAGCGGGGAAAGAGGGCAAATGTTACTGATGTCCTCATATAGTAGCAGTCACAAACCATTTCCCACAACAGCTGTGAGTCACAGGAGAGATCATTATTTTTAAAATTCCCTTGACTTAAAAAAATAATTAAAATCAATCTTTGGTAACTATTAATGGTCAATCAAATGTATATTAACACAAAACTAGTTCCAATGACAAGGGCTCATTCCTCACATGCAGAATAATGCACTTTCAAGCTGCTTTCAGTGCTTTTTGAAGCTGTGCGGAATGGCAAAATCCACTTGCACAGTTGTGAAAGTGGTTTGAAAACACATTATTTTGCATGTGCGGAAGGGGCCAAGGATCCATCCGTCAGTCTTAGTCTTCTATCTTCCTTTCCCTACTTGCTACACAATGTGATTCCAACAACTATACACAAGAAGAAACTTCTCCCTCAATCAGGATAGCTAAAGTTCTATAAGGATTTGTCTGTAATAACAGAGTGCTTATATATGGCAGTCCTTGAGAAATTTAAAACAAGCTACAAGATACCTCCTCTTAGAGACAGAATAGAAGCTGGACTTAATCAAATAGTCCAAATATCATTTGATTAACGTCTTTAGAGACTCAGAAAACTTACAGTCAAACTAGAAGTTCCAACTTACATGTGTCAGGATATGGATGTCCAGTTCTACTCACTGGCACACGTAATGACTCATATAAAGTGGGTTTACTCACCTGAAAAGTGCTCCATTGCTCTTATGGGCTCTGAAGCTTTGTGAAAGGAGGAGGCTTCCAACTTCCATACTGTGCCATTTTTGCCAGTGAAAACAGCCATGAGGGTGCTGTTTACTTCTTTCTCTGGCTCTGAACCAAAGAAAAAGGAAAACAGCCCCACCCACCATGTCCTAGGATAATTGGAGGTATGGAAGTAGATACCGCCCTCTTCCCCTATACCCATTTTCACTTGGAGATTTCAATGACCTTCACCAGGATGCTGCACATAGCCTGTTAGTTTTGGAGGATTGAGATACTGTTGGCAACAGTATCGTGATTGTAACAAACAAAGCTTTTATACATGCACATCTGGTCACCGTTTTTTTTAAAATTGTGTATGTGCATAGATTTGCAACCAGTGATCATTAAGCTGAACAATACTATTGACAAAGTAACACTTTACAAAAATCTGTAAGGTATATTTTTCTAACCATATCATTGACCCTTATGTTGTAAAAATAACAAAAACATAAGCTATTTTTCTCACTTTTGCATCCAGTTTTTCTCCTGACCTAGATAATTGCCATGAAACCTGTGAATCAGCACACTTAGCATGGAGGCTACAATAGTCACTTTATTCTAAAGTAACTGAGTAGCACCACCAATTTTAATGTGCATTAAAAATGGCAAACTTCATACTGCAGCAAATAATAAGCCTCTCTTTATTACCACATATGGAAGTGTGGTAAAGAGTAGTGCTGAAAATTTGGGCTCATCTTCACTGAGAATCTAGTGGGTAAAGCATAATATGAATGTCTCTCCAAAGGCTAGAGTTCTCTTGCTATGACAGTCCTGCAACTAAGGACCAATTTCAAACTGTGACTGTGCATGTACAGCACTCTCAATTGTTTTACAGCTGAGCATGCAGATAGATAATCATATGTAATTCAGCATGCTGGCTGGAGGTTGACAGCTCCTAATGCAATTCCCAATCGTGACATCCTAGCTCTCCGGTTTCAGGCAGCAATGGGAAAAATGCTGAGTTACCAGACTAGAAAGATGTCTGCAGTTCTCAAGGAAGACATATGAGCAAAGCCATTTTAAGGTATGTAGTGTTCACATTCCAGTAAAGCAGAGGGTACATAATTATGTCTTTAAAAAATAGATAATAGCATATATTTTCAAAATGGAAATATTTCAGTGAATTAGTTCAGCTAGGCTTTGAAATGGTTTGCACTGTCAAAAAGAGACTTTTTTCTAATTATGCTGTACATAGAATTACGGAGAAACATACTGTGTACACTGGTGACCTCTGGAATTGCTGGGATGCATTTGGCAGCTGCTGCAATTATGGGATGGGGTGTGTTGTAAATGAAGATGCTACAGATGAACACCATGCATTTTTGTCCATAGAATCCTGTTGACTAGAAGAGGAATGCATGAAAAACAAACCAACAAACCTTTCTGCTCCGGGCCACTTCATGTGTTAGCTGGAATCCATGAAAGCAGAAATGGTAGCAAACAAAAAACAATGGCTCTATATACCCAAACTACAATCCACAATAAAATAGAAACAGTAAGACAAAGTAAATTTAGTTAAATCTACATAGTAATAACTTTGTACTATATAACATGAAATACTTTACTTTTGCAGAATTTCGACAATGAAGTCTTTTTTGGAAGTTCTCTAATAATTTGTATTACTTGGATCATCCCAATAATGGTCCCAATCACTTCTCCAGAATATCACTTTCCCATTTAATCTTATTTCACTGCTGCAGCTCTAATCCAAACAATCAACATGTTCAACTTGTTTCAGATTGAAACTTCCTTAGTAGTAAGAATCCAATGTATGTATTGCTTTCCATCATAGTGTTTAGAGTTCTATAAGTGTGCATCTCTGACCTTGGTACATAATTCTAAATAAGAATAAAACAGTAGGTCGCTACAATTTAAAAACCAGCTTTCATGAATTCCAGCAAAACAAAAACCCACTGTCCAAAGTGTATAACCAATTAATGTATAAACATAAATATCTAAGGATGTATCCTATTGGCCTTCCATCTTTCTTTCATTTTCAGCACAAAAGCTAATTCACTTACCAAGGCTCAGGTGGGGATCCAGTGACCAGTTCAGAAGTTCCGCAAACAGTTTGCTTTATACTAGCTTGCTGAGGCTGAAGTGTTCAGTGAACTTGCAGGACTATTAGGGAACTATGCCATGTTTCTCTGGATGACTCATCCACTTATGCACTAAGCGAGGCATCCCCAATCTTTTCAAGACTGCAGAAACCCTTGTAATTCTGATGGAGGTTGGTAGGCACAACCACAAAATTGCTTCCACAGGAGATGAAGCCAACACCAATATGTCAGGGAGTGAGTTTATGCAGAATCCTAAAAGTAACTGTTAAAAATTTCAGACAGATATTCAGCTTAATGGGATGCTTTTTAAAATTAATATACTAAAAATGTTTTTGCATAAAACATAAGGAAAATCCCATCTGTTTTGGCATCTCCCATCTTTGCAATATTTAAAGTTGCAGGAACCTTTTTGGAATCTGGAGCTGGCAATTTTACTTGTGTGTACTTATTTTAAAATACATATATTAGAGCTGTTATATTCACCCATCATTCAGAGGTGAAGGATCTTTTTGTACTTTATTTGCAAATAAAGGGGAACCTCACCCAGCAACAGGTTGGGAGAGTTCCCAGCAGCAGCAATAATCTTTCCAATTTAAGTCCTTTACCCAGCTGCTTGATCCCTGCTTGCTTTCCTCCTCGGTCAAAGATACTGGAGAAAAACAGACTTTCCAACTGCATTCATGTAAACACTCTTATTCACATAGGGGTAGAAAAGTTAATATTACTGTCCACATTGCACAGCCGCTTTTACGGGCTGAGTTCAAAAGTTTAAGCTGAAGCATGTCAATAGCGAAAGCTAGCTGAAGCAAATTTAAACAGATTCCAATAATAGTATTCAAAGTCCTTCCTTTTGGTGTACCAAAATTCCTTTATTTAGATAAAACCAGAGACCATCTTAGAAAACACCAATTTAATCATTACAGAGCACATCAAAATACTCCACAGGTTTAGATTTGTGCTGGAGACCTCTGTTGCTGATTTGTTCTTTGAAACCAGCCTGAAAATAAATAAATCTTCTTGGCTATTAACATACAACTTCTGACTCAGTGATCTCTGGGTTCTACTTGCTCACCTCAAAACTTGCCTCAGAACAACAAACCCAAAAGCCTTTACACTTGCTACCTTAACAGTATCGAGTAACTGAGGGGAAGGTTTACAGTGTAAGACAAACCTGGCTACCCTAAATCATAAAAGGCTCTGTAAGTTCCCTCAATTGATAGAAAAGGCTTGTCACAGATCCATAGATGGAAAATGTGATATGTATGTCTTTTCATGATTCTTTGATTTGTCATTTTCCTTTTTAATCCTTCGATTGCCTTTTCTTGATGTTACCAAAAGTTTTGTGACAGTCATCATTATTCTGAAATCCATTAAGCCCTCAGAACTACTACTATGTCCTTTGTGATACTTGCAAATTCAAGCAATCATATTGAACATGGGATTATCCATAAGGTTATCTTTTTCTGAATTGACCTTGATTGTCCTTTCACAGCAGCATGTTCAAGTATGCCTAGACTGTCCCTGTTTATCTACCTCTTGTTAACTCCATTCCTCTCAAGAATATTTTGGAGTCTTCTCCTCTCCTTCAAATTGCTACTATTTTTTAAATTTGTCTTTGGTAAACAATGAACTGTGAGTTGATTTTAGTTAATAATATGTTACAATTCACGGAAACCCAGAGTGGAATTTTCAAAACAATGGCAATTGCTGAGGGAGCTAGATTAATGAAATGTCATCACTCACCTCTCTGGGAGGATGGGCTTGATAAATGTAGTTTGTTGCCAAGTAAAAATAGGATTGCAGTCTATGATTCTTGGCAGGCTGATCAATATTATATTTGCCAAAGTATGCAAAATCTCTAAACAAAATGTAACTTAACAAAAGACTAAATTGTTCTGTGTGAGTGGCCCATGCATACTTGTTGGGTATTATTTACACAATCTTTTTTCAACAATAGCTTGATATTTGTGATTTTTCATTAAAGCAAACATATATTGGAACACAGCAAAATATAAATTAGTTAGACATTTTGAAGCAGCTCCTTTAAAAGATTTGAGTCTTTAGAAATCTCCTGATGAAAAAAAAATAAGAGAGAGATATACTTCTGTACATGAGAAGTGGTGCTGTGTACTTACCAAGTACTTGGCTATAATAGGTAATACCATATCAGTGGCTAAAGGGCTGAACTAAAGGAGCAGCAGTGGCGTAGTGGCTAAGAGCAGGTGCACTCTGATCTGGAGGAACCGGGTTTGATTCCCCGCTCTGCCGCCTGAGCTGTGGAGGCTTATCTGGGGAATTCAGATTAGCCTGTGCACTCCCACACACGCCAGCTGGGTGACCTTGGGCTAGTCACAGCTTCTCGGAGCTCTCTCAGCCCCACCTACCTCACAGGGTGTTTGTTGTGAGGGGGGAAGGGCAAGGAAATTGTAAGCCCCTTTGAGTCTCCTATAGGAGAGAAAGGGGGGATATAAATCCAAACTCTTCTTCTTCGTCGTCTTCTTGAACTGAACAGGATATTTAAATTTGGTGATTGAACTCTGATCCATCTGGGGAGAATAATACTGGCCTGTGTTACAAAACTGCTGTAGGAATTATGGTAATAACACTTTAATACTGAAAGTACTATGCAGATAATGACTTTTGCCAGCATATGCTACAGAGAAGAAACTGGACTGGGAACAAAATTTTTGAATGTAGCTGCAGAATACACACATAAGGAGGGACTATTTTACTAAGAGTTCAATGGAAACCCCAGCTTTAGAATAAGCCATTTGAAGTTTTATGCAAAAGATGCACCTTGTATAGTACCTTGCAAAGCATCAACAAACTTTCTCTGATACAGTCCACATGTATGAATGGCAGTTCACCGGGGCAACGTGTTGACCTTCTGCCACTTCATGTAACCATCTCTAATCAATTAGTTTATTGGCATATTCTAAACAGCAAAAATATGAAGATTTTGCTTTAAAAAAGGCTCAGTAATTGTCGACTGGTCACAGAGCACATATATTTAATGGACCCTTATTGTTATAGGTGAAATGGATGATTTTGAAAGTCTAAACACTTGTAATGAGGTTGTGTTAAAGGCTTTTAAAAATCCAGTTATACAGAAACATGAGAAATAAGGGATGGGTTTTCCGCTTGGTTTCCATATATATCAAATGAAACTCTAAACAGATCTTAAATTATAGGTCATGGAATGAGATCTGGAAAAACCATGAAATTTAAGGGTCCATGCCCCTCAATTGTTATGGATAGGAAGGTTGTAGATGAGAGTGAGAATTTTAAAAAATAATTAGAATTGCTATTCCCACTGGGCTAGGTAAATTAACAGTTTCACACTGCAGTATTTCTGCACTTACTCATTCTGTAATTAGATATTTGTATCTGTTCTAATGACAACTGAATGTTTATGCACCAGGAAATTCTGAAATAAAAGATGTTCCCCACATTAAAATAAAAGATGAATGGGCTGCATTTTTGCTTTGATATGGTGACATTTGCTAATTTTGGAAGGGCATTTGTATGTTTCAAAGAAGAAATTTTGTAGTACAAAAAAAAGAATAATTTGGACTGAAACAGTCTCATGCAAGCACAATAGGATAAACAATATATTCAATATCATGTTAAACTTAACTTGATAGTCAAATGTGCGTATTTTCATTCACATCAAAGAACTGATAATAAAATTACTGTCAGGCTTCAACTCCTGGAGTCTAGTGTGGGTATGTTTTCCAGCATCTTTTCTTCATGACTGGAGATCACTGCAATCCCAGCAGCTATCCAGATGACAAAAGTCAGTTTTCCTAGACCAAATGGCTACTTTGGAGGGTGGACTCTATGGCATTATAACCTGCTGAGGTTGCTTGCCTCCCCAAACCTCACCTCCCAAGGCTCCACACCCAAATATCTGATGAGAAGGCAGCAGAAAAGGGGGAGAGTCTCAGGAGCTTTAAGGAAAAGGAAACAGGAAATAGTGGGGGTAAATGACATGCCTTCCACAAGCCATTGTGGGTACCGCTTGTAAATTCTAATACTCAAGTTCACCAAATTTCAGGATATTTAAATTTGGTGATTGGAGCTGAATAGGCAAGACAGGTCTTTCTACAAATCTGAAAAATGCCCCAGATTTACAAAAAAATTGGAAATGTAAAAAAAATTGAAAATGATTAAAGGAGTATCTACAGCTTTGAGAGACAGAAGCACCCAGTTGCTATTGCAAGACAACCACCACATTCTAGGCTTGAAGTTTTTGTGAGCAAAAGGCAGGGGAGGGAACATGGCCTTTTCCAGGGCTGTTTTTACATTTGAGAGAGGACTCATCAGGGCTAGGCCCGGACTAGGATTGCCAGTTTCAGATTGGGAAATTCAAAAAGATTTTGGGGTGGAGTCTAGGGAGTGTTGGATTTGGGGAGAGGAGAAACCTCAGCAGATATAATGCCATAAAGTCCACCCTCCAAAGCAGCCATTTTCTCCAGGGAGACCTATCTCTGTTGTCTGGAGATCAGTTGTAATTCTAAGATATCTCCAAGTTCCACCTGAGGTTAGCAACCCTAGACTGGCAGCAACCTAAGTAATTTGATACCACCTAATTTGATACCACCTGAACTAGGCCTAACTGCTTTCAACCATTAGAAGACATTGTTAATGACCTGGGACCCAAATACTCGTACCTGAGGCCTTGGCTCTCCCAATATAGACACAGATTTGCTGCAAATCATTGTTGTTGTTTCCTTATCATGGGGAGTTGTGTGTAATCACAGTGGGAGGATGGACATTTTCAGTTGTAGCCCAACAGTTGTGGAAGAGAATTTCCAATGAAATTAAATAACTTTTAACCATTTTGGATTTTTGAACAGCCTGTAAGAACTGGGATTCAGATAATTTTTAAGACAACAAAACATACAGTGATTTGGGGATGTGAGGGGGCGGGGAGATATGTTTTGCAGAAGAATAAAATAATAAAAATAAAATAAGGCATTGATATTACTGGTTAGGAAGATGTTTGTATGATAGATGTCATGAGCCAGCCCTGGTGTACTTACCAGGATTCAGAGGACTCTGATGCAGACCTGCTCAGGTGGAAGAGCAGGCAGCAGAGTCAACTCCCAGCCCTTCCCTGGCTGATGTTATGCATGTGAGCCTGTAAATCTCCCTAGGGAACCCAATAATGAGCCAGCTGTGCACCGAAGGCAGAGGCAGCTGCTGCAGGAGCAAAGGAGAAGTGCTCATCTTGCAGCAAGATATGGGAAGATGGAAGTGTCTGCATCTGATGAGGATTAACTCCTTGCAGAATCCCAGCCCAGCAGGCAAGGCTCTGTATATAAGCCTTGCCTTGAGTTTGGTTCTGCCTGGGTGCAATGAGTGTGTTACCTGTAGCCTCTGCGTGCCTGGTCTACTGCTGATTCCCAGCCTGTTTATCGACTCTCCTGTACCATGACCTGTGGACTGACACTTGACTATGCTCTTGCCTGCCACCTGCTCTGACCCTTTGGATTTTTTTCTAACCTCTCTTTTGTCTGCTGCTTGCCTTGATCCATTGGACTGTCTTCTAGCTATGCTGCTGTCTGCTGCCTGTTTGGACCTGACCACACCCTGCCTGCTGGCAGCACAGTAGAGTTTGTATCAATTTGTGAAAGACATCTAATTTGGGAGTATTCAGCTGTTTTGAACTTTGGGAGAACTGGACAGAGATGTTAAAAGAAATAAATAAATAAAATATAATAGTCTTGTGCTTCGCATTAATTTTTTTTTAAAAAATCCTCCCGTTTAAGAGAATAGTTAAGGCACTCACAATTAAATACATGCTCCAAAAAGATAAAATTGATATAAATTAATGTTTCTGGCTTAAATTGTAATCATTACGCAGCCTTACATGGTGTTTCCATGGCATGTGTAGCGGTTAAAAGTGGCGGACTTTAATCAGGAGAACCAGGCTTGATTCCCCACTCCTCCACATTCAACCTGCGGGGTGACCTTGGTCTAGTCACAGTTCTTTCAGAACTCTTTCAGGCTCACCTACCTCATAAGCTGTTTGCTGTGGGGAGGGGAGGGGGAGGCCATTGTAAACTGCCTTGAGACTCTTTTGGTAGAGAAAAGTGGTATATAAAAACCAACTCTTCTTTTTCTTCTGAAGTCCTTGGTTTTCAGGTAATCTTTTTGCTAATTAAACAAATGTAATGGCTATCAGTTTATGAGCAGCCCCCAGTAGCACAGATAGCACCCTGGAAGTGTTTCAGGTCAGGGAAACTGCTGCCGGGGGGGGGGGGAGCTGAAGCTGCTTCTCCTTGCACTTTGTGCTCCCAATCTGATTCAGCACTTGAAAAAAATTATCCTCCCTGCTTTGCATATTTGTAGATGAACATGAGCATAATAGAGTCCCAAAGCATTGTTTTAGAGAAGATGATTGCTCAGATCTTTAAACAGGGTATCTTTTAAACTAAATAGGAGCAAACTGAATCTGAATCAAGAGATGGTGATAGAAAAAACTGTCCATTTGGAACAAATTATACTTGAGGTAGCTCTATTTGTGGGAGAACATGTCAAGAATTGCTTTTGGGTTCAGTTTTGCTACATGATAGGCAAGTTGGCAGTGTTGCTAAAACAATATTGTTCCAACTGTACTTGGTTCAGAGTTTAGTTCATTTCCTACAACAAGTTTATCTGGCCACACTATTCTATGCTACTGTATTACTGCAATGCCCTCCATGGGGCTGCCCTTGAAGACAATTTAGAAACATTAATTAGCTTAGAAGAAAGTGGCCTGTCTTTTGACTGAAATGAATCATCTTTGTTGGTATAGATGTATTTTTTTGCTGACCTTTAAACCCTTCTCAGTTTGAAACCTAGATATCAGAAGGACTGTCTTTCTGCATAAGCCCTATGCTGAGCCTATATCTATTCCTATCTTTTTGTACATCCTCTCATTTAGCCTGCAGTGGTCTGTACCAGTTGTGTGTGTGTGTGTGTTTTGCATTACACCTATGCTTTGGAATAGGCTACCAGCAGACGTGAGATCTGCCCTTATCCGCTCTGTGTATTGGAAAAACCATAAAAGTGTATTGTTTCAAAAGGCTTTCTGTTGATTTTATCGCTGTTCTGTTCACTGTAGACTTGGACTGAAGTTATTGATTGATAAAGCTATTTTATTGATAATAGGACAATGTTTTATGGTTTTATAGTTTCTAGTACAGGCATGTCATAGTGCCTTTATAAGCTGCTTTGGGCCAATTAGTCAGGGAAAGGCAGTCTATTGTAATAGGAGCATCAATTATCTATGATGCCAGTGCCTTTGCTCTTATGGGGTGAATAGTAGTGGAGTGAAGCCATTTCCAGAGGAGAAAATGCACTGTGGGAAATAATTTAACCGCCTCCAATCAATTGTGACATTGTCCCATGAGTCTGCAATTCAGAAAGCAAAGCTATTTGGTAGCTGTGATTCCTAGCATCACATCCAGTTCCTTTCTTAAAGAAAAAGGAAGGAAGATGACTTAGTCACTGTTCTCCTGCCTCTTATGTGGCTCTGAGGCTGTGGTGGTTTCTATATTTTCTTGTTTTACTATTGGGAAAGTGGAAAGTCTGCAAAGAATGGGGGTTGCCTAATTTAAGTGGGAGATACCATTTTCCTAAAACACATGTATCACGTAAGGGCCCGTTTTTAGCTTCTCTGCTACAGGAAGGATTCCTGTCAGTTGGTTTCAAGAACCTGCCTATTAATTAATTTGTCTTTATTTTCGCTACCACCAATGTATTCTACTAAAGCCCACAAACTGATTTAACGGACACCACCCTTTTGGGAACACAACAGCCTCCCTCTCCCACAATCCCAAATTTGGCCTCTCTGCCACAGGACTGGGCCTCCCAAGACTGGTGTTAACTGTGGAGGACAGACTTTTAGACTTGTCAGAGGTTTTCCCTCAAAACACCTGAGTGGCGGTCACTCTCCTCCAGACTCAGGGTTTCAGATGTCTTAATAGCTTCCTCAGCTATTAACAAACAACAGCAGTGAGAGATCTTGGCGGAATCTCCTCACTCTGCCACAAAACGTACCCGAAGGCACAAAAGCTCACAGACAGAGCCAAAAAGCCAAAAAGACCCAAAGAACCCCTCAGCACTCTCGCTGACTCTATTTATAGTACCTGCATTTTTTCTCTGGCCAATCAGGGCTGGCCAGGGCTTAACTCTTTCAAGGCAGACTCCACCTTGTAAACTGAATGCAGGATAAGTGCATTCATCACAACATGCAAATAGTCTCTGGCTCTTTGGTTGCTTCTCTCCACCCCTTTTTGCCAGTTCTTCTCAGTTCGCCTGATAAAACATTTGCGTCTTTTCCTGAATATGCTGGCCTGTGGACTGGCTGGTTATGGTTGAAGAATGCTGAAACTTCTTTTCTCTCCATCTCTCCATCTGCATTTGTCCACTCATGTAGCCTAACACTCAATAGTTAGAATATTTAAGGCAAGAAGTTTGTCTGCTCATATACTGATAGCTTGTGTGAGTCAATGGCCTGTTTTTCATGGACAAATTGCTTCTCTGTTGGCACGGGGAATGCCCCAATGGAATTTTTTTATTATTATTAGACTTTTATACCGCCCCATCCCCGAAGGGCTCTGGGCGGTTCACAACATACAAAATACATTATAAAATAATTACATATAAAAGCAGCGATAAAAATTCCAATTCCTGTTCCAAATTTAAAAGATCAGAAGATCAAATTTAAGTTTAAATATAAAATATAAATATAAAGTGGCGTCCAGCAATCTAATAACATAAAGTCCCTCCCTCCCCGCAGAAAAGGGAGGCATGGCGAGTCACATGAGATGGTTAATGGCCCAGGTGTTAAGGGCCAGGGGGCACCATTAGCGGCTGGTTCCCTCCAAAGGCCCGGGCGGAACAGCTCAGTTTTGACAGGCCCTGGGCGGAACTCCCCAAGGTCCCGCAGGGCCCGGACAGCTGGTGGGAGAGCGTTCCACCAGGCCGGGGCCAAGGCCGTAAAGGTCCTAGCCCGTGTGGAGGCCAGCCGCATCACCGAGGGGCCAGGGACCACCAGTAGATTGGCATCCGCAGATCAGAGAGGCCGCACAGGGACATAAGGGGTGATGCAGTCTCGAAGATACGATGGAAAAACCATGGAATTGGAAGTTCTGCACTGCTCCCGGCTCTGCAGTGTGTCTGCCACGTTTTTGCCCCGGCACCACTCCACGGCATTTGCTCCACAGATTTCCAGAACCACAAATGTTGAGGTTTTTTTGAAATGCCCCTTTGTTGCTCCGGTGGCTTCTGCCACAATGCCTCAGTAGCAGAAATGGGGCCATTTTTCCCACCTTGTCACCACTCTGGCCCACCCCACCAATGGACAGGTGCTGAGAATTGGCACCCCCCATTGCAGTGGGAAAAAAACAGAGGGAGAAACCTTGTTTTTTAGAAAAGAGGGAGAAGCCTTGGACAGAAAAGGGGCATGCCCGCCCCACCAAACAAGAGACTCCCCACCCCCACCCCACGTGCAAGGAGTTTGCAGGGGAAAAACAGCAATTCTCTTGCACATGCAAGGAATTTAAAGAGGGGGGAGACAGCGATTCTCTTGCATGCACAAGGAGTTTGCAGGGGGGAAGCCGGTGATTCTCTCACACCAGCAAGGATTTTAGACAGGGGGAGGGGGGAAGGTGCTGATTCTCAGTACCTGCCTGCATTCTGTTTTTTAAAAAATTGAAAGTATTAAAAGTGAGTGGGGGGAATGCGGCAAGATTCAGCCAATCCAAATGTAGCAAACGGAGACTGCCCGCACATGCCTGGAAGAGACTGCAGAAGAACTCATGGTGCTTATGAGAAAGCTCCGGGCTCATGGGGAGCCAGCTGGGGCTTCCCGCACCTGCCCTGACTCAAGTGAAGTAAAGAGCCAGGCAATTGTGGGGAACTACAAGCAGGGTGAGAGGTCCCACAGCAGGTACGCTCCCCAGATATGCCATGGGGCATTTCGAAAGTGAAAAAATGGCCAGTGTGAGTCAGACTTGCACAGCTTGATAAGAGATTAATGATGCTGTATAGCTTAAACTTAAGCTAAGACAGTGGCCTTGTTGGATAGCATGCATACAGGTACATATCAACTTAAGGCCCAATTGAAAGGCAGAGGATGCATATGGCAGGCAGAGATGGCACAGCCATGCCACCTCCAAAGAGGAGTTTTGCAGCATGGCCACCAGAAAAACAGAGGAAAACCCCTGTGGGCTGTGAAAAGCCTCATTCAGGCAATGGCTTTCACCAGAAAGGCAGCAATCCCCCCTCCCCAACCTGACTATTGAGACTGCCACCACTTGTTGGTCCACCCAGCTAATTACCCAAGCGAAGGTTCTTGGAGCGGGCTGTGTTCTGATTACATTTTCAACACAAACAGCTAGAAACTTTTTTAAAAAATCCAGAGTAGTTTACTTCATATGATTTTCTCTGAATATAATATTTCTAAAGCTTTCCAAAAAGGAGGGAGTTTTTCAAAATCTATCTTGAGAAAGGGAAGAGCAAAAATTGAATGTGTGTGTGTAACAGGTGGCAAATCTCAAAGACACATCTCTAAAGACATAAAATAGGTTAAAGACATAAAACTGACTATAAAGTATGTTCCAATTATGAAAGAGTCTGGAGTCCCTAGGAGTTGCTAACAAGATAATCCAGCTGTGAACTACCTATTAACAAGACCTACCAATGAGGATATTCTGAAATTAGACAAACTACTAATAATGAATTCATGTTATAAAGGAAAGAAAACTGCTGGACTCCACCTAACAAAGCAGACACCAGAATGGAAAGAAGTGAGTATGTGTAAAGATGTTCCCATTATTCTGGCAGTCTTAATAGAGAGAGTCTGAAAGCATACCATATAACTGTGAACCAGTAGTGCTTCCATTAAAGTAACAGGGAGTATTTAGTAGATAAAGCCAGGGAATTTCAAGCACAGTGTAAGAAGATTACAAGTGTCATTGACAGAAGCAAGAGGGTCAAGGGACATGATAACCAGTGTAGCTACAATACTGGCTAAGCCTTGTACAAACACCTTGGATAGGATTTTAGAAACATTCTTGTGGAGAAGGAAAGGCATTTACAGGATTACCGAACTGCACCTGCCTGTGTAAGAAGAAGGAGAGGGAGAATCTTTAGTTGAAAAGTTGAAAATAGTTGTTTTTTCAGAACTACCTTGACTACCCGGGGGAATATTTTTCCTTCACATAAGATTTTTTCTTTTTTTAAAAGCACAAATGAATAATTTATATTTAAAATATTTTTCTCTGAAGTTTTTTGTTATATTTTAACTGAAAATAAATATATAAAAACTTTTAAAATACAATGAAAATGACTGCTTCAAGAAGAAAACATTTGATAATAATGGTTCTACTTGTCTTCCAATAATAAATATTATTTTTATATGAATGGGTGATCATATATAAAAATAGCAATTACACTCTACTAAGTTACAGTGTGGAGAAACATGATTATCCAGCTGCACAATCATCTGATACCGTTAAAATGCCCGAAAAACAACAACAGGCATGGTTGACAGGATTGTGTGTGTGTGTGTACAGTGCAAGCAAGTCACAGACAGTTTTTGGAGGCCCCAGGATGGACTTTCTAGGCAAGTAAGAAGTAAAGATTGTTTGCCATCTACAGAGTTTCCTTGGAGGTTTCCTTTCCAAATACTGACCCTGTTTTGCTTATGAAATCTGACAGGATAAGGGTATACTAGGCTACCAATCTGTTATTTTACCAGTCCATTTGGTAGTTTGCCTCAGGCTCTTTAAATACCATTTAAATGTATATATTAAACTTATTATTATATTAGTATGCTTGTGACTTTAATTAATTTAGAGAGAAATCCTAAGCACATCTACTCAACATTACTCAGTGAGGCTTGTACCTGTTCTTAGGATTGTACTGTTACCTTACTATATAATTGAGCACCATGTTCCTGATGACAAACCAGAAAAAGTGAAGGACTCAGGGAGATGTAGTCTACAGGGTGCTATTTCTCATGTACAGAGGGACTGATGGAACTACAACTCCCAGACTCCATCTCACTCAGCCCGTAACACTTCTTAAAGTTCTGGGCTCCTCACATGGCTGTCCTATTCCTTGCCTGAGCCAATTCTTGAGTAAGTCAGCAGTGAGCCCAGTGCCAGCAGCCAGGATTGAACAGGCCACCCTGCCCCAGTCTGTTTGGGAGGGAGGAAGTTCCTCACAGTTCCTGAAACAGCTCCAGCTGAGGCAGTGAGAACAGGGCTGTGGGAGGAGTGGCCTCACCATGCCCACACAGAGCACTTCAGACAAGCTTCTAGCTCTCCAATAATTGGGCTGGTGGGGGTGGGGAGAAAGAGAAAGTTGGAGTATAGACAGGATGACAATGAGTGCTGGGGAGAGGCAGAAAGTAAAAGAGAAAGCTAGAGTAGGTGGCCATAAAGACAAAAAAGCTAGGGTAGGATGGCAGAAACACAGAGAGTTGGATTAGGAAGTGAGAAAGAGAGAGCTAGAATAAGTGATCAGACATAGAGATCTGGGGCAGAAATAGAATTGGGGTAGTGGGGCAGAAAGTTAAAAACAGACCTGGAGTAGGGGGGTCAGAAAGAGAGTTGGGGTAGAAGGGTAAAAATAGAGAGGAATAAGAGGTGGGGTGGCAGGATGGTCAGTGAGAGGCAGAGAAGAAGGGGAAGAAGAAAAAAGGTGCATGTAATGTCCTCTAAAGTCCTCACTTGCAGGTTCTCACTTGCTAGAGCTCATTGTATTTTTTCACACAACAGATTCCCCATCTTCACAGGCACCCTTCTGGCTCCCCCTCCCCTTGGAAAGCCAGGATTCAGCTTTGCAAAAGGGGGTCCCCATCTTCACAGGCACCCTGCTGGCTCCCCCTTTGCAAAGTCAGATCCTGTAAATGGGGGATGCCTAAGGAGATGGGGAGTACTCCCCCATCTTCACAGGAACCCCACTGGCTTGGTCAGGCATTCTAACGGTACCTTTAGAGGCCAAAAGTACATAGTTGTACTCAGCTCATCATGCTGATTCTGGAAATATATAATTTTCCTTTCAAAATATTTTTATGAGATCTCTCTGTAGCTATGCAGACATGGATACAGTAAGAAAAAACTAAGTCGATATGTGGAGGGCCTGTCTACCCAATGCTTTTCAATGGGTAGTAGACCCTTCTTCCAAGTGGTTAAGAATCTTGTATCTGTGTCTGCGTAGCTATAGAGATAGCTCATTAGAAATAAAATAAAATAGGAAAACTATATATTGCCAGAATCTGCAGGAACAGATGAGTACAACATTGAACTTTTTTGGGCAGAAAGGGTGTCCAGGATTGGAGTCTAAAGAACAAATGTCTTGGGGCAAACTTCAGCATATGGCAGTAGGGAGAATCCTGCCTCCTCTTGTGTAAACATGAGACCTCACTACAAGGCCACTGCAGTAAAGAGCCCCAAGGTAATTATTCTTTGCATAAAGGCACAGTTCTCAATACACCCAGTAGTCAAGATTTCTGGCTTAGCCCTTTAAATTGCACTTATATTAATATTGCAGTTATTGCAGTTATATCAGTATTCTAGCCCTTTTCAAAAATAATCCCACCCACTCCCCCAAAGGAAAGAGGCAAAGCAATTTCCTGAACCACACACTGCTGAAGAAGGGGATCAGGTCTAAGAGATGATATTCTTTTCACTCACTCACTCACTCACCCACCCACCCACATACACACACACGCTTGCTGCTGCTGCTGCCGCCCCATGGGAGGAGAGAGAGGCTTATTATTTTTAAGCACTCTCTGTTAGTATTTTATTGATATCCTGATATATCACTATGAGAATGAAGAGGCCAATGTGTTTTGGCTAAACCCATGTGAGTGAACTTCCTTTCTGTGACTTGAAGGAGCTGGGAACTTGGAAGGGGGGTGAAGGGGAAAGCATGAATGGCAGTGAGATGGAGTGGGAAGGCTGGCTGTGGGCAGAGGGAAAATATCCAGATCAAAGCTGTCCTCACTGGCAAATCTGTCTACTGTGGCAGCAAAGTGAGTTAAAAGTTATGCTACAATGGTCTTGCTTGCCACAGAGAACTTGGAAAGTGAAAGTGGGGCTTGAGGTAATAAGTCCGTACAAGAAATCTTGCCAAGACAGACATTTGACCCCAACACACAGCAGACACTTTAAGCATAATTGACCCTCAAGTTCTTTTAACCAACCTCTCTCCCTCCTCCCATTTTGTTCCAAGCAGGCAGCAAAAACAGGTTTCACGTACCCTTTGTAGGGCATTGCAGATATCTAGTAGGCTGTGTTCATTGTGGTGTAAGGGACTGCTATGTCAAAAGAAATTTTGTTCAATTATGTTACTGATATAAATATCTCAAATATGAGAAAGACATGTAAGCAAGTCAGGCACATTTCTTTTTCATTTGAAGTGGTTATACACATTTTACTTCAGTACTTGTGAACCTGTATTCTTTGAGATGATGGATGGGAAAGAGTGAACTGGGTGCATTGTGATGGCATTCTCATGATGGCACCTGTCAGCAGAACAGTGATAGTTAGGGTCAAGCTTTGAAGTATGGAAAGAGAAAATCCTGGCAATGTTGGATTGCAGCTTGTGCTGTCATAACAGATAGCTGCTCATGAGTGCATGTGTGTTCTGTACAAGCGCTCAAGTGCTAGAATGGCTGGGTCAAATGCTGCTGCCATGGCCGTCTTTGATATTTTCTTGTTCATTCCCTGTTGCTGTGACACTGCTGCAAAATTAAATGCCTGCATTAATGATCAAGCTCACTGATTAAAATTTGCTCTTACTGATTAAAATTGGTTTCTTTTGATGAATCAACTAAACATTCAGCTGATCTAGCAGTTTGTGCTTACAGTCTCACTGATTGTTGGCTTGTAAAAGAAACTACTTTTCTTTGGTTTCTCCCTTTGCCAATGAATTGAGTTCCACAAACTGCCATGCAGAAGAACCTGGACCTGTAGCTCTTGTGTCACAGCCTATTGCATATGCAAATAGAGCTTCAGAGTGTTACTGTTATCCACACTCCTTTGCCCTTCCTTTAATTTGCATGCTCAGTTTCTTCTTGTACATACCTAAAGGAATCAAGTCATAAACAAAAATGTTACGTAACGCATACATATAGCAATGCTCACGTTTAACAGAATTAGAATATCAAAACAACTTGCTTTAAATTGAAATAAATTGCTCTCCAGGCCTCTCCAAAGGGCATTCACTGGAGAATTTTTCAACGTCTTGTGACTGCATATTTCTAGCGTGAAAATATTACAATAAATCCTATTTTCCATATTTAACATTGCCCCTTTAGGGGAAAAAACCTATAGGAGATTTATTGGTAACTGGATTTTCACTGTCCTAATGCTTACCACTCCAATTTTACTTACTGCCATCTCTGTCAGCCTTCTGCTCTATCCGTCTTCTACTGACAAAAGGAACAGAATGAACCATCAAAGACTTGCTATGGAACAGATATAATGGCAGTGTCCAATCATTACTACTTGCATCCTAATCTTAAACACTTTACTAGACAGACAGCCCAGTTAGAATCAGTAATGCTTGCATAATATTATTTGATGTTTGGAATAATTTCCTGCCCCTCTGCTAAGTTGATGTACATAGACAACTGGACCCAGGTTAGGCTAACTCAGTGTTCCCTAGTGTGGCACCTGCCAGGGAATGTCCATTCAGAAATAGCTACCCACATTATAGGAGGGTGTTTAGTTTGAGGACCACCCAGTCTTTTGTGAGAGCCTCATTTTGTAATTGGTCCTACTTCCAATATCAGTCATTTTATAGCAGTGCTAACTACACTTTGTAAAACATTTAAAAGTGTCTATAGATTCATCAAAATTTGAGATGCCTGGGTTAACTGTTATCTGTCAGATATAGGAAGATTACAGGAAGAACGGTATGAACCAAGTTTTTGTTTTGTTTTTTGCCTTCAAGTCGCAGTCAACTTATGGTTACCCATAGGGTTTTCAAGGCAAGAAAAATTCAGAGGTAGTTTGGCATGACCAGCCTCAGCATAGTGACCTTGGTATACCTTGGCAATCTCCCATCCAAATAGTGATCATGGCTGACCCTGCTTAGCTTTGACGTCAGATAATATTAGGTTCGCCTGGGCTATCTGGGTCATTTGGACCATGCTTACCTTATGGAGACTTCCCATCTGCATTACTTTTTAGTTTACAACTCATCACATTCTGGGGCCTACTGAGAGGAGCAATAGATTTATTTAAAGGGAACAATTTTAAAATCGATTACCATGCTTCAGTAAGGCATTGTTTCAGAGGATCCTTGGCATAGCTGCTTTGCAGGGCAATTTCCAAGTATTTTCTCAGTACTGTCTTGGACCAGCACAATGATCGTATTAGTTGGCCTTCATCCTTTTTTATTCTGGCTTGCAATCATATCAGGACTTGGGAACTGGTTACTAGAGCCTGAGATGGATAGCTGAGTCATGCAATTTCTGGTGGCAGACCAGCATCTATCAAATGTCACAACAAGGTATAGAAAGCATCAGTCATCTGTAAAATAAGTGGCTATTATTGTATGATATGTTGTGGCAGAATTTTTTTTTTTTTGTAAATTTGAGTCCCAGTTTGTCCCATTCAATTGCACAATGGAATGCTGTATCCTAGTACTCCCTTATGATAATCAATGGCCAAAGCTTGAATAGTCAGCATTCTTTTTTACTGATGTTGGGAAAGGCTATTCAGGAAGTTAATGAGGACCAGCATTTCACAGGCTAAAACAAAAATTAAGATCCTGAATAATTTGGTTTCATTTTTTTTACTTCAGAGTCACAACATGTGCATTCACATTTAAGAAATATCTAGAGCAAATTTAATGCACTCAGTGGATTATTATAATTTACACAGCTGTCTGCTGAGAAAAACTCTATAATCTGTAGAGTAGCACACTGATGAGCTTGCTTGGAGGTAGTATTTAGGGAGAAAATTCTTACCTTACATAAATGGACATCGTAATGATCGTTTTAAAGTGTTGCTTTTGAGATGTGCTGTAAAATGCAGTCTTTGACCTGGATAGCCCAGGCTAGCTCAATCTCATCAGATATCAGAAGCTAAGCAGGGTCTGCCTTGGTATTTAGAAGGGAATATACAGAGGTAGACAATGGCATACCATCTCTGAATGTCTCTTGCCTTGAAAAACCATATGTTATCTTTGCCTCGAGGGAAAAAATAATGATGATAAGATACAGGTCCTCTGACTTGGCAATGTCTTCTCTTGTTTCTTAGAAGCTAGTCCTTAAACAAATCAAGGAAGAAGTATACAGTTAAGTAATAATTAATTGACTCAGGAACTGAGGTCTCTCCTATTCTTGATGGGGCAGAACTCTCCATACAGGAGCAGATTCATAGCTTGGGGAGCTGGTGGATCCAGGCCTACTATTGGATACCTAGGGGGTAGCAGTGGCTTGTCACCAGCTTTGGCCTTTCCTAGGCAAAAAAGAGCTAGTCATAATGTTGCCAATGGGTTGCCATCTTTCAGGTGCAGCCTGGAAATGATCCAGAATTATAACTGATATCCAGACTATAGAATTCCATTGCTCTAGAGAAAATGGCTGTTTTGTAGTGTGACTGCATAGTATCATTCCATGCTGAGGAACCTTCTTGCCTAAGTGAAGCCCTTCCTAGGCTCCACATCCATGTATCTCAAAATTGCTCAACCTGAAGTTGGCAATCACTGTGGTACATACCCTGGTAGCATCAGAATTATACTACCACAATGTGGTCTACATGTGACTGCCTTAGAAGAGTGAATGTTGACTGGAGTAGGTTGTAGGAATCATATTCCTCCAGGCTTGTTCCACCAAAACTGGTTTCTATTCAGCTTCTGGAACCAATTCAATGGGCTGATATTAACTTTTAAAGCCCTATATGCCTTGGCATCAGAGGTGGGATCCAGAAGGTTCTCACAGGTTCCCGAGAGTAGGTTACTAATTATTTGTGTGTGCCGAGAGGGGGTTATTAATTGGTGAATTTGCCATGTGACTTTTGCCTTAGTTACGCCCCACCTCCATTCCTCAGCAGTAGCACGCAGAACTTGAAGCAGTCTAGCAGGAGGTGCACCGGCGTGCATGGCAGCCTGCGCCTGCGTGCATTCATTTCCCACCCAAGGATTGGCGCAGTGGCTGCGCCCTTGCCACAGCCCCGCCCAGGAATGCCCTGCCCCCGGAATGCCCGACCACGCCCCCGTTGTGTCCCGCCCAGCCCCATTGGCGCTACGCCACTGTTTGAATCCCACCACCATGGGAACCTGTTACTAAAATTTTTGGATCCCACCACTGCTTGGCATGAGAATACTATCAACATACTGATTAGTCTCATATGACCCTATCCTGAACACTGCAGTTGAGAGATCCTTTTTTGGTTCCCCCACTGGCTGTTTTTATATAGCACAATTACACCATGGTTTAACCGGGATCATATATACCTGGGCTTTTTTATCCTGGTTTCTCTCTTTGCCCGGCTCCCCGCTTCTGCCCAGGAGCAGAGTAGGAAATGCTCCAGTTTGCTGTGCTCCACATGAGACAGACTTCTGTATTTACTTCAGAAGCATGTCTGAGCATTCTGATTGGCTGTTGTTTTTGAGTGGCAGCTGCAAGTACCTGTGAGCTTGCCCAGCATCCTACATTCTGATTGGCTGTTGTTTTTGAGTGGCAGTTTGAATGAATGTCAGGTGGGTGGGGCCAGGAAAAATAAACTTGGTCTGCTCCCAATGGGTGTTTCTGTGTATGTTCTTTGGAAATGGAAGAAACTGATTTGTGCTTTGAATGGTTTAAAGTAAGATTTTGCTGTCAGAGGGAGAAAACTAGTGAATAGGTCTGCTAATTGGTTTAAAATAAAGCTTGAGGAAAATATACCAAGTGATTGTTCTGATTGGCTGTTACTTTTAAGTGGCAGCTGCAAGCACCTGTGAGTGTCCCATGTTCTGATTGACTGTTGTTTTTTAGTGGCACCTTGAATGAACACCAGGCGGGAAGATCAGGCAACTGGGCAGGAAAAATAAACCGGTCCTGCTCCTGATTGGTTTTTGCATGGTACAGGCACAAGCAGGGTCACACTAGGATTTTTAAAAAGGACCTCCAAACTGGCAGTTTTTGAAAATCCTAGGCTAAAGTTAATATCATGGGGCAACACTGGAGCAGACCCTGTGCAGCTTCAGGAACCGTATGGAATTCCTGGCTGCACAGAACGTATCAATTTCATTTGGTGTATTCTCAACTAGCCCTTGTTCCTGTTAATGCTGTTTTAACTGCTGTTTTTAGTTGTTTTTATACTATATATTTTTAAAAGTTTGTTTTAAGGTAAAGATTGTTCACCACCTTGGGGACTGTAAGTTTGGTGGCAAGGTGGCATATATATTAAATGTTTTTAAATATTTTAAACAGATAACTGTTGTCATGCCCCCACAGAAGCCTTTATTATTTTCATTATTAGGTATAAGTTACTAACATGGGTTTAGTTCTTTGTATAGTCTCCAAAGGAAGGGAATTTTAGTTAGCCCCTTTCTCTTTAAGAAGCTTCCCAAGAAGCAATCTTTTTTATTACCCAATAATCTCCCTGTTCAGTCAGTTCAGTACAGTACATGGTGCTTAGGGAGTTAGGAGGCAGCAGTATTTTGTCATGTCAAAGGTGTAAAGAGAGCATAAAGTTGAGGTTTACAGAGAATAGTAGCCAGATAAAGACTCAAGGAACTTAAAGAAGTGGACTTTCCTGGAAGCAGCCAAAGAACGAACAAAAGTCTACAGCTTCTACTGTCCAATCAAGCAAGTACTTTATTTTAGGCAGACCCTGGGAGGAGTTAAAGTCTCCATTCTTCTAAATATTAAACCTTTTGTTTGAACTGTTGAACCTTGCTTGTGACTCTTCCACTCTATTCTGGCCTGGCACAGGGCACCAGAAACAGTTTTGCTTGGGGAACAGAATAACTGTTTAATGTTAAATAATTTAAACAGATAATTAATTTATTTTAGGTGACACATGCACAATGGCAGAATACAGCCAGCTAAAAGGCATACTTTTGGATCTTCAGTCTCATCATCAGAGGAAGGAGACTCAGCCAACCGAAGAAAGAACTCGGAAGCGTTTTTTGGTTGAAGATATGTTTAACCACTTGGATATAAATGGTGATGGACATCTCAGCAGCTCTGAATTGGTTCAGGTGGGTTTGCTGCTCAATAAAAATTGAATTATGAAGTGGACTGCATTTCCCATTCAAAGTGTAAATTGAATGTAACACTGTAGAATTCTCATGAGAATAGCCATTTGTAACAGTCAACTCAAAATTAGGCTATGAAATTTCTTGCCATAGCTGAATCCTTTCTCCTATCTGCCTTAACAGCAGTAGTATTATTTTGGAAAATGAAAATATATTCTACGTCACATTTTTGCTCTTTATCAATCTAGTGAATAAAAGTTTGTGTTAGAAATCCTCTTTTTTAAAAAATGCCCAACTTTCCAGCAAGTTGCAAGTTGCAAACTCAGCATAGATTCTCCAACCTTCTTCTGAGATGCTTCAGTAGCATAAATTAACAACTTTATTCCTCATGTACTCATATATCTGCTGATGTGTTAATTATTAGAAGGAAATTGAAATTGTGAAAAAAATCAGGTCTGAGAGAATAAGTGATCTTTAATTACTAACATGCTGGGCTGTTTGAATATATCTAATTGGTAAAGTTATCCAGACAAGTAGCAATGAAAGTTGTATTGATTTTCATATCATGCAGATCAAATCAATGTTATCAAAAGCAGCACAGCAAATGTTTTGGAAAGCATAAGGGATCCTATACAAGCATTCAGTTTAGACGCATGATTTTTTGCTTGCTAACAGTCATGGTTTTCTGATGATAGTCAACAAAATGTATACCATATAAAAATTCTTCAGAAACTAATAACATATATTTTCTATTTTAAATTTGTCAAAGGTTTGAATTATGATTCTTAGTATAGTCATCTTAGCAAAATATGTGATGATGTAAGTTTAATTCAAACATCTTTCCAAACCCAGGTTAAGAAATCAATACAGGATGTGAGATAGGCCACCCAACGTACCTTCTGTCCTTTGTGGTTCAGTCTCAGTATGTTTCAGGCCCCACACATAACAAAGGATATATCACAGACTTAATGTTTATAATTGAATCTCTGGGAGAACATCTGGTTTGGGAGGTGAAAGTTCAGCCTGTGCTATGATGCAGCCACTATTTCTTCAAGTCATGGGTGAAACTTGTATCAAAGTTCAGCAGGGGTGAGGATCCAATTAAAATGGCCTGCCTGGAGAGACTAATTGACCAGAATGGACTGGAATGCCTTGGGCAATTTTAAGATCCTAACTGGAAGTTCTGTTGAAGCTGCAATGGAAACTTGGCATAAGAAGCTCCTGGATGCTACCAACATAGTTTCTCCCCTTCCCCCATCCCATTCCTGATCCTCAAGGAAGAAGCCTGTACCTTTGTTTACCATTGAGATGCGTGATATGAAGAGAGCTGGGAGACATCTAAAATGGTGTTAGCAGAAAACTAAAGTTCAACCTGACAAAGTGTGTTTAGTCCACTCTGGAAGAACTTTGAAGTGGTGGTGATGGCAGCAAAGAAATGCTACTTCACTGTTACCATTGCATTGGCTAGTTTGTACCTAGCTCAGTTGTTTAAAGAACTTTGGCATTTGTTGCCTCCAAACTCTGAGGCTTTAAATTTCCAGTAACTGACAATCAGTTGTAAGCTTTTATCTTTCTTTGATGATTATTGTAATAAGATGAGGCACTAGAAATGACCAGTACACTGCCTGGTTGTATAGGGATCATTTTGATCTAGTCACATAATAGATGTCGACAGGGTCCTGGGATCTGTGAAGGCTACCACTTGTACTCTGGAACATTGTACAATCTAGTTACTGAAACCATGTGAAGATCATTTTAGGGATACCCTGATGTCCATTATAAATGAATCACTAACTCATGTTGCCTTTCCTGGGTAACTAAAACAACAGTCTGTGCACCGCTTTAAAAATCACTAAAAAAGAGTGACAATTATCACTTGGTCTGCAATGTGATGCTATGGTCCAGCCCAGCCTTAGTGAGGACTCCTCAGAGGAGGAGGACCCTGATGTGGTCAGTCCACAACAGTCAGTATAGAACTAGCAGGGGGATCAGGAGCAGATTATCCTGGAATTGCAGTCAATGGTCAGCTCATAGGCCCAGCCACCTTCTGACTCTGAGGTAGCCAGGACAGAACAGCCACCCAGCCGCAGCTCCTCAGCATAACCAGCCCCTATGGAATCTCACAGGAGAAGGCTGAGGTCTGAGCTACAGGGTCAGCAGTGCAGTGCACATCTGGCTGCTCAGTTCCAGCTGCACATAGGTAGCAAAGTTGAGTCTTTGCAAGACATTTCCTGAATAGAAAGCCATGGTACGCAGCTATAAAGTTTTCTAAGGTGAGTCACTGGGCGTGGACACAACAAGTTTGACAAAAGCTGAACCTGCCAACACCCCATTGACTGATTCCTGGAATTTTGACCTTGGACCTGATGACTGGCTTTTGCAACTTCTCTGGTTTTCCTGACTTTGGACAGGCTGACTTTACACTTGGAAATTCCTCTGTTACTAGATCTATCAACAACTTTTGATATTATGGACAATGCTATCTTGTTGCAGTGTCGAAGATAGAAGTAGGAATTAAGGGGTGTGGTTTGGATTGGTTTAAATAATTTCTTATGCGTAGGACTCAGAGGGTTATTGTTGAAGACAAGATGTCACTGATGTGGAACTAAGCTGTGGAGTTCCACAAGACTTGATCTTATTACCCTTGCAGTTCAATCTGTATGCAAAACTCTTTTGGGAAATTGTTCATAATTTTGGTGTATTTTCTTAAAATTAATAATTTTTTATTCAAATTCAAAAGTTTATCATCAGAACCAGTATAGAACTCCATATTTCTTTATCCAAATAACCTGATACTTCAGAGAGCTTGAACCAGTGCTTAATTTCTGAAGTTTAATGGATAAGGAAACTGAATATGGTCAAGACAGAAGTAATGATTGTTAGGAAGGCTGAGAACTTAAAGAACAATACACTTCCCACTTCTGATGTGTCCCTTTGATGATCACTGACTGAGTTAAGAGATTAAGGGGTTATACTGAATTCATCTTTATTATTTTATTAAGCAAAATGTATACCCCATTATTCTGCAATCATAAGGATCACCAAAGCAGCTAATTAAAACATGCACAATAAAACATGACAAAAACCAAAAAACCAAAAAAAAACACATAAACAAAACCAGAGCTAAAATACATACAAAATGTAAACACAGCAATTAAAATATTGGGCAGGAAGCCGGGATCACTCAGGGGACACCAGACATAAAAAAGTCTTCATCAGCTGGCAACAGAAGGGAGCAGATGAGTCTCCCTGGGGAGTGAGTTCCAAAGTTTTATTTTATTACTAGAGGAGCAAGTAATTACAGTTGCAAAAAATATATTCTTCCCATTTCATTTATCTCTGAACATTGTCCCACATTGACTCAGCAATGGTCAACTCTACATTAAACTATTCTAACACATACTGCATGTCTGTCTTTAACATCAGCTCAGAAACTCCAGTGGGTACAGCCCAGTTACTATCAGATAATAGCTGGAAATTCACATTACACCCATTCTGCAATCATTCCAATCGTTTGTGGGAGTCAGTCCAAGGTGTTAGTTATTACTTATGAACTTCTTAATTGCCCTGGACTCAAACATTTGCAGAACTGCCTCTTATGTTCCACCATGACAACTTCATTCATCTGAGGTTTCCACCCAATAAATCATTAAATTGGCAACTGCCTATTATATAAGACACTTGTGAATCACCACGAGGCGCAGTTGCTGCCGGGGATGGGGAAGAGCGAGGCCAGTGTCGACCCCCCCCCATTAAAGGAGGGGCGAAAGGGAGAAGGACCCATGCTAGAGAAGAGTGAGCGTCACCAGAAGAAAGGAGGGGCGAGCGAGACTTTAAAGCGGCTTGGGAGGGGAGTGGCCTTTCCCTGGCCGGCTGCCTGCTGGTGTGTATCACACCTTGCCTTCTGGCATGGCCTTGCCCCGACCTGGAGGGTTGGGGTGATCCCAGATGGGCGCACCCGCGATCCACTCCAATGGGGCTCTCCTTGGGGCAGGTGGGTGCGCGGTGCACGCTCAGACAGCTGCCCCCTTCCCCCAGAGCGGTTTCTGCTGTCTCCTGCAAATGAGCCTCCGCGGCTCGGGAGGAGGAGTGAGGAATCAGGCTCTTACCCACCCTGCCGGGTTGGCCCTCCAGCTCCTCAGTGCCACCGGGGAGCTCTTCATGCCGGTGGTTCTCAACCTTCCCATTGCCGTGACCCTTTAATACAGTTCCGCAGGTTGTGGTGCCCCCAACCATAAAACTGGTATTTATAAAATACAAAAAGACCATTTTCTGATGGTCTTAGGCGACTTCTGTGAAGGGGTCGTTCAACCCCCAAAGGGGTCCCAACCCCCCAGGTTGAGAACCACCACTTTACAGGAAAGGCTCTCCTTCCTTTAGGGAGCCTCTAGGCCTTCCCAGCCTGCAGCGCGCACATTGGAGAGGTCCACAACAGCTGGCCACAGGGGCAATGGGGGAAACAGCTGCTGCCCGGGGAATGAGATAATCTTCCTGGGCAGGGCCGGGTTACAGGTGGTCCACCAGGCATCGTCCTCATGGGGCAGGCACGCATAACCAGACAAGGTAAATGCAAGTGCTGCAGAACCCCTTGGGCGGGCGGCTTCCCAGCCACCTAGCGCCATGGGGCAAGTGGTCTCAGGCATTGGTCGCGACCCCTGCGACCCCCGGGTGGCACCTGGGTAGTGGCTGAGGGCAGCAGGGCGCCGAAGTTACTTCCCGCTGCACGCCATCTCCCGCAAGAGGGTGGCAGGAGTGGTCGGCTCCCCACCCACCTCCTCCAGGGTTGGGGGGAGCGATGGCCATCGGGCCCGAGGAAGATGGTGGACAGCACGGGGAGGGGTGCAGGGTGCCATAGTGCAGTGAGCCCGTGGCCAAGAGGTCCTCTTGAGGCTTTGCACCTCTCCTTGGGCTCCTCGGAGTTCAGAAGCGACACGCTTCAGCAGCAAAACCCCGACGCAGAGGGGGGGGGCACGCCCTGGCCTTCTCATGGGCATGGCTGGTGCTGGCAGTGGGCCCTGCATGTTGGTTGGGACGCGAGGTCATCCCCAACAGTCCCGCTCCCCCCTGACCGGGGACATATGAGGGATCAGAGTCCCAGGGCATGGCAGGCTGGCAACGCTTGATGCTTGCACCAGCTGGACGGTGGACTGCGCTGGACATCCTATACCGACCCATCTGTCCTGCGATCGGGAGGTTTGGTCATGGCAACCAGCAGGCAACCCCTGGGGCTGACTGTGGCCGGGCCTCTCGCCCTGGGCAGGTCAGGCACCCTGTTGGGGCGATGTGTAGCCTGTTACAGGGTTGACTAACATCTCTTGTGCAGTGAAGTATCTTCCAGGGCCGGGAGGAATTGGCAATGGCTGGACACGCTGACCTCCACGAGCTACGGTCATGGGATCGCGTGGCCTCACATCAGCACCCGGGGTGGCCCGATGCAGGTTGGATCCATCCATGCAAGACCACTGGAACGGCGGCAGCAGCGGACAACTCTGGGGGTCATGGCCTCTCTTGGCTCGGACTCACGTAATTAGCAGTGGGGAACCCAGGGACTGCCCGGACGCGGGCCTGGGCTCACGTCGGGACCAGAGTCAGTTCACGAGTGGCATTCTCACCCCGGTAGGAGGTGCCACCCTGGTTAGGCCACATCCGCATCATTATTCTGCAGGTTCGCAGGGCGGTGAGCTAGTCGCAGCCCCACACAATGTCGCCAGAACTGGTCCCTGGTGGCGGGCAAGGTTCCAGCCTGGGTCGGCCGCCCACGAGGGCTAGGGGTCTGGGAAGGAATAGCACCTGGCCCGGAGTCCCAAGGCACATTGTAATGGCAGTCTTCCCCTCTTGGGCGCCAGTTGCTTTCACCATTCAAGGCTCAACTTCCCGGCAGACCTCCTCTTCCCACTCACAGCACGGTGGTCTCTTCGGGGGGCAGAGGGGGGTGCCCACGTGCCCGGGCAGCGGGCAGCCCCCCCACATCCACGTATCTCCTGGGCAGCTTCGGGGAGCCCTCAGGGGCCATCTGCCCAAAGCAATACGAAGCCCTCTGGTTCCAGGTGGCCTTCTTGCTGGCCTTTTGGAGAGCCCCTCTTTGCAACAGTAACTTGGTACAGGCCTCACACAGAGAATGGACTGGGGAAGCCCTGAGGGTTGGAAATAGCTATCCAGGGTGACCACCTGCTCACCTGGCTGCGACAGGCCAAGGCCGACCAAGAGCGCTCCCCCCCAGTGACGCTGCAGGCAGTGACAGCGAGCAACTTGGCTTCCGGGACCGGTAGCGACTGGCTTGCATTACCCACCTGACTCTGGCAGGATGGTGGGTTCCAGCCAGACCGTGGGTTGCACTCTCGTGGGGTCAGGGCCGCTGCTGCGGCCACGGCATGGGGTGCGCCCATAGCCGGGGTACAGGCGGCAGGCTGAAGGTGGTCCTCGGCCTGCAGGGGGCTCGGGGCGCCCCTTCCCGGCACATTAACTTGTCCTTTTCTTTTCTCAGTTCTTCTAGGAGGCGCAGGGTAGCAGGTGTGGATTGTGGCCACTGCATTGTGCATTGGACACCTCGCTGTGCAGCCACCTCCACACGACAAGCTGCTGGGCTTGGGTGCGGTTTTCCCTCCTCCTTCCCAGTGCTACCACCCCCTGCTTGCAGTTGCTGGAGAGACATGCCTGGCGCAGGGCCTGGGCCCCTGGTTGGGGTTGATATGGTCAGGAGGAGGATTGACCGGGCTGTGTCCCGGTTTGTACTGGCGAGTAGCAGCAGGGAGCACGCTCCAACCCGCCCATATCCTTCCGTGATCCAGCCGGGACGATCGTGTTCACCTCGCAGTCCTCGGCATGGGCCGGCAGCTTCGTTGCATCCAGGCGGCTTTGCGGGAGTGGCTGGGGTAGAGAGAAGCGTTTGGTGGGAGACGGGGGCAGGCCCCGTGCTCTTGTGGCAGTTTGGCGCATGGGTATGGCTCTGGAAGGGAAGGGGAAGGGAGCTAGGGAGCTACGCCTTCCCCTTGGGAACGGCAACAGCGGCAAGAGGCGACTGCCCCTGTCGAACCGGGCCGAAGGGGAACATCTCTGGCCAGGAGCGTCCGCCCGGCAGAGCCCCGCAATGGAACGAAGCTCGGAACGAGGCATCCGCCCTGATGAGCTGTTGCACGTCACCCGTATGACCAGACCCAGACCCATGCTTAGCCTCATGCTTCTGCTCAATAAAATGGCTATGGCCAATTTATTACCCAGCAATTGAGTACTGTGTATTATTGTTAAAAGGGGACTCGCACAAAAAGAGATCCACCCTCGGACAGCAATTCATTTTTTGTTGTGACTCCTTCCTTATAGTCAGCAAGGGTTTCCCACATCTATCATTCTGCAAAATGTGCAAGACACTAATGTTCAGGAAGGTCCTTTTATGAAGGGATTAGTACTGGAACAGAATGGAGCAATCCAGGAGGACACTTTTATGATGACCTCTGCTAAGGCTCTCTACCTTTGTAATTCTCCTTACTACATTGTTTATAGTATACTTTGTCTTTGTTTATGTTCCATTGGGTTGGATCCTGACTCAAAGTTCCAATGTTTGAATTGAGCTTTCCTGCCTCCCTCCCCCCACCATCTTTCTCTGCAGTCCACTAATCTACATGAAATGCTGCTTCTGTGTGATAGGGGATCCTGAGGAATGCCATGAGGGGGGTCTGCAGAGGGGAAATGCTATCAACAGAAATGGTCAATGTATGTTTGCAAGGTATAATTTTTCCCAGTATATAGTTCAAGGGGGAGGGAAGGCAACATGGTATATAGCCTAATCATGTCAGATCTTGTAAGCTAAGCAGGAAGAAGCAGGAAGGAAAACTGTGCAGAGGGAAGTAATGGCAACCATTGCTACATCTAACTTTCTTTGAAAGCTTCTTGCTCAGGGTCCCCAGAAGTCGGCTGCGACTTGATGGCACTTTACGCGTACACATATAGTACTAGAGCTCTTTGTTTTGTTTTAAAATCCAGACTTGGGTCATTTAATTGATTTTAGTAATAATCCTAAAAAAAATGACCCTTCACTTACCATGTAAAACTGTTCAGTAAAAGTGAGATCAACCATAACTTCTAGGATCAATCTTAAAGATGGAATTTTTCTTTTGTCTACTTTTGTATTGAAAATTGATTAACTTTTCATAATAATGACAAGCTTCTTTGATTTAATGCCAGGAAGGAAACCACTTTAGCAGCTATGTGTTCATTAGATTTATGAAACTGACTCTATGAAAGCATTAAAATTTTAAATGGAAATAACATTCCAATTACCATAGCTGTTAATAGGCTTGTATACTTCCCAATCTCAGACGTGTATCTTATATTTCATGAGGATAAACCCACAGGGAACATTTCAGTCAATTTCCCAGTGAGTACAACTGGATTTGGATCAATAACTTAAAGGACAAAAATTGACATTCTCTACCTTATTGCTAAGGGCCTTTTCTGATGGAAATTAATTGTTTGATATTCATTGAAACAAATAAGTTGGCAACTTTCCCAGACTAAATCCCATCTTTTACTTTTAAATTTTCTTCTTTTAATCACATGAAAATTGGGGAGAGTGGAGAAGGGACTTGGCAGTGGTTCTTCAAAATTATCTGTGAGCATTAAAAAGTTTTCTATATTTAAATATATATTTGCACTCCATAACTGAGGCTTCCAAGTCAACACATAAAGTAAGGGTTTCCTTTAACTGCGAATGAATACAATATGTATGTCTTCCTAGTTGTACTTTTCTAGCAGTACTGTTCTATAAGTTTTATTTTCTCTTGGCCTTGATATTTAAATATATATATTTAAAATATATTTCCAATCTATAACTGAGCTTCTGAAGTGAACGCACAAAGTGTTTCTTTTCTTTGAGAACCACTACAATATGTATGTCTTTCTAGTTGTTCTTTCCTAGCAGTACTATTCTATTAGCTCTTTTTTCTCTTGGCCTTAATACTTTAAGATTTATAAATAAATAAATTTGCAGAACTCCAGTGACATCATACATGAAAATTTGTCCGGGGTATAGATTTCATACAAGTGGAAGTCACAATTTAAATCAAGTTGCAATCTCCTGTTTAATTTTCACAAGAAAGCTATAACATTATGCAAACATATATAAATACAAATGCAGCAGTTTTCTAGATTCCAGCTCTTTATAAGGCTTTATTATCCTCCAGGACCATGGGGAGCTGGATTCTTTAAGATGGAGCTATGTAGATGTAGAGGGGGACATCAAACATTACAATGTTTGATGTCCCCCTCGAATTTCTATAGAACTCAGAAAATGGTTTATAATCCCAGATTATAATCCCAGGGAGAAGGTAACTTGTGACTTCTGTTCTAGACATTGGGACAATCAAGGCAATGTTTAGCCCTGCTGCTGTAGTGTCTCTTAAAGTGTCACTTTAACCAACACAAGCTAATCGATGCCTGTGAGGGAAAAGTAAAACTTTCCGCTAAAGTAAGTAATTACATTGGATTGGAAGAAAAAATTAACACCCAGCCTTGACTCTAGTCCAGTACAGGTGGCAGCCTCACACATTCACTGAAAGTGCCGGGAGAAGAAGAGGAGTTTCAATTTCTACCTTGGTTTTTGTGAACCATAAGGAATCTCAAAGCAGCTTAAAAACGTCTTCCCTTCTTCTCCCCACAACAGACACCTTGTGAGAGAGGTGGGTCTGAGAGTGTTCTGAGAGAACTGTGACTAAGACGTCATGTGTAGGAGTGGGAATAAAACACAGTTCTCCAGATTAGTTCTCCACCTGCTCTTAACCACTATACCAGTGCATGAGCATATTGGCCCCAGTCCTACCTCCACAAGATTGCCTGATCATCTCCAGGGGGAGGGGGGATGAGCCAAGGGGCCCGTCCTGACATTCTGCCCCCCTAAAGGCCCCCCTCATGAATGTGAGCATTCTGGGTATGCTCTATGGAATTCCCATACTAAGCGCGGTACGCTCACATGTCCAGCATCCAACCACTCGTTCATCCCCTCCGGGAAATGGGTCCACGCTACCAAGTATTGCAGTTTCTTCTGGTAGATGCGGGAGTCCAAGTTACTGCACACCTCCTGGTGTAGTTCTCCTCCCACCTGTTCTGATGGAGGAGCCTCGTCTTGGGCATGCCATTGATCCGGAGGGGATGCTGCCTTCATCAGGCTGCTATGAAATACCGGGTGCACCCCCCGAAACCTCTTGGGCAATTCCAACTTGGCCGTTACCGAATTAATCACTTTAATCACCCGGTATGGCCCCAAAAACTTCTGTCCTAGTTTCCGGCAAGCCTGAAGCCCCCGGAGGTTCTTTGTGGAGAGGTATACCCAATCTCCAACAGGCAGAGGGAGGAGGCGCCGCTTCTTGTTGGCCTGCTCCTTATAGGCTCATTTTGCTTTGTCCAGTGCCCTCTGCATGGGGCCCCAAGCCTTCTGGATAGACTGCACCCACCCCTGGAGTTCCACTGGCACTCCCGACATGTCCGACAAAAAGGGGAAGGGCTTGGGCTGCTGGCCCAACACTATTTCAAAGGGAGTTTTCCCAGTGCTGCTGTGCATGGCATTATTGTAAGCGTACTCAGTGAATGGGAGCAGGTTGACCCAATTGTCCTGGTGGTAGTTTATGTAGCACCTTAAGTATTGTTCTAGTGTCTGGTTCGTGCATTTGGTCTGGCCGTCTGTGGGTGCATGAAATGCTGACGAAAGCGCCTGTTCCGTGCCTAACAACTTTAGGAAGTGCCACCAGAACTGAGAACCAAACTGACCGCCCTGTCCGACACCACTTTCTCCAGAGCAGAATGCAGGCGGTAAATGTGCTGCATGAAGAGCTGGGCTAAGCGACTGGCCGTGGGCAGGGAGGAGCACTGGACAAAATGGACCTGCTTGGAGAACAGGTCTACCACTACCCAGATCACCGTCTTTCCCCGACTTGTGGGCAAGTCCATGATGAAATCCATTTAGATCACTCGCCAGGGCTCTTCGGGGGTGGGAAGCGGCTGAAGTCGACCAAGCAGAGTTGCTTGGCGGACAACTTTCCCAGTGCTTTTAAGGCCGCTAAGTTCTTATGGTCCATCCATACTTCGAATGGGAATTGAGCCCCCTCCAGCCAGTAGCACCAAGCGCTCAGAGCCAGCTTAATCACCCCCATTTCCTTGTCCCCTACTGTCCATTTTAACTCCGCGCCAGAAAACTTGCGAGACAAATTGGCGCAGGAGTGCAACTGTCCGTCCTCCCCCTGTTGTAGTAGAGCCATCCTCATAGCCTTGTCTGAGGCATCCACGTGAACAATGAAAGGATGCGAGGAGTCACCATGCCGTAGCACAGGCTCTGACGTAAAGGCGCGTCTCAGTGCCGCAAACGCTGCCTCGCAATCCGGAGACGAGTCCAAAGGTGCTCCTGGCTTTACGGCCCCCGCCCCTTTGTCCTTAGTCCTTAGCAAGTTGGTGAGGGGGAGGGCAAGTTGGGCAAAGTCCGCAACGAAGTCCCAGAAAAAATTTGTGAATCCCAGAAAGATTGCAGTTGTCTCTGAGTGCAGGGGGCCTTCCATTGTAGGATGTCTTGTACTTTGGCAGGGTCAATCTCCAGGCCATCCCGGGAGATCTGGAACCCCAGAAAATCCAACTTAGTTTTGTGGAACTCACATTTGGACAGTTTCACAAATAGCTCATTGTCCAGTAGCCGTTTTAGCATGGCTCTCACCAGTTTCATGTGTTCCTCCAACGAATCAGAATAAATCAACACATCATCTAAGTACACAACCACCCCCTTTAAAAAGAACTCCTGTAGTACCTCATTTGTGAGAGACATGAACACCCCAGGGGCCCTGGATAACCCGAATGGCATCATGCAATATTCAACCTGACCTAGCCTTGTGTTGAAAGCCGTGCGGTGCTCCATCCCCTCGGTGATCCGCACCCAATAGTAGGCTTCCTGTAGGTCTAGTTTGGTGTAAATCTGCCCCCCTCCCAAACAAGCCAGCAAGTCCTTGATTAGGGGCAAGGGGTACTTGTTGCAAGGGGAGACCGCGTTCAGGCCCCGGTAGTCCATGCACAGTCTCAACATCCCATCCTTCTTCTTTATGAACAAAATTGGGGCCGTGAACTCACTAGTGCAGGACCGGATGAAACCCCTGCGAAGGTTTTTGTCCAGGAACTCCCAGAACGCCGCCCCTTCGGCTGGACTCATTGGGTAGAGGCGACTCTTAGGTAGCTGGGCTCCTGGTTTCAGCTCAATTTTACAGGTTCCCCAAGTCTGTCACTGTCCATTCATGCACCCACAAGTGCTCTATCTCTCGGCAAAGGGTTAGCTCCTCCTCTGCCCGGGCCAAGTCCCTGACTCGCAACAGCTTCACATCCTGAGAGAGCCTCTCGACCTGCCAGCATAGCTCCTCTCATTCTTCATGCCAGGCCTCCGCCACATGTCGAGGGGCTCGCTTGTAGTCATCTCGGGGCATCACATCTTCTTCCTCTGATTCGTGTAGAAACCAGTCCGACTCCCTTCTTCCCAGCCACCAGTGCCACACCTGGCCACGTGTGTGAGTGGGGTTGCCCAGCCGATAGGGTGAGTCACAGGCGCCCGGTGTCAAGTGGTTGACAAATCTCCCTGCCACCGGCTCCAAGAGCCAGCGTGTCTCCCATCGTTGCGTCGCCTGGGATGAACCAAACCTGTACAAAAAGATGGACTTAAGCAAGAAGGAATTAATTGTCAAAAAGTTGACAGAGCAGCTATTAAATGAATCCTAGGAGGAAAGCTGACAGGAGCTCTAGTTTGGAACAAGTCAGTACAAAGGGATGATTGTATAAACTGGGGGTAGGGAACCTGCAGCTCTCCAGATGTTCAGGAACTACAATTCCCATCAGCCTCGGTCAGCATGGCCAATTGGCCATGCTGGTAGGGGCTGATGGGAATTGTAGTTCCTGAACCTCTGGAGAGCCGCAGGTTCCCTACCCCTGGTATAAACACTCAGGTGATTAATATTGATAGGAGCATAACAGAACTTGGTAGTGAGGGTAGGATGACAAAAAATGGGCTATGTGTGGTATAAGTGGCTGAGGGAGGCAAGGAGTTCTAAAGATGGAATTACATTATACCTATCTATATGCCAATCCTGGAAGTCTCTGAGCCAAGATGAAGGAGCTGGAGTGTTTGATGCTCAATGACTGTTTAGATATAGTAGGGCCATTTTTGCATGGCACAATTGCATGAGGTTCAACTGGGATCACATATACCGGGGCAATTTGTACTCAGTAATAAGTTAAACACACAGTGGATGTTTTATGGTCTTCTACTTTAATGATTAATCCAAGAAGAGAAAACTCAGGATTTCAAACTTCTGTAACAACTAATGTGTATCAATAGTAGGAGCGTGTAGTGAACAGAATTCTATTTTAATTTCAGTTCCAGGATTCAGGGAGCAATTTTTTCTGTCTTCCTGGATTGTTACATTTTTATAATACTGTTCTTGGTATGTTTTCATTTTCTAAAATACCACGATTATTATTCCCTATGTTGGGGGATCCCTTAGGGAGACTGTGGTGCCTATTTTAAAGATAGTAACTTAGGGTTGCCAAACTTGGCAACCAGCAGGGAGGTTGGAAATGGTGGGAGGGAGTGCAATCTTAACTATACCACTTTTGGAGAATACCCAGAAGTGACACAGGATAGTTCTAAGAACTGCTGGAAACCATGATAAAACCCTGGAAGTGACACACTGACACAGCTGACATCATCGTGGGTTTTTTTTAATTTGTCACAGCTCAGAGTTGCAGTGGTTTGCTGGCTCTTGGCATGGCAAGAGGGCTGATAGCCCTATAGTGATACCAGATTTGTACTAAAGACCCCCAAGAGTCATGAGAATTGGACAAAAGTGGCTCTATCATTGTTTTGAAAGCTAGACGTAGCAAACATTCACATTGTCTAAAGAAAGTGAATGTGAGTGTTTATGTGCTGCAAACCAATAGATCTGTCTTGACAACTCTCCCTTCTCCTAAATTATGGAAATGATCACTCAATTGCTGTGCACCATGTGTTCAAGTCATTTCATATATCACCCCTACTCCATCATACTGCTGAGACTTACTATATGAACTCTTCTAAATGAATATTACCAACTTTCTGAAATGAGGAAAAATGCTGAGGAGCTGTGAAGCAATCCATGGAAGAATTATTGGAGGCAGAGGAGTGGCAGCACAGTAAGAAACAGTGCCTTTACCTTGTGGACCTTTTGGGAATGGGAGAGTTTACTTCATGATTGTTTAATTGGGTAAGGTGGTAATTGGTCAGGAAGCACTCTCCTTATCCTCCGAGGCAGCTCCTTTGAAGAGAGAAAAGTCTCCCTCCTATTGTCTGGAAGATCAGGAGACTCTAAGAAAAACAAACAAGCAATTGCCACAGCTGCCACCCTGTCCTGAGTCCAGAAAAATCTGGTCTGTGTATGTGGGTTGGAATTCTGTGGGATGTATTTCTGAAATCCTAGGAACCTAGGTTTGAGAGCCAGCATGGTAGAGTGGTTAAGGGCAGGTGGATTCTAAAATGGAGAACCAGGTTTGATTCTCCACTCCTCCAAATGAGCAGTGGACTCTTATCTGGTGAACCAGATTTGTTTCCCCACTGCTACATTCCTATTGGGTGATCTTGGGCTAATCACAGTTCTTTGGAACTCTCTCAGCCCCACCTACTGCATAAGTGTCTGTTGTTGAGAAAGGAAGGGAAACGGGGTTTGTAAGCCAACTTGAGTCTCCTTAAAAGGAGAGAAAGGGAAGGGATGTAAATCCGGATGTTTCTTATTCTCCCTGGGATTGTGTTAACATTTTAGGAACAATTCTCAAAAGGCATTTTTTTCAACTCAGGGATTTTCAGATGCACACCCCTAGTATATAGTTAATCATTGCTGGAATGGGCAAGAAATATGATCTAACAGGCAAATGCAGAAATACATAAAATATCATATTAAATGCTTACTTATTTAAATATCTGTATCCTGCTGTTCTCCCCAATGGGGACCTAAAGCAGTTTAGATTAATTTCTTATCCACAATTTTATCTCACAACACCCTGCGAGGTAGGTTAAGCTGAGAAATAGAAGACTGGCCCAAGGTCAGTCACTGAGTTTCCATGGCAGGATAAGGATTCAAACCTAGGTCTCCCAGATCTCCCTGACATTCTAACTATACCACACTGATTCTCTTCTCACACCAATACATTCGGAAACTGTGGAAGTTTATGGTCTTTGGTACATTACTTTTACACAAAATATCCTGTTAACTTCTACCACAGGGAAAAGAAAATTTTGTCACAATATTTGTTAGGATTAAAGAATAGGTAGTGATGTTGGGATCAGAGGACATTGTTTGATAACTAGTTGAAGGCCTGGGCTTTTGTGATGTGGGGCTGCTGCAGTCCAGTTTACATCACATGATTTCATAAACATTACAATATAATCTATTAAAATGTGCTTGACACTTTGCATTGTCTCACCAAGATCTTAGTCCTGTCCATTGTGCATTGATCAATGTTATCGCAAACTGTGCTACCATTTGCTATTGTTCATAAGTCATTTCCATATTAATTGTGAAGGAGAAATTGGGAGCAAACTCCCCCCCCCCCACATTTAGGTTGACGTTTGAGCAATGCTATAAACAGTTATCTACCACAAAAGGAACAGCACAGATTTTTAGTTGATGGGATTCCAATCATGATGTTAATCAGGAGTATTATAGGACTATAAAAGTAGAACTAATTATTCAAACTTCACTTTCATTCTGAGCTTGGTTTCTTAGTTTTAAAATTTTGTACCTTTGAAGGTGTCAGAGTAGAATAACACATTGTATTTTTGAAAAATGTTTCTTTTCACAGTGTTCACAACACTTTGAACTTAAGGGGATGGCAGGGGGAGGTCTTAAATCAAGCATTTTTCTATGAAACATCTCATCACTTTACTATTTATTTTGCCTGCGGTTATGTTATTCTTTTAAATGGTAGGCAAGGATGAGGAGCCACATCTGTCTTAGAAGCCTGGCATGGCGTCTGCCTTGGTCTGAATCAATTTCAGGTTCCTGCATTGCTGGGTCACAAGACAACTGCTGCATTTGTAACCTCAGCTTGTGGGTTCTGTGGGGCAGTACTTGGAAGGAGTTGCAAAGAACCAATTTTTAAACAACAAAATGGTTTACTTTTCTTTACAATTAACACTTTTAAAACATCAACATTTAACGTTACAATTCAAGGTCCTGTTCAGGTTGCATTTCAAGTCCTTCTATTTACAGTCTACTGATATTGCCAAGTCCAAATTCTTCTTTGCAAGTGGGTTGGCTCCTGAAGACTCCAAGGGCTTGATGAACAGGTTGCAACATGATGAAGGTCTCCAGGAGAACTCTCACCCATTACAACCACAAAAGAAAACCCTGAAACAATAAACTCCAACATTTACAACATAGCAAAAACAACAACTACCTTCCCAGTAGTTCCCAACAATATTGCAATTACCTTAACAAGGTGTTAAGGGCTTATAGAAATCAAGGTCCGAGTCTGGTAGCCTTGTCTTCTGCAAAGAGCTCTTGCAGCCTTTCTGCTGCTCTGAGTCTCCACCCCCTTACTGGGTCAACCCATTCTGGGCCAACCCATTCTGGGCATGGGGGTTACACATTCACTAGGCAGCCTCTCAGAGCCTTAAGAAGGAAAGATATTCACTGTCCACCCCCCGTCTTATGTCTGAGATGCCTTGTCTGAGCTAAAAGAACAATCACAAGAAGGACAACAATCACTGAAGAAGTTGCTAAATTGCTAAATTAGGGTTCTGAATTAGAAGTTGCTAAATTAGGGTTCTGCATTATGCCTGCATTGACCCTGCATTATAAGGGTTCTGGCCTCTATGCCGTACCCCAGAATGCAACAGTGCTCTTCTCCTCAACCTCACAGCTCTAATGGAGGGACCAGGTATCATGGAACTGGTAGATGGGGGACATGATCCTCTAGCAAGTGCAACTGCCTAGCCAAAAAGTCAAAAGTCTGAGCTAAAGAGTCGAACCTCCACATTTTCTTATGTGCCACTGATTTATTGGTTTTGATTCTTGGCTGTATTGGTTTCTTTTTTTCTAAAAATGATAGTTTCTGATATGAAACAATAGTTTTGTACTATTCAAGCATATTATGCTCCATTATTAGACTACCTACAGCTGGAACAAATAGAGCAATTTGATTTGATAATTTATGTAATCTGCTATATTATTTCTGTATGTTGAGCTGTTTCTTCCCTCACCATGACTATGATAACTCAGCTGATTTCATGAGTGTTATGAACATTAGTAGCCAAATACTTGCTTGGTCCGTGTTTGTCAAATTTATGCTGTTGTTATTGTCCATTTCCTTCCTTTCATTATGATCCTACTGTTCAGTTTTCAAGCATCTTCCAGTAAAAGAACTATACTAACATTATTCACAAATATTAATAATGCTATCTTTTTTTTCTTTTTAGCTGATGAGAAGGGAAGATCTGGGAGATGATTTGTTGGATTGTACACCAGAGCAGCTTCTCCAATTTGATGATTATAACAATGATGGTTACCTAACTCTGCAAGAACTGTACACTGCATTCCGTAAGTGATACCACTATATATTTTTTCTAATATGGCTTCTGTTTGGGGTGTCAGAATTGGAGTTTTGTAAAAGTGTACAATCATGTACAACTCCATGTGTCAGCAAGTAAATAAGAAAATTGTTATTATAATTTTCTCCATACTTTGAAATTGTGGTAATGGGGTTTTTTTTAAGAAAGGGAGGCAATCTGCTCTCTAGTTCCACCTACATTGAAGATATGAGAAAGAAATAGATGTAAAGTGGTGAAAGAATGTAGGGATTTTCCCCAGATATGGTGAAACTGCTGTCAGGAATATTAAGAGATTGCTTTAGATTGCTTTGTTGATGACTTTGATTGTTGGACTCTTGTTGTGTTTCATTCTTAGTGGCAAGTGTTTTTTTTATGGTAGATCTCTGCATGTTATTCTTTGCTACTTACAAGAAGCAAGGTGTTTTGTTTAAATTCCTCCCCTCTACTCCCTGGGATTTGATGGAAGTAATCTTGACAGCTGTTGGCTTGTTTTAGCATTGAGTATTAAACTGTACCATTGTGGTTTTAGTGTCTTGCTTGTCATCTGTACTAGAAAATTACTGTGTGATCCAAATTTGCATTTGTATGTCAACTGTGTGCAGCAATGATAGTGTCTTCAGCAACAGCTTTTATTTAATAACAGCTGAAGAGTCAAATCGTTATCTGAATCCTCCTCCTCCTCCTCCTCCCCCTTCCCTATTCTCTTGCTGTTGCCTGAGCAGACAAATCCCACTATTAGATTGAAACAGACAAATAATTGACTGTAGCTTAATGTTTTGTGCTTCAACCATGATGATGGTGTGGTCACAATGAATTATATTACTGCTTTGCCCACTCCCAGGCCTTTATGGTTCAGTCTCAGATATTCTTAGAGATTCAGAGGTGTTGAATAATTGGTTCATATTGCCATGAGCCCTCCCTTTTGAAATAATTACTGCATACTTTTCATTATTCTTTTCAGTACCAGGTGACCTGGCTGAGAGCCCTTGTCACTGCTATGAAAGAGCCTGCTGGAAAAAGTTGGAAAATCTCTAATGGCCCAATCCAGATGAGGGAGGGGGGGAATTGTCCTCTGGAAATGGCACTGATGGATTTGCCCTCTTGTGTATAGCTGAAGGGATTCTCCATGCCACCATTTGCTGAAGGTTGTCCCAGGGTGTTTGCTCTACAGACTCCAATCTTGGGCACCTTTTCACCCCAAAAATTACATAGTTGTATCCAGCTAGTCCTCCCAGTTCTGACAATATATAATTTCCCTTTTTTTTATGTTCAAGGAGCTATATTCGTAGCTATGCAGACACACATAAGGAAATCTTAGGTGCTCGGAAGATGGGTTTGCCACCCTCTGAAAAGACCTTCCCTCTGTGGATTGACTTAGAAAAACTAACACAAAAACTAAGTCAGTGTGCAGATAGCAGGACAACCAAATGCTTTTTCAATGGGCAGCAGACTCATATTCCAAGCACCTAAGATTATTTTATGTCTAAGATTATCTAATCTTATTTGTCTAAGATTATTTTATTGCTAAGATTATTTATAAAAAATAGCTCCTCAAAAATAAAATAATAGCTCCTCAAAAAACCCACATTTTTAAATGTAAATAATATATTGCCGGAATCAGCAGGACTAGCTGAGTACATCTATGTACTTTTTCAGGCTGAAAAGGCACCCAGAATCGAAGCCCACAGATCAAACTTCATGGTGCAACCTTCAGCAAATGGCAGCAGGGAGAGTCCCTTCAGCTGCACTCAAAATGTCAGGCACAAGCTGAGGGTGAAACTGATCAGAGAGCAAAATGGTTAGGTAGGCAACAGCCATCCTCCTGGAGGTAGAGGATATCTTGCTGGGTGGTTTCCCAGACCATTCTCAGGGAGGCAGGAACTCAGTTTCTGTCATTTCCTGTAGAAGGCTTGGGTAACCATCTTGTCCTCCAGTATTTTTCCTGCCTCAGCAAGGAGAGCAGTGCTTTTCTTAGGCTCCCTAGCTAGCTGTGATTTTCTCTTTCTCTGCCTTTGTTTTTAGTCTTTTTGGTGTGTGTTTCACTCCTCCGTGTTTCCTTCCCTTCTGCGTTTTGATCAGGAAAAGGGAGCTCTGATTTTTTCACTTTTTAATCTCAGCGCCTTTTTTTCCCACCAAAAAAGCCTCCTTTAAAACGGCAACCCGCTCTTTTTTTGCCTGCTAAAGAGACCCTTACCAGGTCTTCTGCAGTTCAGACTAGGGCAGCTGCTCAAAAGCATCATAAGCCCTCTTTGAGTACACAGCCTCTTTCCATGGAATCGCTGAGATGGTCACCCAAGACTTCTACAGGGAGTGACAGAATTTGAGTTCCTGGCTCCCTGAAAATGGGTTGGGAAACCACCCAGCAAGATGTCCTCCTTGCCTACCAGCCCCTTCACAGTAAGTAACCAATGGATCATTTTTTCCCTCTGACATCTTTACTGTCTGAAAAGCAGCCTGAAGCCTCCTAGATATCTTATGTGCAGAGTGAAAAGAGACAGTTGCCTTTTTCTAAGACATCCCCCAGAAGTCTTTTTTGTGCTGTTAATCAGCGCTTACATGAGCAATAATATTGTTTGCTATTGTACTTGGACATGGAGGACATGAATTGTCTACTGTGCTACATGGGCATGAAGGACATGTTCTGCTATATTATTTGGACTTTCCTCCAAATCACTCTTTGCCCTTTTCAAATGCAAACAAAAATGAGGATGTAAACATGTGTTGCAATTTGAGATTTTTTGGAGTGGAGGGAATACTAAGCTCAGTTTTCATCCTGATCTGTTTGCACTGCACATTTATTTAATTCATTGCATCCTGTCTGATGTAATAAATACATAGTAAAACATAAAGCCTTGTGCATTAAGAAAGCTATAAAGTGAATTAACCTTGCCTGTAAAAACTTGACATGGAGTTACTGAGGAGCATATTTGGATCAATGGGTTTTCAAAGTCAATGTGAATATAAGTTAAATTGCAACAGCCCTTTAAAAGTATTTGTGGTTCAGTGGTTTTAAAATAAGCAGTGAATGTGAGACAGGTGCACAAAATTACACATAGGTCAAAATTAGTAAGAAGTGTTCAAAATTATTGGATAGTTAAGCACATAATAAACCATAGTTCATTGCTGAATGCATATGGGCTATATTGTAGGATGTCCACTGGATATGTATTTCTGAAGACCTTCCTTCCTGTGAAAATACCAGTTCCATCTTAAAGTCAGGAACTAACGAGAATATTTTTCTCTTTCAGTTGAAGAACAATGCAGGTGCGATATTGGCATATGTCCTAACACTTTAAGTGCATAAATATGCAGTTTTCTGCATTCCTCTCTGTTCTGTAGCCCTTTCCAACCCTTTGTGTTATATAGCCATTTATGACCTTTGCAAATATAGTGGCAGAGACATATATATCATAGAACTTCTAAGCATGTTATATTGGAAGCACTATTAACTATTTATCATATGCTAGAACAGCTAGATTAGATTCCAGTAGCATTTGAGACATCAATAAGATTTTCAGGGTATGAGCTTTTGAAAGTCAAAGCTCCTTTCGTCCGATAGCTGGTATGGTTACGAAGTTTTGACTCATGAAATTACATCCCCTGACAAAGTAGGAGGTGGGCTGTTCTGGGTTGCATTGGCATCCAATTGGACGCAAGTGCTGGGGGGCCAGAACATTCCCAGGGGTGGATCCAACTATAGTCAGCTTGCACCCCAGCTATTGCACTGCAGATGCCATGGCTTCAACCCCAGACTTGCATCACCAAACGGGTGGCGTAAATCCATTCAGCCCCGTGGAGTACTTTGGGTTGATTGGGTTCTTCCTCTATCTTTGTCCCTGATGCATGTAACAAGAAAAAAAGAAGTGTTTTGCTTGGTTGCATGAATCTTACTTGGTTGTGTTGCTTGTCTTTCTCCAATTTCAGACTGGCTATTTTTGCTTCTGCCTGCCTGGCTCCCAAAGATAACCATTTTCTTTGTGTGGGTTGGATTGATTTACCTGTTTTCATGCTTTTCCTTGGGAATTTTAGTTCAATCCAGTAAATTATGAGTATGCACCATTATAATGAATGTCATTGAATAATAAATGCAACAAGCTGTGTAGTTACAGTGGCAGTACAAACATACATACTAACACAACTAATTTTAAATTAAATAGAACCTGCTCACTGATGAATACATAGTCCAAGAAAGCCAATTAATGGTGAGCTTATATCAGTAATGGTGACTTGATCCTGCTCTATGCTGAATGCCATCACTATATGAATGCAAATTGAAATGTTGTTTCATTTGTATTACAATCTAGGGGTGTGCATTTTGAAATTCTTGAGCAGAAGAATATACAAAAATATTTGTTTTTTGGTTGTTACCTTGATTCTCTAGAATGGTAACACAAATTGAGACACTTTAGGCATTATGAACCTTCTCCTAAAAATGTGTGTGTGTGGGGGGGGGGGGAGTTGTGATTGAATGCTTACTGAATACTGTAAGCAATAGCCAACCTGCTTGCCATTGAGTCTCCTGATTTCTCAGGCAATGGCAGTTCTCACTTTCAATAGGATCCGTGCAAGGGATCAGGTGCTAGGTTTTCCCAGCCATTATCCTAGGAAATGAATGTTTGTGGAGAAATCTGTGTCAAGTTGTGATTGTATGGACTTTGCATCTTCAAATTTGTGTGGGCTATACAGCTCCAAATGTATGTGAACCTCCAACTTGGATTTCTTTGGGATTAGGGGGAAAGCTCCCTGTTCCACCTATGTTGCCCTTTGTAAACAAAATCAGCTTTTATGGCTTTTTAAATGAGATTCTAGAAACTCACATATAACTCTGATCAAAGCAGTAGATCCAGAGGCAACTAGTAAACAAGCATATTATGTAGCTTACAGTGCAATCCTATGCAGAGTTACTTCAGTCTAAACCCATTGAAATGAATGGACTTGAGATTGCACTGTTAGTGCTTGGATTGCCATGCTCTTCCTTGTCACCTTCTCCTTCAGGAATTCCTTTAATAGTAGTAGTACTAATTAAAGTTCTCCTACATTGGTTCCCAGTGTGTATCAAAGCAATTGGTAGATTGATTCATCACATGCAATCACAAACACACAAATACAAACACACACACACACAGGTGATCAATTTTTTAAAAATAATATGAAGTGTTTTCAGAGATTGCTGGGATAAGGAAGATTTTCTTCAAAGGAAGCCTTACTTTCTTCATGAAAGGAAGGAATGGACTGCAACAAGGAAGGATAACAAATGCAGTGGTTTAGCCCAAGGTATCTTTTTAATGTTGAGGGTCCATTTTGTACTGTTGAAATAAGATGTCCTGAGGATACAACAAAAGGTGTCCTGGGAAGGCACTCCATGCAGCCTTTTCGCCAAGAAAGAAAGAAAGAAAGAAAGAAAGAAAGAAAGAAAGAAAGAAAGAAAGAAAGAAAGAAAGAAAGAAAGAAAGAAAGAAAGAAAGAAAGAAAGAAAGAAAGAAAGAAAGAAAGAAAGAGGGTAAAATGCCATTTTGCATATTTAACATTTTTGTATCAGGTGCTGACTAATACACTCCTAATAGCTCCTAATATTTTTAAATTGGCCTTCCTTTTTAAATGTTGGCAACATATTTCAAAATATTTTAAAATATTCAGCATGCTTTGCAATCTAATTATTAGAATAGTTCAGTGATATCCTATTCTATCCTAATGTTTTCTGTCTCCAAGTTGTTGTGTTAGGTCTGTTTCAGCATCTGTACTGTGCAGCATTTGAAGGAAGTATGATAATGATCTTTGGGATTTGACGGGCTGTACTGTTCAATTTGTCAAGCTGCCTTTAAATTTTTAAAACTTTTATGACTCTTCTGTAACTGATTGGAGCTGCAAGGCTGGTGGACTTTCTGTTTTTCCCCCACAGTGAAACCATTTTATCATTTCCATTCTTACTTGAATTGCTACAAGGTTGAGATTTTGGATGCTAGCTGAGTTTTGTATATGGTAAATCAATGGCATCTGAGTAGAAAGTAGACTGAATGATGTCTGAAATAATCTCAGCTTGCCAATATCCAACTATAATGGCATAATTCATATATGCATATGCTGCTATAGATACCTCATAAGTGTAGCCCAGGCCTTACACACACACACACACACACACATACACACACACACACACACACACACATTATTTTCCCACATTCAGATCAAACTGTAGTACCCAAGAGTTATATGCAGCTCTGTGCAGAAATTTCAGGTCTGGAAAATGTTCAGATGGAAGGTTTAACTCCCTCTTTCTGTTGGACCTGCACATGTCTGCTGTTACAACAATAACAACAACAAAACCTTTATTGGCATAATAAAATAGATTACTATAAAAAGAATACAATTAAATGGTGGATGAAAAAATAATGTGTTAGTAATTTTATAGAAGAAGTAGACAGGTCAAGGAGCTATATCTATAACAACTGATTATCAAGTTGTTAATAAAATGTTAATATGCTCTAAGCTTTGAAAAAGAGTATACAAATTTGCCAACTTTCTCAATAACTTCCCTAGAATTGCTTTCCAATAAGTACAAATTTTTTTGATGTTCAGATAAGCCTTCTTTGTTAGCGAGTAAAAGAGAAAGCAGATTATGTCTAAGAGTCAAATAGAAAGGGCAATTAAAAGGACCAGCATTCTGTTTAAATAACACAATAAAAAGAAATAAAATTAGTTATGGATAAATTAGAGTCTAGGATATTCCTTATTAATTCAAGTGGGAAAATATAGTAACGGGGAAAGATTGTAGTCCAGCTGAGAAGGATCTTAAACACTTTCAGATGACTGCTATTGAGTCGGGCCTCTAAAATAAAAGTTGATTGGAGGTCATTAAAAATTAGCCAATTTATTTCTGACTGAACCTTTATATTATTGGATAATGGGAGGAGGAGGTAAAAGCTGGCAATGAGATGTTCTGGCTGGTGAAAAAAATATTGAGATCTTCCAGCACTTTATAATATAATCAATGTGGGCAGGTCAATTAGCAATACAAATGTGTCAAGAGAAGGAAAACATGTATTCAATCACAATGATTATGTCTTGTCAACACAGTGTGAATTAATAATATGCCATTAACATTGAACTTAAAGACTCTTGTAAATTACAGTTCAATACTTATTAGGGTTCCTACAAAATGATGTCCATATATGACAGCTTGGCTCATTATATCAGGCGTCAGGACAATACATTATAACACTGCAGAAGATGCATTGCCTATTTAAGGAGCACTAGCATCTAGTAAAGTACAATATACACATTCTTTACACTTTATTTGAAGTTAATATCATGGCTTTGTTAGGAGCCCAAGCCACAAATACCGTGTTTCCCCGAATATAAGACAGTGTCTTATATTAATTTTTGCTGCCAAAGATGCGCTGTGTCTTATTTTCAGGGGATGTCTTATTTTTCTGTGTTCTGTTTGTCGGGCATGCTTCCAAACAAAAACTTTGCTACGTCTTACTTTCGGGGGATGCCTTATATTTCGCACTTCAGCAAAACCTCTACTATGTCTTATTTTTCGGGGATGTCTTATATTAGGGGAAACAGGGTAATTGGGTAATGCACTTAGTAAATCTTATTGCACTTTGTATTGTCGAAGGCTTTCACGGCCGATTCAACTGGTTCTGGTGGGTTTTCCGGGCTGTGTGGCCATGGTCTGGTGGATCTTGTTCCTAACGTTTTGCCTGCATCTGTGGCTGGCATCTTCAAAGGTGTATCACAGAGGGAAGTCTGTTACACACTGTGTCCAGAGAGAAGGAAATGTTTAGGGGGGGTATATATTGTCCATGTCTCAGGGTGAGGAACCAATCAATAAGTGTTTGGGTGGAACTTGTTATGCAAAGATTTGGTTGATAGTATTGTATTGAGGGTGGGACTTATCAGTCCAGGTAGTGATTCACATTTTCATGCCCTGCAGCAGCAGTAGTATAGGTGAATGCAAATCCCGTGTTTGGGTGGAGTCCATTGTTCATGAATTTAGCATGCCTTTGGGGTTTGCTTTTGGTGTTTTTAAGTACTGGTAGCTAAGCTTTGCTAATTTTCAAAGTCTCTTCTTTCCTGTTGAAATTGTCTTGGTGTTTGTGAATTTCAATGGCCTTCCTGTGCAGTCAGACAAAGTAACCTTCTGAATTGTCCAGAATGTCAGTGTTTTCAAATAAAATGTTATGCCCAGTTTTGTTTAAGACATGTTCTGCAACTGCAGATTTTTCAGGATGGTTAAGCCGACAGTGTCTTTCATGCTCCTTAATATGAGTTTGAATGCTGTGTTTTGTGGTTCCTATGTAGACCATTCCACAGCTGCAGGGTATGTGATAGACTTGGACAAGAGAGACCTCCTCACTTCTGCAGGGCAAGATTTCTTATATGGACGTATTTAACTTTCCACACTCTCAGTGGCAAGCAAATCCACTTACAGCATGATTTTAATTTTGCTTCACTGCCAGAGTGGGATAGATTTGTCAGTGGGCACAGCTTTGCTCTGGACCTCTTCTTTCTGTCCACTGCCAGCCCACCTAGTCTTATTCCCCCTCACTAACTTATGCTGCATTGAATGCTTCCCCCGCCGCCGCCTCCCTGTTGCTGACTACTTCCTGTTTCTTGCCCTGCTGTATCATTTCTATTGCCCATGGCCTCTTCACTCCTACATATCTTTAGATCTTTAGAGGAAAGGATACAAACGTGTAGAAGATGCCCCCTCCTTGCAAGGTTCTTGCAGGTCCCTGGTTCTCTATATCTAATAAACAAATGGACAGAGGCACATTTCTTATTCCTGTAAATAAAATTATAGATATAAATTTATATCCACATAGTTTTCTTTTATAACACTGGCAAATTTGTATCTGTGTGCACTTATCCAACATCTTTGCACATAAACCTGTTCTGGTTTTAAGTTACTTATTGAGCTTTGTTATTGCTAAAAATGCTTCATTTGGACACCCCTTCATAATGGTCAACAGGAAGTATGTTGCTTTATCTACATCTAACCTTGCTATCTATCTGGTAAAATTATAAGAGTCCTAAAATATTAATTGATACTTTTATATCGTGTTTTAGCTATCAGACTTAGGCATCAATAAATTCGGCAACACTAAAAGAAGATCATATGGCAAAGTAATAAAATGGGAAATAATTCATTAGTTTACCCACATTGATTTGTTTCTCCTGTAAGCTATGCTATAGCTAAACTTCAAACATGCCATAGCAAACAAGGAGATTTCGTCCCCCTCCCTCTGTGCATCAAACTGAGGCAATGTTGAAAGATGATAGTTAGACTCCTGAGGGAAGAAATTGCAGTCGCTTCAAAGTGATTGAAGCAATTGCCTTTTAGCCACACTGGCTCTAAAATATACTGTGCAACAGTGTTATTAAACAGCCTGTTTATTCGAAGCCTCCCCAAAGAATGGATTATAAGCAATTTTGTGTGATAGCCCTATAGTCTATTGGGGGGAGGAGAACCCCACCTCCAATAAACATGCCCATAAGAAAGCCTGGCAAATTTCTTCAGATATGCTTGACTTCAGTGCTGTATTTGAAACTACATTTTTAATATTTTGTTAATTTTCTCTTTTCTCCATATATATTCTTGATGTAGCATGAAGGCATGGGATCATCCGACATATGACAGCCAAACACATATGCATGCCAAAGATAAAATGTGAAAAAGGAGGAAGGGAGCAAAATAATCTCTAAAACTGCACTCTGTGGTTCATCGGTTCTGTTTTCCATCTTCTGTACTTGAATCTCAGTATAACAGCTAAGAATCCTTTGATTTGACTTACAGAACAAAGTTTCCATTTAGACTATGGAGGAACAAAATAATCATATGCATTCCTTTAATTCCCTTGCTCTCAAAAAAATCTCCCAATATTTGAGTTTCATGAAGAAATTGGGGAATCTCTTTCTCTGAAGGTTTTACAGCCAAGCCTACATTCCAGAAAATCTGCATAGCATGAAAGATTGGATCAATTAACTCAGGTTCATTTGTGCTTTATAATTTTACAGCTTTGATCCATGAAAATGTTTTGGTTTGCTTTGGCAGTTTCTATTTCATATAATTTTTTAAAAAAAGACAATCAGACAGAAATGACAAACAGAAAAATGAGTTGAAAGGGAAGGCTCCCAATTTCTTCTGCACCAAATATAAACACTATTAAAGATTTACCACTTGCTCCCTAATTGCAATTATGAAAGTTAAGTTCAATTAATTCTCTATTACTATTGCTTATTTAATCTAATTCACACATTATATCCATTTTCTTGTTCTCCTAGTCCCCAAATCATCATTTTTTTCTTTTAAAAAAAGTCTATCAGGAATTATTGATAAACTTAGATAAGTTTTTTTTTCTCTAATCAAGGAGTAAGCTTAGAGTTCCCTGCAAAGGGGAGGGATGAAATTGCTTCTGGGAGTGGCGCACTGGCCTCCTGGCAGATTTGCCCTCCTTGGGCCACTTCCCCCTGCAAAGGGGTGACCTCTCCAGCATGCAGCCACAACCACCCTTTCCTCCACTTGTAAGACTGAACACACTCAAACAAAGTCAACTTTATAAAAAGGAACGAACTTTATTGATCTGTGTTGTCCTAGCTACAGGGTGCTGGAACTGAGGGTTCCTGCCCTCAGTTCCAGTATATGTAGGGTGTGTGAGAGGAGGTGTGGGCGTGGGTGTGTGAATGGGTTGGAATGGCGGGAACCAGGGAACTTGAAGAAATGAAACTGAAACTTAGTCCTGACATCCTGCTCCCCTTCAGGCCCCCTCCCCCCCGGTTTGTCCGGATACACTCGGTGGAAAGCACGGAGCAAGTGCGGAGCTGCAATGTGTTGAACCGCAACTGATTCATTATATCCAGGTAGGAGGTCCTTCCACTCGACTAGGTATTACAAAGTCCCCCTATGTACCCGCTAGTCCACAATGGCAGCGACCTCCTGGTGCATTTCTCCGTTGACTATGTACACTTCGGGCAGAGGGGCTTCCAGATGCCACACATTGCTGGGGGCCACCTTCTTTAGAAGGCTGACATGGAATACTGGGTGGACTCGGGCAAGGGTTTGGGGGAGTTTGAGTTCCACCGCAACTGGGTTGATGACTCAAGAGACGCGGAAAGGTCCAATGAATCGTCCACCCAGCTTGTGTGTCCCCGACAGACCCCGCAAGTTCCTTGTTGATAGATATGCCCAGTCACCCACCTGATAATTCACCAGTCTGCGCTTGCAGTTGGTGAAGCGCTTGTAGTCCGCCTTGGCTTTGGCCAGGGAGTCTAGGGTGTTGCTCCATGAAGTGCGCAGGGAGGTGATCCACTCACCCAGTCCGATGGTCCATCCATCTGGTAGTGGCCCCTCCAGAGGGAAAGGTTCCTTGTCATGCCCATAAACCACTTTGAAAGGGCTCCAACCCGTACTGGAGTGGACAGCGTTGTGGGCTGCCCAATCGTCATTATGCTGGTTGACATAACAGCGGAGGTACTGTTTGAGGATGCCATTGATCCATTTGGTCTGGCCATCAGTTGCCGTGTGGTAGGCGGAGGAGAGCCCCAACTCCACCCCCAAGAGTCCCATGAATGCAAAAGTGGGAGACAAACTGAGGCCCGCGGTCAGAAATGATTTTGCGGGGGGGGCATGGAGTTGGTAGATGTGGGTCAGCAATAGTCGGGCCAGCTTCTGGGCTGAGGGGAGACCCCTACAGGGGATAAAGTGGGCCTGCTTCGAGAAAAGATCTACCACCACCCAGACGACTGACTTCCCCCTGCTGACAGGGAGGTTGGTGAGAAAGTCCGTAGAGATGCAGCGCCACAGGGTGTTGGGGTTGGGAAGTGGCTGCAGCAAGCCAGGTTGCCATCCCATGACGTTTTTTGCTGTCGCACAAACTGGGCACCTCGTGACATAATCGGCCACATCCCTGTGCAGTGAGGGCTACCAGAATTACCTCCTGGCCAGGTGGAGCATCTTAACCAAGCCCCCATGACTTTATAAAAAGGAACGAACTTTATTGATCTGTGTTGCCCTAGCTACAGGGTGCTGGAACTGAGGGTTCTTGCCCTCAGTTCCAGTATATGTAGGGTGTGTGAGAGGAGGTGTGTGGGTGTGGGTGTGAGTGGGCGGTCCTTTGGAACGGCGGGAACCAGGGAACTTGAAGAAACGAAACTGAAACTTAGTCCTGACACCACTGGGATGCAGTGCTGAATATGGTGAGTGTCTCAACACCCCTGTCAGTGTAGAAGGGTTGGGAGAGTTGCAGATGTTAGGCAACTCCCTTCTGGCTCGTGATGGCATTCTGCCTGCGGGCCACAATTTAGATTTTAACCAGCTTTTTAGGTGACATCCATTACAGTAAATAAAGGCTTTTCAGTGGCAGGGAGGCTGTTCAATTTTTCAAACCTCCTTGCACCACTGGAAGGCCTTTTGCAGGGTGGCAGCCAGACATGGATATAGTGCTGTAGCTGGGGGGCCGACTCATGGATAGGGTTGTTAGCCATCTTAACCAATTCCAATATTCCAAGATATCCAAGATATCCAATATTCCAAGATATCCAAATATTCCAAGATATCCAATGGAATTTTAACATTGTTCTGTAGCTGTCTTTTAAGTTAAAAAAATTGATCTCCATGGATAAAGTTTTGTAGAGCTATCTTCAATCTATCAGCTAAAATTGTTGTTAAAAATCCATAGTAAACAGTTCATAGTCACTATTTAATAATTATATTGGTCTGTAATTTCTTGTCAAAGTTAGATCTTGTCCTTTTTAAGGTATTGATTTATATTAGCCTCCTTCCATGACTCCTTGCAAGATGGAATTCTTGCAAGATGGAATTTGCAAGATGGAATTTGTATTTGTAAATGATGTAAAGGATGTAAAATGCATCTTCAAAACACTTCTAATACAATCCCAGCAAACCATCTAGATTAGGAACCCTTCCTGGTTTAATTTTTTTGTAGCCTTTACCATTAATCTTACTGTTATAGAAACATTCATAATATGTCCCTGTTCTTCTGTAATCTTAGGTAAGTTTTGCTTTCTAAGATATGTATTTTTAACAAGAGAACCTCTTGGCCTTACTAAAAGTTTATAAATAATTATGAAATATTTTTGAATCTTCACATTATCTGTTAAAACATTTTCTTTATTTCAACATCCCTTTCCCCCTTTCTTTTCTCAATTTACATGTTAATCATTTCCCTGGTTTGCAAATTCAACACTGTTTTACTTTGCGTACTTGAATTTTATTTCAATTTCTCTTAGGCTCCTTTCACACATGCAGAATAATGCTCTTTCAAACTGCTTTTAATGCTCTTTGAAGCTGTGTGGAATAGCAAAATCCACTTGCAAACACTTGTGAAAGTGGTTTGAAAACGCATTATTCTGCGTGTGCGGAAGGGACCTTACTGTTAACATAGATAGCTGTTGTAAAATTCCGCTTGGCATTTAAAAAAATTGTCCTCTTTTATAAATCTCTAAGGCCGTTTCCGCACGGCCACCTCGCGCCCCCACGCCATCAAGAGTTCTGGCGGCGTGGGGGCGGAATGCTATGCGCCAAGACGCAAGCCGTGGCGAAAATTGCAGGCTATAGCTGAAGACGCCGCAGGAGAGGCGTGCTCCGCGACGGAGCCGCCTCTTCCACGCTTCCTCCGTCCGAGCTCACGATGTCCTCGTGTTAAATTAGCCTGCTGGCCGTCTAAGCCCCGCCCGCTGCCCTCCGACCCCTGGAGTGTGGAGGACGATGCGGCAACCAGCGGCGTATGTCAGGCTTGAACAACATGGCGAGGGGCTGGCGACGCCAGCAGGCGACGGGCGAGGAACATCGGAAATTTGACGAGAAGAGACGCTTCCCGCCGGCGCGGTTCGCGACAGCGCACCGGAAGACGCTTCCTCCCCAGCAACAACCGCATTTAAACGGCTTCCTCTCCCAACAGCAACCCTTTTAAAGGGTTGTTGTTAGAAGCTGACCCTGATGCCGCCCTGGGGAATCAGGGAAGCGGAGTCAGGTCGCGCTGCATGAACCATGTGCCCGAGAACGGGCGGCCTGGGGGGCTGCCAGCGTTTTACCGCCCGCCAGGCCATCCAGATTGCTATGGAGAAACGTCAGCGCGGAAATGGCCTAAAATACTTTGTATCTTCTTGTTTCTTTTTTTTTCTTAACTTCAATTATGTTGTACCAAATAACCTCTAGCAAGGGCTTTTCTTGCATCCCAAACCACTCTCAAGTCCATTCCTTCATTTAAATTAAGTTTTTCATACAGTCCTGAACAATTATGTGAAGTAAAGATTCATTCAATCTCCATCTGAAAATATTAGATTTTATTTTACAAACCAAATTTACAAGATTATGATCTGAAAATCTATTTTGTAAAAAAAAATCTACCTTAAATACCTTAGTAGCTACGTCTCTGGTAAACAATATCATATCTCTTCTCAAAAAAGATATATGTCTTTCTGAAAAATAGGTGTACTCTCTTGAATTTCAGTTTTTTATGTCTCCAAATATCAACTCAGGTTGCCCAGCAAATCAAAGAAAGTTTTCAGCAATTTGTGTATTTTTAATATTGTTTTCAGAAAATCTCTATTTGTTGTAATATTACTCCATTCCAATCTCCCTGAAAGCACTAGCTTTTATATTTATGAATAAAATGTTTATAAAATGCCCCTTTATCTTCAGTTTCAACACTGTAGTTTTAGCCCCAAGTAAATTCACTTCCAATCCTACAAATCCTCAATCAATACTAGTTTGGGATCAGGCAGCCCAATTCTGATGTTGACAGGGAGGACAAAGTGGGAGGCAGGGAGGTGTGCAGAGCTCCACAGCACCAGACCAGAAAGAGAGTCCATCCCCTAGAGCTCCATCAGTATCTTCCTACATCCCGACACAGCTGGGGTGTTCTGAGGGTATATGCGGGATGGAATCGCTTTTAATTTACTTCCAATGGGCTTTTTTGTCAGGGATACACTTAGGATGGCCATCAGACTTACAGCTAAAACACGGTGGTGTAAATCTGTTTCCTGGATAGGGCTCTTCAGGTGACAGGAAGGATTTTGAACTTTCCTCCTGCCTGCGCTGCTCAGAGCCCCTTGGAGATAGTGTCATGCTGCCTTTCTGCACCATCTCCCCTGCATCTGGATTGTTCTGTTAATGTAATTTTATATATGACACTACACTTTTTAAATAAGGGTGGAGATGAAATCTTCTTGCAAATAAATATGTAAAAGACAGATATTTTTATCCTTGTTTCTAATGTGGGTTTCTTGTAGACAAATTATATCTTGCATCAACTTTTTCAAATAATGACATATTTTTCTTCTTTTTGTGGAACCTTAGCTCCATTTATATTCCATGTTACACACTGTAATCCATAATTTGGCTTCTAATTTTTAAAGGTCCTTGTCATTTATTATGACTTTTTCTGTCCTGGCCTGGCAAGGATCTCTCAGCAGTTTTCCTGCCAAAATTAAAACTGTCACTGTGAGGGCTCACTGAACAGCCATCAACTGCATTTGGCACTGAGGTAGCATAAATGGATATTTATTCCTCACCATACATAAATGAGTGGTCTAAAATAAAATAACAATAAACTGCTCAGCTGAGACAAAGGAAACACATTTTAGATGTCAAATTCCCAACAACCCCTTTCTTTTTCATGTTAGGCTTTCGAAACTGAATAAAGGCAATAGAGGCATTTGTGTTTTCAAAAAGTTAAACAAGTGAAAAAAATTATTTACAGGAACATAGAAAGATGTTGGCAAGGTTTTAAAAAATTACAAAATAACTAAAATCAGGTAAGTCAGCCAAGGGTATTTATAGTTTATTGTAGGCTGCAGCTTTCTGCTGTGAGTGACACAAGATATCTTTTTTTCTTTAGTCCCACTGAGCCTTCCGGACACTGCCGGAGTATGCAGTAGTCTGTTTTTTCTCCTGTTTTATTACCTACTCTGACTAAATAGAAGCCCTCCACAGAGCTCTATCACTACTCAGACCTCTTTTTGAGCAACACTCCTCAGAACTCTCTCAGAATTCCTGTGCATTGGCTAAAGAACTCTCCCCACTTTCCTCCAGCCAGTTACATGGAGTTCTAATGTTAACCTTTTGAGGCTGCATTTTACTTGCCTGAATGCAACTAAGTGTCTGCATTCATCACATCATCCAATCCAGTATCTTCATTTTGTGTTCCTTGTAACTGCTTTAATTGTTGCAGATCTTGTTTCAGATCTTCCATAGACTCTGTTTCGTGGAACTCGCTTTTCTATTGCAGAATTCTCACATTTTTGGGACTGTATTCAGTCTGAATCTGTGTTTGGTTTTAGCAGTTTTGAAGTTGTAGGGGATATCATTTATCACTTATACTTAGTATGTACATTATTAATCAATGCTTGGGAAATATGCTGCACTTGAAGAATTGTGGGATTTTTGTGTGCAACAAATTCCTCATTATGGATTATTTTGCTGGATTTTATTGATAAGGTTTCTTTGGGTTCTGACAATGTTAAACATATTTTGCACTGTGTGGAAAAAATATTTGAAAAATCTCATTTTGCCAATCTGGAGCACCTATTTATGCCAGTAAAACCAGCAGGGAGATGGAATTAAGAACCTTGTAGCTGGTATAGTAGACAATGGCTGAAACCAATGCACATTTAAATATGAGATTTAAACACTCTTAAAGTAGTCTAAACCACAAAAGAACAGATTTAGGAACAAGACACCGAAGCTTGCTTGAGGTCAAAACTGTACTAGTTCAAAAATCTCCAAAAATGAAAGGGCTGATAATCTGCTATTTGTGAAGTCCTGGAAAGAAAATAAACCGATTCAAATCCACTACGATTAGGATCCTGCACCTCTGTGCTTAGAATTAGTGAACTCACTTTATTTCCATTTAAAGTACTGTTCTTTATACTCACTGTGCACATCCTGTGATGGTCATCTATGTGATTCACTATCCATATGACTTATGTAAAAGTTGTACCCAATTCATCAATATCCTAGACTATTATTTTAAAAAAATGAAAGCAGCATGATCTTCAAAATTCTGAGCCATCATACAGATAGCAAATACTGAAAGATTATCACAGGTTACTGGGATTAGTTTTAACTTGCAACACTCTGTAGAATGCAAGAGTTTCATTAAATAATTGTTACAACAGATCTATCTGGGGAATTTATATTAATAAGATTTATTTTAGTAGTCATAGAGATAAATGACATTTGATCAAAGATACATCAAAATAATTTTATTCAAGGACTTTGCATAGTATTGGCTTCACTGTTTCTCCATAACCCAATCCAATTATAACCCAACACACATGTGTCAGTTTACAAATAAGTAGCCATTTTTCAAATACTTCTAATTTCCATTGGTATCTGCCAGACTGTGTCAATGAACATAAAATGGAATGACTGCATAAGATAAATTTAGCTAATTATAACTTGAAATGGATATCTATGGAATACAAATTGCAAAGAAATGTATTAAGGCATAGTCCTTGTGAGGTTGTAAACCTGTGTCTGGACTGAACTAGTTCCACACTGTTGGATCATATAGTTGAATATTTCTGCATACAAACCCCTTTTTAGTATATATTTAACCTTTCCCAATTTTTGGTATTTTCCTATCTATGCAATATTTTATTATTGTGGACATTGAATCATATGTGTTTACTAATTCGGTCTGATTTGGTACTGCAAAGACAATCATTTCCTGTCTCATTAAGAAAAAAATGTGATTCTTTTGTGTTAAAATGTTCTTCAATAATGTATTTTTATCTCTGTTTCACCTAATTTTGAAAGCAATGTTTTGGTTAAGAAAATGAATTGAGACAATGTAAATAACACTTTTTTGTTTTCAAAGATGTTTATCTTTTCAGTTTAGAAAGTATTCAAGGTAACTGTTACTGCATATACTTTAGGAATACATGAACCCTAGAAACACATCCAGATGAATGGGGTCTATTATTCTTTTTCATCCTAGATTCATACAAGAGTAACTTGAGCACACTGAAGCTACCTTATTTCTGCTGCATTTCACTAACAGGCAAAAGGAGCTCCTGGCTATATGCTTACTTATAAGAATGCATTAATTTTGGGCAATGACACAGATAGGCAGTAATGAGGCCTGACTTACAAAATTATGAAATTTTTAGAATAAGTGTGGATGAAGTAATGAGACCTTTAATATGATGGTATAAGAGAGAGTTTATTTAGGGGAGTAATTAGCACATTCAGGTAGCCACAGTAACTCTTGACCTATAACAGTAACTATCAATAATGGAATGCCCATGGTGTGACACAAATATTCCAGACATCAGCAAATACTGGACAATGTGTGTGACAAAAAGAGGGGAAGCATGATGCCAAAGAAAGACATGTAACTGACTATCCATGCTGGTTCCATCAAAGGTCTGTATTAAAAGTAGGAATCCCAAACATGTGGACGACCAGTAAGATGAATGATTAAATCTAAATACCAACCCTTAAGACACTCAAGTTGCATGTTTTCAAGAGTCAAAGCTCCCTTCATAAGCTACTTGGTGAAAAGAGATTTAATACTCTAAAGCTTATACCCCCAAAATCTTGTTCTTCCATGAGATGAAACTGGACTCAAATCTAGCTTTTCAGTATGATTACCCTCAGAAAATATTTCCTAAGGGTCAGTTAATGTTCCTTGCTC